>NW_012104343.1:2499616-2591690 GCF_000951045.1 Mandrillus leucophaeus | reverse complement strand
CACACACACACACACACACACACACACACAAAGGTTCCTCTACTGACCGTGCACTTAGATAATTTCCAGTGAGAGGTTTCCTAGACTCCAGTCTAAGTTAAATCCTTCTCTCTTATCATGTAAGTATCCTTCCTAGCTCTTATCACAGCTGTAGCTTTGCACTTCTTGCCTGTATTCCTCCCACTGGATTGTGAATCCAAGAGGCAAGGACATGTCAGTTTCACCCAGCATTTCATCATCAGCACTAACCCAGTGCCTGCCACATAGGATGCTGCATGGACACTTGTTGGATGAATAAATGGGTGGTGCACAGAGAGCCAATGACAGAGTAGGGTCAGTGTTTCATTCCACACTATTTCTTTAACACTCTGGGGGAGAAGAAAGGCATGCCTCACACCCCAGGGATTTGCCTGCTCTGTGTTGTCTAAAATTATTTCCTTCCCATCTTAGAAATATATAGTTTTAGAATCATTTAGCATCCAATGTCATCTAACCCAAGCTTCTTATCTAACAGTCAAAGAAACACAGGCCCAGAGAGGTTATGCAATTCTCTCAAAGGCACATAACCAGGTAGTGATAGAGTCAAGTCTCAAATCCAGGTCTCCAGCATCGTTTTCTGTAGAGCCCCTGTCTCTTTCACACAGAGCTGTCTTTGTCCATCAATTATAGTTCTAGCCCAGCTCTTGTTTTTCTCCCAGATTTAAACTGTCAGACCTGGTCCTTCTGACTTCTCTCAAAGTCGTCCTTCTCCACCTTCAACCCTGCGTCCCTGCTGAATTCCTTCATCTTACTTAGAGTTGCAAAATTACTTGTTTGTGTTTGTCTCAACACGTTTCCCTGACATTCTGAACTCTCCATAAATCAACCAGTGACAAAAATGTATTCAATCCCTCTTGTATTCTCAGAACGAAGCTGGCTGCTACAGGGAGTAAAAGGAAGACACAAATGTCCTTTTGACCCTTAAGAAACAAAATATCTATTTGAAGAAATAAGGCTCACACATCTAATGCTACTAGGGGAAAAAAACAGTAATAATAGTAATCAAGTTTGTGTAATACAGACTCTGAGTGCTACAGAAATTCAGCCAAGGAAAGATGAAGAATGCTATACATGGAAGGTGGCAATTGATCTGCAGCTTGAAGGAAGTTAAGAACTTAGATCTGCAGAAAGGAGAGAGGAAAAAAAAGCAATTTAAATTGTCATTTTCCAACAAGGGAAAAGGATGGAAGCACCATCAATGATGCTTGATGTTGGGAAGCATCATCAATACATTTTGTAAAGGATCAACTCAAATGGAGAATAAGCCCAGACATGCAGGTGTAAAGAAAGACAAGGGCATAAGGTCTTGTTCCAAATCCTAAAGGGACTGCCAGCAGACAAGTTGGGGAAGCTTGAGGGACAGTGTGACTCTCAAACACTGCTATGGCCTCTCCACTATTCAGATGTCAATGTTAATAGTTAACGGTAAAGTTAATCCTTATTGAACTCTATCTATATGTCAGACATTATATTAAGTGCTTTGCATATGTTATTTCATTTATTCTTACTTAATCCTCTCAATATTCCTGTAACAGTAGGTAGTAGTATTATCCTCGTCTTACATATAAGGAAGCTGAGGCTTTGTCAGAGTAAATAACTTACCAAAGAAGATTATATAAATGGATTACATAGAGCCAGAGTCTCAACCCACGCTCTATACTTGGGAGCCTGAGCAAAAATCAAAACGACTCAAAAATTTCCAATGCGGTTTCTAAAAACCAAAATAATAGCACAGAGTATGAACCCAGAAGTCTACCCATTCTACCTAGTATGTGTAAATCTTAAGGAATTTTACTGAATTGCACAGGCACAGAGAGATGTAAAGGGGTCAGTTCTCACAACTTTATGATATTAAAATTTCATTAGTTTAGAACCATTAAGTCAAAAGGTAAACGAAATATTTTTTTCTAAATGCATCTGAGTTGCTGACTCAGAAATCACATGAATTGCTCTCCATTCTTTCTCTACCCGTGAATATTCTTCTTGATGTCAGTAACAGCATTTTAACATGCCTATTATAGGTAACAGAAAAGGTGATCTAAGTTTCAGGAATGGAAGGAGGGAAGGAAGAGGGAAGGAGGGAGGGAAGGAGGGAGGGAAGGAGGGAGGGAGGGAGGGAGGGAGGGAGGGAAGGAGGGAGGGAAGGAGGGAGGGAAGGAGGGAGGGAAGGAGGGAAGGAAGGAAGGAAGGAAGGAAGGAAGGAAGGAAGGAAGGAGACAAGGAGAGAAGGAGAGAAGGAGAGAAGGAGAGAAGGAGAGAAGGAGAGAAGGAGAGAAGGAGAGAAGGAGAGAAGGAGAGAAGGAGAGAAGGGAGGGAGGAGCAGAAAAATTGTCTCCTCTTATTGTCAAATGATGCTTGCCACCGCCTCTTATCTTCCCTCCATCTCCAGTAATGTATGTTGACAATAGTGACACCTCCTGGCGAAAACAAACTTGACCTCCTGCAGGATTTCATTTTGCTCACTCACTGCAAATTACTCTTGACTCTTCTTGTTGCCTCCAGGTGCAATTTTCTTTTGCTTATCTGGAAGACTGTACACTAGAATGGCCATCCTCAGCCTCAGAAACTCAATAACCCAGTGCTGACCTAACTGCAGAACTCTGTCTGACATGCGAAGCCCTGGAGTTTCATCCTAAAAACGTCAGCATGATTAGCCCAGAGACCCAATTCACAGCCTTCCTACTTACAGCTACATTAAATATAAATAAAGCAAACTAAATACCAGCTACTGAGAAATAGTTCAATTAAATCCTACAGTGAGAGTGCCTCTTGATTTTAATGTGTTTAATCCCCTGGGAAACATAGTTGTTGTATGCCCTTCTTGTACAATTTTTTTTTTTTTGTCTCATACTTGTGCAAATCATACAGCCACCAAAAAGGCTAAAAGCTGTTAGTGTTATTGTTATCTAAAACAGTTTTAAAAAACTGACTGTGAAAGGTTTTGTTTCATCTCATTTCCCAGACATTCTAGGGCATGATCCACATGGTTACTCACCTTGGAAAATATAGTAAAGTATTTTGTACCTACTTTGAAAGCAATGCAGCATTTTGTTTGTTAAACTAGACTCCTAAGCAAGTATAATTAAAGGTGAAAGTAGCTGACTGATCAGAGAGGAGAATGGAGACCTCAAGCCCTATGGCATTTTCCTTTCGTCAATTTCATAAAATAGCTTAGGCCCATCTGTTTTTCTCGCTCTCTCTGAATCATTCAGTGGTTCAGAGTATAAAGAGTTTACCTTGAAACTTGTTTGCTTCTATTCCATTCATAGTCTGCACAAAGAAACCCCTTCATTTGGCCAACTAAACCTTGTAAGTTCACTGGTTGAAAAATGTCTATGAACTTTCCCTTAGTTAAGCTTTTATTTTGAAAAGACTCCTATGAGATACCTGCATATTAAATCTCAGGTGAACTTGCATCCCAAATTAATAAAAATTCAAACCCTTGCTCCTTTCCAGATCTAGTGATTCTTTTGACACATAAACCTTGGAGATTAGATTATATCTTTGTTATTCAAGAACAGAAAAACACTGATTTTTTAAAAAACAAAAGTTCTTCTTGCTGATCAAAAAGAAAATGGTGGATGAGTTGCAGCAGTTATATTTTTGTCTCTGTGTTGTTTTACAGTGAAAATCGTGGTTAAAATTTCAACTGCCTTCTGATACAATAAAGATTCCAAACCTGGGCATTTCAAAACTTCATGCAAAGACAAATTGTGGTGGGGGTGATCAATTTATAAAAGAAAAAAAAAATCTCTCTGCTTGCCTTAAAAGAACACACATGAGAGATACACACTGGAACTAGAAGAATAGCTTCGTGATTAGCACAGCATCCAAACGATAGCTCTGGAACATGTCAGCATATAACACACAAATAACAAATATATATTTGGACTTTGCCACATAAGCTTATTCATTTACTCAACAGTGAATAAAGTATTTGCAGTGGATTAAGCAAAATAGTAGGTGTTAGAAAACAATGGTGAACCCTGCCCTCGAGTGACAGCAGTCTAGTATGAGGTGATAGGATTGTATGAGACATACTGAAAGATTAATCATTGTTTATCTGAAATTCAAATTTAACTCAGTGCACTGCATTTTTATCTATTAAATTTGGTAACCTTAATAGAAGGTAAATGGGCAATTTCTTCTTTTTTATTGTTATTTTTCAGAGACAGGGTCTTGTTCTGCTGCCCAGGCTGGAATGAAGGGGTGCAATCATAGCTCACTGCAGCCTCTAACTCCTGGGCTCAAGTGATCCTCCCACCTCAGTCTCCCAAGTAGCTGGGATTACAGGCCAGAGCTACCACACCCAGCAGCAATTTCAATATAGTATGATATATTGAAGTGATAAGAGTGATCTGAACATTAAAGAAGTACATGAGGATATCTCTTCGAAATATTTATTTTATTTCCTTTGGATACATACCCAGAAGTGAGACTGCTGGATAATATGGTAGTTCCATTTTCAATTTTTTGAGGCATCTTCATATTGTTTTTGATAATCTACCAATTTACATTCCTACCAACAGTTCTCTTTTTGCCACATTCTTGCGAATGTGAAGAGCCATCCTAACAGGTATGAGGTAATATCTCATTGTAGTTTTGATTTGCATCTCCCTGATGATTCGTGATGTTGAGTACCCCTTTTCATATACCTGTTGGCGATTTGTCTTCTTTAGAAAAATGTCTCTTCGTCTCCTTTGCTCATTTTGTAATCAGGTTACTTGTTTTTGTTTGTTTTGTTTTGTTGTTTGTTGCTATTGAGTTTTATGAGTTTCTTATACATTTTGGATATTAACCCCTTATCATATATATGATTTGTAAATATTTCCTCCCATTCCATAGACTGCCTTTTCATTTTTTTATTGTTTCCTTTGCTATGCAGAGGCTTTTAAATTTAATGTAGTCCTACTTGTTTATTTTTATTTGTGTTGCCATGTTTTTGATTTCATAGTCAAAAGATCACTGCCATGTTCATTGTGGCATTATTTGCAATAGCCAAGATATGAAAACAACCTAAGTGTCCATCAACAGATAAAATGATAAAGAAAATGTGGTGTATAAATACACAATGGAATATTATTCAATCATAAAAAAGAAGGCAGTCCTGCCTTTTGCAACAACATGGATGAACCTGGGGAACATTAAACTACATGAGAGAAGCCAGGCTCAAAATACAAATACAGCAGGATCTCACTTCTAAGTGAAATCTAAGTAATTCGGGTTCATACAAGTAGAGAGTTGAATAACAGTTGCCAGGGAAAGGAGGGTGGGGGAAATGGGTAGATGTTGCTCAAAGGGTACAAACTTTCAGTTATAAGATGAGTAAGTTCTGAGGATCTAATGTATAGTATCGTGACTGTATTTTATAATACTATGTTATTCACTTGAAATTTGCTGAAAGAACAGATCTTAAGTGTCCTCATGCCACTCCCCCACCACGCACACAAAATGGTAACTATGTGTGGTGATGGGCATGTTGATCAACTTGATTGTGTTAATCATTACACAATGTATATAGATATCAAATCATCATGTTGTCACCTTAAATATATACAATTTTTATTTGTCAATCACACCTCAATAAAGCTGGGGGAAAAAAAAAGAAGTGCATAAGGAGGTACAGGTAACCCTGACTTTGAAATTGGGATCTGAAAGATAAATAGGAGTTAACCAGGAAAAGAGAAAGAGGTAAGTGATTCCAAGAGGAAAGGCAAGTGCAACGTCCGGGAGGAGAGAAAGAGACTGACACATGTCTATCATCGTTGTTCAAAATAAATGGGCATAAGGTGATGAAGCAGGAGAGATTAGCAGATGCCAGACCACAGGGAACCTCTAAAGACATTTGGATGTTGTATTTAGGACAAAGGAAAGTTTTAAAGGTTTCCAGGCAGAGGCATTTTATGATCAGATGTGTCATGTAGGAAGATTATTCTGGATGAATGCTGGAAAATAGATAGACATCTGGCAAGACTGGAGGCAAGGAAACCGGTTGAAATAATATGCTTAAGGGACACTAAAGGAGCTAAAATCCTAACCAAACTATGAACTAAAATCTTAGCAGTAAGAAGTGTACATCTTAGTCTAAATATAGATATATAAAGACCCAACAAGTCTATGAATAGGTATTATCATTCCTGTTTTATAAATGAGGAATATGAGATTTAGAGAAAAATAAATAAATAATTGGCCTGTAAAGCTAGTAACTGGTGTAGTAAGGATGATATCCAGGTCTGGAGGATAAGCCATGGGCTGTGAGATGGTGCCACTGACCATGACTGGAAATACAGAAGAGGGTACACATTTGTGAGAAAAGTGCTGGGCTCCTTTTACACTTATTGAATTTCAAGTGCCTATGATACCTGAGGGCAACTGGATAGATGGATTTAGAGCTCATCTCGAGATGAGGATTGGCAAGATGAGCTCATCTAGAGACAGGGATTGGGGAGATGAATCATCAGCCACGCAATTATAATGGAAACTCTAAGAGTATAGATAAGGTGGATTACAGAGTGAAATTAGAAATAGCCCTAGGGAACAATCTTGAGAAACCCAACATTTAAGGATCAAGTGTGGCCAGGACAGTAGAAAAAAGCCCCAAGAGTATGGTGTCAAACAAGTCAAGTGCTATGGACTGAATGTTTGTGTTCATCCAGCCAAATTCATGTACTGAAATCCTAACCCCCAAGTTGATGATGTTAGGAAATGGGGCTTCTGCAAAATGACTAGGTCATGAGGGTAGAGCCCTCATGAATGGGATTAGGGTCCTTACAAAAGAGGCCCAGAGAGCTACCTTGCCCCTCCACAAATGAGAATACAGTAAGAAGACACATGTATAAGAAAGTATGCCCTTATTAGACACCAGATCTGCTGGTCATATATTCCTAAGCCTCAAGAACTGTGAGAAATAAATTTCTGTTGCTTATAATCTACCCAGCCCATGGTAGTCTGTTACAGCAGCTCAGATGGACTAAGACAAAATTGGTACTAAGAAGAAGCACTGGCTGGAGGCCATGGTTCATGCCTGCAATCCCAGAACTCTGGGAGGCCGAGACAGGTGGATCACTTGAGGTCAGGAGTTTGAGGTCAGCCTGGCCAACGTGGTGAAATCCCATCTCCACAAAAAATACAAAGATTAGCTGGGCGTGTCAGTGCATACCTGTAATCCCAGCTACTTGGGAGGCTGAGGCAGGAGAACTGCTTGAACCGGGGAGGTGGAGGTTGCAGTGAGCAGAGATCATACCACTGCCATACTCCAGCCTGGGTGAAACAGTGAGGGAGACTCAGTCTCAAAAAAAAAAAAAAAAAAAAAAAAAAAAAAAAAAAAAAAAAAAGAAAGAAAGAAAAAGAAGAAAGAAGAAGAAGAAGAACTGCTATACAAATACCTAAAAATGTAGATCTGGCTTTGAAACTGGGTAATGAGTAGAAGGTGGAAGAGTGTTGAGCTGAATGCTAGAAAAAACCTGTATTGCCATAAACAGACTACTAAGGACAATTCTGGTTAGGGCTTAGGAAGGTTATAGAGAAAGCCTCAGTCTTCTTAGAGAATATCTGCATGGTTGTAAACAGAATGTTGGTAGAAATATGGATGATAAAGTTTATTTTGATAAGGTCTCAGATGGAAATACAACCACTTAGGTATTCACTATTTGAAACTGGAGGAAAAGGTGATTCTTATAAAGTGACAAAAAGTGCATCATGTTCATGTCCTAGTTTTTTGTGAAGGTAAACTTGTAAGTAATAAAACTCACAAGATATTTGGCTGAGGAAAAGTCTAAGCACAGTGTTGAAAGAGTAGCTTGGTTTCTCTTGAACGTTTGTAGTCAAATGTAAGAAAAGAAAAATTATTTAAAGATGGATTTTTTTTAATTAATAGGAAGCCAATCTTAAAGATTTGGAAAATTCACAACCTGGCCACACTCTAAGGAATGAGGGAGTATGTTTAGGAGACAACACCAAAGATGTTGTGAAACAACCTTTTGATAAGATTAAAATTGTACTGGTGGAAACCAGGCACTATTCATCAACACAATGGAAGAATGACCCCAAGGGCATTTAAAGACTGTGGGGGTTGTCCTTCTCATCACAGGCCCAGAATATCAGGGCATTGGAGGCAAAATGATTTCAAGGCTCTGCTTCTCTCATCCTTGCCCAGTGATCCTAGGCAGTTCACCCAGATGCAGCATGGACCAAGGTGGCTGCCCCCTCAAGAGGGCACAGACGATAAACCTTGGTGACAATCATGTATTGCCATTTCTACTGAACTATAGATTGTACAAAATATGAGGGTATGGCTATCTCCATCTAGATTGTGAAGGATGGAGCCACCAAGGAGAGTGTTAACTTCAGGGTAGGGCTATCAGAATCCCCACTAGGGCAATACTTAGTGGCACCATAGGGTTAAGACCACCATGGTAACTTCAGACCATTAGAACCACCAGCCTGAAATTCCAGCATGGGAGAACCACTGGCACAAAATTCCCACCTATGAGGGGCTGCAGCATAGGCTGCACCTATCATAGCTGTGGGTGGGACCACCCAGAGCTCTGAGGGCCCAATCCTTACTGCAGTGTGTTTGGAAGGTTACATATCAATTCAAAAAACATTATTCTGGAGCCTTAAGATTTTTTAACATATTTTTAAATTTCTTTGGCTTTTGGGATATAAGTGATTTTTGGTTACATGGATGAATTGTACAGTAATAAATTCTGAGATTTTAGTGTACCCATCACCCAAGCAGTGTACATTGTACTCCGTGTATAGTTTTTATTCCTCATCCACCTTCACCTTCCCTCTTCTGAGTTTTAAAAGTCCATCACTCTGTATGCCTTTGTGTACTCATAGATTAGCTCCCACTTATAAGTGAGAATACGTGATATTTGGTTTTCCATTCCTGAGTTACTTCACTTACAATAATGGTCTCCAGCTCCATCCAGTTTGCTGCAAAATATATTATTTTATTCCTTTTTATGGCTGAATAGTATTCCATGGTGTTTATATACCACATTTTATTTATCCACTTATTAGTTAATGGGCACTTAGGTTGGTTCCATATCTTTGCAATTATGAGTTAGGCTGCAATAAGCATATGTGTACATGTGCCTTTTTCATACAGTAACTTATTTTCCTTTGGGTAGATACCCAGTAGTCATATTGCTTAATCGAATGGTAGATCTACTTTTAGTTCTTTAAGAAACTGGAGCCTTAAGATTTAATATTGTTTGCTCTGTTGGGTTTTGGACTTGCTTAGGACCTGTCAACTCCTTCCTTCTTCCTGTTTTTCTCTTTTGGAGTGGGAATGTCCATCCTATGTCTGCCCTGTCATTGTGTTTTGGAAGTACATAACATGTTTGATTTCATAGATTAACAGCTAGAGCTATTTGACTTAGAATAACTCATACCTTGAGATTCACCTATATCTGATTCAGATTATATTTAGATAAAACTCTAGACTTTAGACTTTTGAGACAATGCTGGAACAAGTTAAGACTCTGGGGGCTACTGGGATGGAATGAGTGTATTTGGATATTAAAAGGACTGCAATTTGGGGAGGCCAAGGGCAAAATGCTATGGTCTGAATGTTTGTAGCCCTCCAAAATCCATATGTTGAAATCCTAATCCCCAAGGTGATAGTATTAAGAGATAAGGCCTTTGGGAGGTGATTGTGTCATGAGGGTGTAATCTTTATGAATGGAATTAGTGTCCTTTTAGGTGAGGCCTCAGAGAGCTACCTTGTTCCTTCCTTGATGTGAGGATTCAGCAAGAAGTTGCCCTTTATGAAGCAGAGAGTAAGACCTCACTAGACATCAGAGCTTCTGGTGCCTTAATCTTGGACTCCTTAACCTCAAGAGTATGAGAAATAAATTTCTGTTGTTCATAAGCTACCTACATCATGGTATTTTCTCATATTAGTCTGAATGGAACATTCCAAGATGTAGGTAGTGTCAGCATTGTAATACGAATTATGTGAGATGTGCTAATCGGAGAGGAAATTCCGAAGGTCAATCTGTTGTATATAGCAGAAGACAAAAATGTTAAAGCTAATTGAAAGAAAAAGAGTTAACTTAGTAAATTTAGGGGTAGAATATACTGGTGCACCAGAAAAGACAATTAAAACAGGAGAAAGAGGATGGTGGAAATGTGAACTGCTGTGCCTTCTTGCCAGCCCAGCAATAAGGCAAGTCTAGAACACAGTGGGAGTGTGATCCAGTAGGGTTAAGGTTAATTTTAATAAAGACTAAATTTTACATGTTAATAAAGTTCAATAAAGATCAAACTCACTTCTGGTTGACCTAGTCATGGGGGTCTCCACTACATGCTGTTGGTATTATTATGAAAAACAAACACAGACATGGAGCTATTTTCAGTCAAGTTTGTTCTGCCTTAAGGGAAAGTTTGGGAAGGTGCTGAAAGGAGGGAGGAGAGGACTGTGTGCTACAAACTAAAGGTGTCATCAGGACAGAAAAAATTTAAGCTCTCCCTAAAGAAATTAAATTGAGCCTACCTGCTGGAGAGCTTCTGGGTACAGCACTAATCTGTTGTTCTCCTATTGTCTTTGAACAAACTATGCACAGTTGTAAAATGTACCGTTAAGAGAGGAAGAGCACCCCTACAAAGAGCTGGAAGACAAAAGGGCTACATCCTCAGTGTAAGAGTAAATGAGAAATAAACTCACAACACAGAAAAGGACGGTGAAGAAGTGTCTCCATCTTGGCAATTTGTGAAGAGGAGATTAAAAACCCTCCCCTAGGTATATGACCAAGGCTTTGGTCCGAATTCATACCATCAGTGTAGCCAAAAAATACCTCAAGCAGAAAATGTAGTTTAAAGTGATTTCAGGTTAGTGGACCCAGTGACTGGCAGAAAGAAGGAAACTCAAATCCTTCGGGGAAGTTGGTATCAACCCAGGCTTACAGTGATTTGAAAAGCCATGAATTATAAAATATGCTAAAATGTGAAAAAAAAAATCTTAAAGTGTATGCAATAATGTAGTTATTTCACCCTAATACCAGTTGGCCTGGAAGGAACTGTGGGTTTCACCTGATGACCTGTGAAGTTAGCTTAGGATCAGAACTTTTAATGGGCTGCCCTAGGATCAGAGCTTAGACTGTTTTTACTGTCTTAGTCTCATTTAGCAGCATTGGGCCTACCCAAAGGGAATACTGAGAACAGAACAGGAAGTCAACAACTTGAGTCAATAATCAGGGTAACTGGTACCTTTAGGCCATACTTGTTCCAGTTCAAAAGAATTCTCAGGACAGGTGTGTGTCGCTGGGTTCACTGCAGAAACCAGATCACACACTTCTTCCAAGAAGTCTATAAAATAAGAACTAAAGAAATCCAATGGGTTTAACAACTACGTCACTACTCCTCTTTCCAAGAACAATTTTGATGGAGTTGGAAAGAAAGAAGAGAAAATGCATTGGGTTGAAGTTGTAAAGGAGGTTAATAATCAGGTAACATGTAGAACAAAGTAATAATCATCTCCGTTCTAAAGGAGAGGACAGAAATTTTAATTCCCAAACATGGTATCTGTCCATTTTCTCTATTACTTAAGGTCAAGATAATGCATTCCTATAAAACTTTTTGGGGATTTCACTGGTGAAGGAACCTAGTCTAAAATCATTTGCTGTTTCCAACCAAAGGCTCTTGAAATGAAGGATTTATTCATGAATGTGTAATTTAGGTGTTTTAAATTGAATGTTAAGTGATGTTTACCTTTTTGGTTCACTGTGAAAGAATGTTTAAATTAATTCAATTTGCTTTATTCCACTGACCAACATTCATGTATATCTTAGTGTTTAGTATGTATCTAGTTAACATCAAAGTGCTCTTTAAAAATTTTCTTCAATCACATTCTCAACTGTCACTGTCCTCTACCACCCTCACATTATTATTCTAAATTAGTGAAGTCTTGTTGCCCATGTAATAACTGTGTTTAGACATACACAGAATATTTCTTAAAGTTCTAAACTCTAAGATTTCCAAACCTGAAGAAGAAAATATAAAATAGGTGTTATCCTTGCTATAGGAGTTGCCCGGCAAAAGATCCTATTTCCCTCTTCTCCATAGAAGCAAAAGTCATACAGATATGTTAGAGTTAGTGGTTCATGTTTTTTGTGTAGAGGATATATTTTATTCTGGTTTTGCCACTCTAGCCAGAGAAATGTTTTGAACTTGTCTCCCTAAGTAAAATAAAACTGGTAGGGCTAATAGTAGGAGGTCTTAGGAGAAAGTTGGCCAATAAAAACCTCATCTCCCACTTCCGATATAACAGCCCTAGTAGAGAGGACCTTAAAAAGTCAAGACTGGGTTAGCGCATCAATAAGATAGCAGAATAAGAATTTTCAGTGTTCATCCTCTTGAAGAAATATCAATTTAAATAACCATCCATGCAGAAAACTTCCTCAAAGGGCTAAGAGATACAGCATCTGGATGGGGTGCAGAAATAAGAAAAAAAACATTGAAGAGTGTAGGACAGGTTCACATTATTTACCTCACCTTTCCACCAATCCCAGGAAGCACAGCATGAAGAGAGGTACTCTCCACATGGAGGAAAGAAAGTGAACATTCAACTTTGCTGCAGATCCAAGCACTAGGCCTGCTCTAGTAAACAATAGTACCAAGCCAGCCTCCATAGAATCAGGACTCAAGCCTGCCACAGTGTCAGTCTGGCCTCCACTGCCCCAGGCTCCAGGTTTGCACCCACGGTTTGAGGCACCAAGCCCACCCCTGCAGACCTAGGTTCAAGGACCATCCTCACAGACTCAGTCACCAGGCCCACCCACGTGGACCCAGACTACAGTCCTGCCCCAGTAGACCCAGGTTCCATACCCACCCCCATAAACTCAGGCACCAGGCCAGTCCCTGTGGATCTAGGCACCAGTCCAACCTGCCCAAGGACTCCAGCAGCAAGTCTGCCCATGAACCCCATTAGCCAATCTGCCGAGAATCTCTAGAAGGGTTTTTCCTGTCAAAGGCAGCTTACAAAAATGGGGAGAGGGGCTTGCTTCTTCAGATGTGCAGAAACCAACACAAGACTACAAAGATTACAAATAATCAAGGAAACACGACACCACCATAGGAACAAAATTAAGTACCAGGAGCTGATCCTAAAGAAATGGCAATTTGTGAACTCCCTGAAAAGAATTAAAATAATTATCTTAAAGAAGCTCAGTGAATTCTAAGAGAACACAGACAACTACAAGAAATCAGGAAAACAATACACAAACAAATGAAAAGTTCAACAGAGATTCAAACCATAAAAAAGAACCAACAAGTTCTGGAGATAAAGAACACAATGACTGAACTGAAAATTTTCATTGAGAACCTCAACAGCATACTCTATCAAGCAGAAGAAATAATTAATGGGCTGAAAGACAGGTTATATGAGACAACTTTACCCAGTCAGAAGACAAAATGAAAAAAAAAATGAGGAAAGCCTAGGGGACCTGAGACAATGTCAAGTGAACCAAGATTTAGATTATAGAGATCTCAGAAGAAGCAGAAAAAAAGACAGGGACAGAAAGCTTATTTAAAGAAATAATGACAGAAAATGTTCCAATTTGAAGAGGGAAATAATCATTTATATCCATGAATCCCGAAGAACTCCAACACATTAAACATATAGAGGGGGTTCACCAAAACATATTATAATCAAATTCTTCAAAGTCAAAGAGCAAGAGAGATTTTTGAAAGCAGCAAGAGTGAATTGCTTATACAAGGGGTGATTTCCAAGTGACTGTAAGTGGATTTCTCAGCAGAAATCTTGCAGGCTTGGAGAGAGTGGATGATATATTCAAAGTGCAGAAAGAACACACAAAAAAGAACATTCAAGCAAGAATACTATACTCTGCAAATCTGTTCTTCAGAAACAAAAAAGATAAGGACTTTCCTAGACAAACAAAAGCTGAAGGAGTTCATCTCCACTATGTCTGCCTTAGAAGAAATGCTAAAAGGAGTTCTTAAAGTTGAAAGAAAAAGGTTCTAACTAATAACATGATAAGTCGTGAAAGTATAAAACTCACTGTAAAAGGTAAGAATATAGTTATATTTAGAATATGTTAATACTGTAATGTTAATAAATCACATTTAACTCTTTAGTATAAACACCAAAGACAAAATTACTTTTAAAGTGTAACTACAATAATTTATTAATGGATACACAATATAAAAATATGTAAATTGTGACATCAATAACATAAAATGTGGAAGCAGAAGTTACCATGTAGAGTTTTTGTATGCAGTAGAAATTAAGTTGTTATCAGGTTAAAATACACTGTTACAACTGTAAGACTTTATGTAAGCCTCCTGATAACCACAAAGAAAATATCTGTAGTAGATATACAAAAGTAAAGATAAAGAATTCAAAAACATAATACTAAAAAAAAAGCCTAAATTATTAAATCACAAATTAAAACAAGAGGGGAAGAAAGAAAAAAGGAACTATAAAACAGTCAGAAAAAAATTAACAAAATGATAAAAATAAGTTCTTATTTATCAATAATTATTTAAATTTAAATGGATTAAAGTTGGCTATATGGATGAAATAATAACAAGATCCAACCATATGCTGTCTACAAGAAACTTACTTTAAGGACACACATGGACTGAAAGTGAAAGGATAGAAAAGATATTCCATGCAAATGATAACCCAAAGAGAGCAAGAACAGCTATATTTATCAAACAAAACAAACTTTAAACC
Organism: Mandrillus leucophaeus; assembly: GCF_000951045.1. NCBI lineage: Eukaryota > Metazoa > Chordata > Mammalia > Primates > Cercopithecidae > Mandrillus > Mandrillus leucophaeus. The sequence continues at coordinate 2,576,947 of NW_012104343.1, read as the reverse complement.
AAAATCTGTTACAAGAGACAAGGTCATAATAAAATGATAATGGAGTCAATTCATCGATAGAATATAATGATTGTAAAAATATATGCACCCACCATTAGACACCTAAACACATAAAGCAAATGTTAACAGAACTAAAGGGAAAAATAGACAGCACAACAATAATAGTATGGGACTTCAACACCTCATTTTCAACAACAGATAGATCATCCAGACAGAAAATCAATAAGGAAACAGTGGACTTGAACAACATTATACATCAAATGGACCTAATAGATATGCACAGCACATTCAATCCAACAACAGCAGGCTGTACATTCTAAAGTTCACATAAAACATTCCCATGACAGATCATATGTTGGACCACAAAGCAAGTCTTAACAAATTTAAGAAGATTGAAATCATATCAGGTATCTTTTCTGACCATAGTGCTTTGAAACTAAAATCAATAACAGGAAGAAAATTGGAAAACTCAAATATGTCGAAGTTACACAACACACTCCTAAACTCCTAGGTCAAAGAAGAAACAAAAAGAAAAAAAAAAAAAAAACTTAAGACGAATAAAAATGTAAATACACCTCAACAAACTAGAGAAAGACAAATAAACTAAACCTGAGTTAGCAGAAGGAAGGGAATGATAAAATTCAGAGCAGAAATAAATAAAATAGACAATAGAAAAAAATAGGAGGACCAATGAAACTATAAATTGTTTTTTTTAAAAGATAAAATGGACAAACTCTTAGCTAGACTAAATAAGAAAAAATGAAAGAAGACTCAAAGAAATAAACTACAAATAAAAGAGCAAACATTACAAATGATACCACAGGAAAAAAAAATTACACTTGTTCATGTTGTCTGATCTTTGTAAGATCATAAGAGATTACTATAAGCAATCATATGGCAAAAAAATGGATAACCTAGAAGGAGTGAATACATTTAGAAAAAAGAGCCTAACAATATAGAATAATGAATAAAAAGAAAATATTAACAAACCAAAATGAGTAAGATTAAGTCAGTAATCAAAACCTTCACCACAAAGAAAAGCTCAGGACTTGACGGCTCCAGTGGTGAATTCTACCAGACATTTAAATAAGACTTAGCAGCTATGCTTCTGAAACTTTCCAAAAATGATTAGGGAACCCTTTCAAAACCATCATACAAGGCCAGCATTACCTTGATACCAAAGCTAGATAAGGACACTGTATGAAAAGAAAGTTACAGGCCAACATCTATGATAAATATAGCAGCAAAAATCCTCTACAGAATACTAACAAACAAAATTAAATAGTACAACAAGATCAGACAACACGAACAAGTGGGATTTATCCCTGAGATATAAGGATGGTTCAACGTACAAAAATAAATATAACAAATTAACCAAAAGGAAGGATAAAAGCCATATGGTAATCTCAATAGATGCAGAAAAAGCATTTGATAAAACTCAACACTCTTTCATGATGAAATCTCTCAACAAATTAGGAATAGAAGGAATATACCTCAACATAATAAAGGCAATATATGACAAGCTCACAGCTAACATTATACTCAATGGTGAAAAGCTTAAACCTTTTTCTCTAAGATCAGAAACAAGAAAAGTATACCTACTCTTGTCACTTCTACTCAACACAGAACTGGAAGTCCTAGCTAAAGCAATTAGTCAAGAAAAAGAAATAAAACACATCAAAATTGTAAATGAAGAAGTAAAATTATTTCTGTTTACAGGTTACATTGTCTTCTTTATAGCAAAACCTAAAAGCTTCACCAAAAAGAAACCTATCAGAAATAATAAACAAAATTCAATAAAGTTGCAGGGCACAACAAAATCAACATATAAAATTTCATTGTCTATACACTAGCAAGAGCAATTAGAAAAATCAAGAAAACAATCCCATTTACAATAACTATAATACATCCTTTAAGGGGTTAATATCTAAAATATATACAGAGTTCAAACAACTCAATGGTAATAAAATAACTCAATTTTAAAATGGACAAAGAATCTGAATAGACATTTTTCTAAAGAAGACATAAAAGTGGACAACAGGTATTTGAAAAATACTCATCACTAATCATTAGGGAGATGCAAATTAAAACCACAGTGAGATATCACCTCACACCTGTTAGAATGGCTGTTATCAAAAAAATAAATAAATAAAAGATAAGTGTTGGTGAGGATGTGGAGAAAGGGGCACCCTTGTACACTGTTGGTGGGAATGCAAATTAGTACAGTCATTATGAAAAATAGTATGGAGGTTTCTCAAAAAACTAAACTCAAACTACCGTATCATTCAGACATCCCACTACTGAGTAAATATATTCAATGGAAATAAAATCGGTATCTTGAAGATGTATCTGCATTCTCATGTTTATTGCAGCATTATTCACAATATCCAAGATATAGAATCAGCCTAAGTGTTCATCAACAGATGACTGGATTAAAAAAAATATAGTATATATCATATATACAATTAAATATTATTCAGTCTTAAAGAAGAAAAAAACTTGCCATTTACAACAATATGGATAACCTGGAGGACATTATTCTAAGTGAAATAAGCCAGGCACAGAAAGACAAATATCACATGATTTCACTTATATGTGGAATGTAAAAAAGTAGAACTCATAGAGGCAGAGAGCAGAATGGTGGTTGGTTGGGTTGGGGAGCATGGGGACAATAAAAAGATGTTGGTCAAAGTGTACAATGTTTACATTAAACATAATAACTTCTGGAGATCTAATGTATAGCATGATGACTATGGTTAATAATACTATATCAGATACCTAAAATTTCCTAAGAGTAGATCTTAAAAGTTCTCACCACAAAAAAGGTAACTAGGTGAGGTGGTGAATATGTTAATTAGCTTGATAGTGATTATAATTTCTCAGCATATATATATATCTCTCTCTCAAAGCATCATGTTGTATATCTTAAATATATACATTTGCATTTGTCAATTATACCTCAATATAGCTGGAAAATAAAGAAGGAAATAAATCAATTTTTTTTAAAAAATCAGAGCTGCTTTTACTCACTGGGGACCAAAGGTCAGAGGTCAGAGTCCCAGGCAGAGATAGGAATGTAGTGATGTACATCTTACTGGAGTCACCTGATACTCTGAGACTCAAGTTGACTTCTCATGACTTCCTGTATAAGAATGTGGCAACCAACTGAAAATGGGAACACAGCAGCAGCCAAATCCCGGTCCAAAAAAGATTCATTTGTATCACATCCATTGCTATCTACTTTCTTTCTGAGAAAAACATCTAGGTTGTAAGAAGTGGTACTTTTAGGTCAGAAATAAGAGGAACAAATGAGTTAATAAGTACCTTGTCTCTATTTTCCTTTCGTTGTATAGCCATCAAATCAGTAGGCTTCTTTTCCCTTTTAATTTTTTGCTTGATAAACACTGCATTGAAATGGATACATTGGGCTATGCTTCAACTACTCGATCATTTGCAAAAATAGAATTTTTAAACATTGTGTAGTTTCATTTGCCTGGCTGGTGAGCCCCAAAGTTAGAATATTATGAGTGCCTTATTGTGTTAATTTCCTATTGCCACCATAACAAATTACTACACTCTTGGTGGTTTAAAACAGCACAAACTTATTCTTTCATAGTTCTGGAGGTCACAAATCCAAAGTCAGTATCACTGGACCAAAATCAAGGTGTCATCAGGGCCACGCTTCCTTCAGAAGAGTTCTAGGAGAGAATTTGTTCCCTGACTCTTGCAACTTCTGGTTGCAAGCATTCCTTGGTTTGTGGCTACATCACCCCAAATCTTCAAGGCCAGTGTCTTGAAATCTTTCTCTGTTCCATCGTCATATCACCATCTTCATTGTATGTAATCACCATCTTCATTGTATGTGTCAAATTTCCCACTGCCTTCCTGTTATAGACACCTAGGATTGTATGTATCCTTATAAGGCTCCTTGGAACCCCAGAGACTAATCCAGGACAATCTCTCCATCTCGAGTCTTAATTTAATCATATTCACAAGGGCCTTTTTTGCCCATATAAGGTAACATTCACAGGATCTAGTGATTAGGACATGAAGATCTTTGAAGGCACGTTTTTCAATCTACCATACTCACTTCTTACCTATTATCTCACAAATACAAAGTCAGGTAGATAGGTAGGTAGAGTTTAAACCCAAAACAAAGTAACAAGCTATTGGTTTATTCTTCTTCAAACCTTGCCATGAAAGTGGTAATATTCAATTATCTGGAAAATTCACCTGAGAGGAATTCTTTATTCACACAATGCTGAATGTATAAGATGTATTGAAAAATTTAAAAAAAAAAAAATCTCTCCAGTAGTTTGATTTCAAAGTACAGGATTTACTTTGGGTCAATATTTTGCCATCAGGCTTTAGAAAGAATGTAATAAAGAAAGATGCAAACAGAGAACTGGAATTATGCCGCAATCTCTAGTTGTGGTACGCTTACCCTCACTATCTGTCAATTTAGGTAGGTGTGTGAGAAGAGGAGAAACAAAGGAATTGTCCAGTCTTGGACTTAAATTTCCTATAGAATTTTATCCTTAAATTTATCCTTAAATTCCCTATAGAAACGATGTGACAAAGCAAATGCCATTTGCTTTTATATTGGAAGAGGACACGAGTCCCTGGGGTAATAAAACTCAATTCAATTCAATTCGCAACCCAAGAGAGTATACAGAATTGGATTCAAAGTTAATCCATTCAGAATTTAAATACATTTTAATATCTTAAAATGTGTTGGTGAGTCATTCACACAAGATGGTGTGGTGGACAAGATTAAGGGGTAGAGATAGATCTGGGACAATATTACGCCCTTAGAGCCTACAACTCAAGAGGAACCCAAAGTGATCCTGAACCTCAAAGACAGGGAGGAGGAGAAATATTGCCCATAAGGCCCTCAAAAGGAAATCTTTGCTTTTTGTTTCTACCTTTTATTTCTATTCCCATTGAATATTTTCTAGTCCTATAATAAATTTGATGTTCTGAGTGGGTGAGGGTAAGAGGCACTCTGAGATTTAGACCAGAAAGCACTAAACAGAACAACAAATTCTCTCTCTCTCTCTCTCACACTCACACACACACACACACACACACACACAGAGCTTGGGAGGACTGTGTGAGGACATCCATGTACTATGCCTAGGGTAAAGTGACTCATGAAGCTAAATCATGCCGACGTTTCTAATTCCAGATCACCAGGGATTTAAATTGTACAATGAGGAAATGACTCGTTGGATAACTTCCAGAGTTTTTCTTAAAATTTAATTGCAGCATACCTAACACTTTTATAAAATATATACATTTTACTTATGTTTCTTAGTCAAAATATTCCTCTAACCTTTTTTCTTTTTTTAGTAAGTGACGAAAGTGTTCTCGTTGTAATTAATGAAGAACAAAAATATTGGGGAAACATGCCTAAAGGCTTAAACTATAATTCTATTACTAATATATTCCCTTGGCTTGCCTTTTGAACTCTGCTGCCTCTTGCCTTGCAGCTGTGTTTAATGAGTAGAGAGATTATTCAAATGAACCCACAGCAGAGCATTATTTCTGAGGCTCTAGCTATCTTGAGCAGGCATCTTCTCCTACAATCAGGCAGTAAAAGCAGACCATCACTCTTCAGTTCCCTGGCCATGTAAAATAATTCCGTAGACACCAGATCACATCCCTAGATTGGGAGAGAAGCTACTAATGATGCCGTGGTCTGACAAAAGGACAGCAGAAATAGCCTTCAAGGTGAAAAATGAGAAGGCACCTGCGCTAGGCTCTACCGTGCGTCAGCTTTCAATTTGTCACTACCTGTCAGTGATGGAGACTGTTAGTGGCTAATAATGAAAACATGCAGCCTTACAAAATAGTCTCTTTAAAAATCACTGTTTGTGGGCATATGGCCTTTGTCCCAATAACATCACAATGGGACTCACTGCAAATGGGCAGGCCAATGTTTAATAATTTTTAAGATGTTACAATGAGTTCCTACTCATGTAAGATTTAAAAGTCAGAACAACTCTCTAGGGGAGAAACCCCTGAGACAGTTACAAAGTTGCCAAGAAAATTTAATAAGAACTAATTTTGAGCTGATAAGCATTCAATCCAATATGGTGGGATTAAGCAATAAGAATTCTTCCTGGGAATTTACAGAGAGATAAGCATCTCATGAATAAGTAAATTCTGAAACAGGAGGCTACCGGGTGTTTATTGATTTTGAAATCATTTGTTTGAGAAATTGCCCTTGAGGAAAAACTATTATGGCTGATAATATAATAGTTATATTCAGAGACAACCTATTTCTTTGGCTGATGGCAGAATAGAAAGATTATCCACCCAATACAAAATTCATAAGCAAAACTTTAATCCACAAAATTCACTCATTATTCTAATCTTCCATTTCCTAATTCCTATAAATGTCCAGATACAATTTTTAGAGTCAAAAATAAGTAAAGGCCTAAATAAACAGAGTATCCAATTTACTAAATACTTTTGCTACAACTGGAATAGAAATGTTTTGCAAAAAGGCTGTGTCCAGAGACATTCAAAGGTTCATACGCTTTCATACCAATCCTTTACACTATCTGAATCTATCTCTGCAACTGGGGATAATTAAAATTTAGTGGGAACTTCTGTGTCATTTAAATATTTTCAGAACAATTTTTTTCAGTTTATCATTCTCACTAAAGTAAAAAAGCAAGAAAAATTCAATCACTTTTAACAATGGTGGAAGCATAAGTTTTACAGTAAGTTCTGAGTTAGGCAGAAAATTTCATCACAAAAATCTTGTGTTTACTAATAATTGGGTAGTCATTTTTTTCCTGAACATTCCTCATAAAGGATAGCTCCCAGTTTCCCCCTTTTTTGACTGCTATCCAACATAAAGCAAGCTAACAGGATTCAATTTGGTTATCAATAAAGACGCAGTGGCTAGAACAATATTATCTTCCATGACAGTATCATGATGCATCAGTACCTGTATTGGGTTCCACATGAAAGTGAGCTTCCCATCCTCTCCTGCTTACATCTAGTCTCTGGGGAAGAATGAGTTCTCTTCATGGCAAACTCTCCCTCTCTCTGTCCTCTTAATTCCCTCCTTCCTGTATCTTCCAAGACCATACTGCATCAGTTGTGCCCTCTTCTAGATTTATCCTTGCCCCTTCTGTTTGCTCTTTCTCCTTAGTCTATTAAGAAGTGACCTGACTTCATTAAAAAATAAAACCAACCTCTCTCAATTTGCTAACTCATCTTCATCCACACATGACTTGCCAGATTCTTGAGTAACTACATTCTAGTCTCCACTTGTGACTCAGCAGGCTGCTTCATTCTTTGATCCATTTTCCACTAGCACCAACACATGGAAATGTCTCCCAAGCCTCAATCATGCTTGACTGCCTCAGGTTCTCATCAACGTTTGATGCTATTCGTCACTGTATCAATCCTTCTCTCTGTCTTCCATGACCTGGTTCTCCTGCTCCTGCCAGGTTTGTTGGGCACTGAGGCCAAATGCCTCCCCAACTTCTCCTCCTATATTAGTCTGTTCTCACACTGCTATAAGGACATACCCGAGACTGGGTGATTTATAAAGGAAAGAGGTTTAATTGACTTACATTTCCACAGGGCTGGAGAGGCCTCAGGAAACTTACAATCATGGCAAAAGGAGAAGCGAACATATCCTTCTTCACATGGCACCAGGAAGAAGAACGAGAGCTGAGCGAAGAGGGAAGCCCCTTATAAAACAATCAGATCTCATGAGCAGTTACTATCACGAGAACAAGATCAGGGAGCCACTCCTGTGATTCAATTATCTCCACCTGGTCCCTCCCATGATGGATGGGAATTATGGGAACTACAATTCAAGATGAGAATTAGGTGGGGACACAGCCAAACCATATCACCCCCTAAAGAAACAGTACACATCCTTCAAAGTCAACCTATAATGCCACATTGTCTGGAACGTTTCTTGACTCCATCCAAGAAAAGAGTCATCCACACCTTGCACATATCTCTATAATACCTCTTCACACATCAAATGGAACTTCTGTTTATTAATTCACCAAATATTGTTGCATTTCTTCTTGATGTGAGGTTCTGGTTTTGGCATTTGGGATGTTTTTGCAGAAAATGATCCCACTACTTAAAATGCCCTCCCCTCCAGCTTCTCAGGTACCCTCCTCCAAGATACAATTCAAAGCCACTTTTCCCATGAACACCCAGTGAATGCCCCAACCAAAGCAATGCCTTACATTTTTAAATGCTCACAACCATTAATTTGCATCTCCAACTCTTACCTGCTTTTTTCTATTTGTCAAGATTATCTGTATGCAGAATTTTTAACCTCTGTCTTCCTGTCTGACCTCGTCTCTGACTTTCCACCTCATCTGAGGACTTTGGCTTCTTTCTGCTCCTGGCAGTTGTTCACTCGTACTGCCCAGGACTTGCTCCCTCAAGATCTTCACTTGACTTTTGCATTATTTATTTCCTTTGCATTATTCAGATTCAGGGCTCAGAGAAGCATCCCAGAACTCCTTTCCTGTCCCAGCTACTCTCAATCACATTACTTCTGTATTCATGTTTTTATAACACGCATCATCAGTACCTATCTTATTTGTGGTTTATTAAATTTGTTTACTTGACTGTAAGCTCAATGACAGCAGGGAACTTGTCTGTCTTGTTCACTGCTGACTCCTCAGTGCTCACAGCACTTAGTAGGACTCAATACATATGTGCAGAGTGAACAAAAACCTTGTGGCCTCTATTAACTTGACAGTTACTTTGAGAACATAGAAGTTCCTTTTTATAGCTTTTAATCCCCCATGGTGTATGGTCCCTTTCCTGAAGGATAATACTCATTTAAATATTTATTGAAGGAATGAATGAGTACATAAATAAGAAAAGAATTCTTTGGATATATTCTGATAAAAAGAACCTTGTAAACCACTGGCTTTCAACCTTCACTGCCCATTAGAATCACCTGGGGGGCTGTTTAAAAATGTCAATGCCCTGGTCCCACCCCCAGAGATTCTGCTTTAATTAGGCTGGAAATCACTTGGGCATCAATAGATTCTTAAGCTCCTCGGATGATTCTAATAGGAAACCAAAGTTAAGAACCACTGCTCTAAACCCTACAGAAGAATGTCAAATCCAAATAAAATGTTGAATTCTGAACAAGACTTAGGCCATTGATTTGATTCTTGAATTGCTCTTCATGAGGAATTGTGAGCAAGTGCCCTCTTTTGGAAAGGCCTACTGAAAGAGAACACTTTGAAGCAAAAAAAAAAAAAAGAGAGAGATACTACTTTGGTGCTATATACTAAAGGAGGTGGCCTTTCAAAGCAAACACTACATAGACCCATCTACTCTTCACAAGTTCTTTGGGAAAATCATTGTCTATAGCACATGCAGGTCCCCACAAGCCAGAGCAGAAAATGTATGCTATGTCATAAAGGCATTTAGTATGATTTCGGAGAGATTTGGAGCCTATACGCAGAGGAATGGATTATACCTTCCTATCATGGTATTAATATGAATGGTGTAAGCCTATTGTGTTCAAGATTCAATAAACCTGCAATGATTTAGGCAGAGAGGGTGTTTGTAAAGCAGAAGAAAGCCTGCCTAATTAGAAAAACAAGGAATGGGAAAATAAATAAAGGGGTTGAACGAAGTCAGATCTGGCTTTAATTTGCCTGGAGACATCCTAACACTTGCTGCAAAATAAATCGAATTTTTGCTGTATACATTCAATATTTGTTAATAAGCTGACAGCTAGCGATTTTCTGTATTTCCTGCATAAGCAGGGAGTGGTGTATGTATTGTCAGGTTGGTGCATGCAATGAACCACATGGAGGCAACTTTCAGTCTGCAAAAGCACAGCCTGGTCTCCAGAGAAGACTGCCCCCAACTTGTACATCAAGAGGAAAAAAGACAGCATAGGTGAGATCCATGTGCTTCATATATTGTGTTGGGAAGGAAAATAATAATTTTTAGAGGCCATTTGACAAGGAATTTCTACCCTGCTAGTCTGGGTTAGCATTTCTGAATGTGACAAATAACAGGGCTCTTGGACAGCCCATTTTTTTCTTTATTTTGATACCCTTACAGCAGTAATCATGCCTCTTGTCAGGTGTTATAAAGATAAAGACAAATGTTCCCTATTGCTATTCTGTCAATGCAGCTCAACCAAGCCAAAGAAAGACGCCCCTGCCGGATGTGGGGAATGCACCATTTGTCTTGTTTCCATTACAGATGGAAGCACATCCTGTCCCACCAGGATCCTCAGGTCAGAAAAATAGAAATCTGCTACTGACAGTGTCAAGGCTTGCTTTGCCTGCTCCAGAAACTAGTGCACCTTGCGCATTCCCTCCACGCTGACACCAAGATTTATTTTCCTTTTCTGGGACTATTGATTAGACTGTACAATATATTCATAAGGTCAAATAGCAAAACAACTCCTTTATCAAATAAGGTGGGCTTTGGCACTAGTTTTTTTTTTTTTTTTTTTTTTTAAACAGAAAGACTCCATGTTGTCATTTATTGATGGTAGCAATATTTGAGAAACATAAAATAATTTTCAAAGATGTGGTTCAGGAACCCATCTGAAAAATTGTTGATGCCAAAACAGATGGAGTTTGGCTTAATTGTTGAAATAAATTGCCATATGGAACAAAACACAGCTGATTATTGCATTAACACTAATGTTAATATGTTTCATCATTCTGTTGTCATTGTAGCTACAGTTGTCACCATACTCTAATCAATATGCTTATAAGGAAATACAAATTGTGGAATTTGGGACCCAAAGGAGATTTCAGAGATTACCTAGTTATTTTATAGATAAGGAAACTGAGGCCTGCAGAGGATGAGTGCTTTGTATAAAGGCATGTGCCCTATAACCTAGAAATGAAAGATAGTCTAAAAACATATGGCACATATCAGCAAGGCATTCATTAAAAGCAAGACAATTATAACTCAAGGTGAAGTATCACTACTGGAAATGAGCATGATAGGAGACTTGGTGCAATGAGATGAAATAGACAGGACTTCCCAATTCGAAAAGCTTCTTTTTCATGCTTAGCATCTCTTTGTTAAGACCCAAGATACTCTGTAATGATTTCTTGAACTTTTGTAATGATTTCTCAGTTAGCATCTTCTTCTGTGTATATTCTCCATACAAAATGAAAGCATTTCTGGATGACAGAAAACACACACACACACACACACACACAAATAAGCCACCGGAGATGGTGGGGAAAGAAAACGGGACACGAGAACAGAGAGTTCAGTTCCATTTCCAGGTGTGGTGAGTGAAGTTTTTTCCTCTTAGTTTTTCTCATAACTGTTGATCCTTCTGTGGTCCTCTCTTCTCTGTAAAGTGGGAAATGAATGGGAATTGATCTGAAAAGCTATTTCAAAAGTTATTACAGGATTGTCAGTAATCCTTCTAAACCTAACCTCCATCTCAACTGCCACCCCTACACCTGACACACAAAACCCTTTGAAAAGCTAGTGTTGGAAGTCTGAAGTGTCTGAAGTGTGAAACAGTAAGCCAGTGGCCACCCCCTACCCCAGCCCCAGCTCGAGGTCAGTGACCCAGAAACAAGTGAGAGGAGGCTTCCAAATTCTGTGAAAGTAACTGTACAGGTGCATTGAATGGATGCTCTGTTTCATGATTTGTGTTTCATCCCACTGCAGCAAACTTTTAAGAGATGTCCAAATCCTTTCATTATCTCTGGCTACCACCCCTGACAGAGTCCTCTGTTACAGTACTTTCCACCTTTAATTTCCCTTTATTATTTCTTTTTCTATCTTTTCCAGCTAGTTTGTCAGCTCCTGGCCAAAAAAAAAGAGAAGAAAAAATATGTAATTGTCTATGCAACTCTGTGCTTAAGACAATAGGCAGTAACTGGTACTGAATATATGCATGGATCTAGAATTTGTTGAGCTCCTGAGTTGTAAGTGCTGTATTAGGCAGTGGGTGTTTATATGCTTGTGTCTGCTGTGTATTTGCTAACTATGAGTCAGGGTAAGAGTCAAGCTGCTATAACAAAGAGACCTGAAGATATAGTGACATACTTAACATAGAAGTTTGTTTTTCTCTCACATAACAGACCAGTAGTAGGTGAGTGGTCCAAAGTGGATAAGTGGCTCTGGTCTGCAAAGTTACTTTGGGGCCTGAGCTGGTGGGTTATTTCCGCCATCTTCAACATATGGTTTCCATGTCTGGGCCTCACATGGCTCCATTTCCCAGCCTGTAAAATGGGGAGGGACAACGAGAGAGGGAAAGAGTGGAGAGCCAGCAACTTTCTTAGCACACATTTCTTCCACTCACATCCCATTGGCCAAACTTTGTCACATGAGCACACCTTAGTTGCAAGAGAAGCTGGAAAATTTAATCTCAAGCTGGACAGCCATGTGCCTAGATAAAATTCAAATGTGGGAGATGGGGAACAGTATCGGTTAATAAAAGGAAAGAAGAGAAAATGGATACTGAAGAACTAGTTGCCTCCACCCCAAGAAGTAACTGGTCTTATGCTGCTCATCATCCAGCAGGTAGCCCAAGTTCACTGGACACAAGATTACCAAGAGCAGCAAGGGAGAACAAGGTCCCGAGAGTAAGTACTTTCCAAGGCTCTACTTGCATCAGATGTGCTAATGTTCCACTGGCCAAAGCGAGTCATGTAGTCAAGCCCAAAGTCAAAGAGTAAAGAGATAGATTCACTTCTGAATGGGAGTCGCTGCCAACTTACATAGAAAAAGGGGCATGCATATAAGAAGAAGAAAAATTTCTGACCACATGTGCAAACAATCTACCATGGAAGCTAGACTCAGAATATATCAATAGAAAGTATCAGAGCACTTTCTACAATGCTTTATAAGAGATGGCACTTTCTAAACTTGTTAGCCAAACTTTTTGAAAGGAATAACTAAATGGATATTATCTGTGGTATCAGAAAAGGTACAAATCTCAGTAGAATAAACCATTTTATTCTCTAATTTAAGAAATAAACTATTTTTTTTCAAGTATCACAGGAACATTATGAAGACAAAAATAATTCACTTTCTGGGGGAAAAAAGGGTTATGCTCTCCAGAAAGGGGATCTTTTGAACTGAATGAATAAGATTATATTAGCCCTAAAAAAAGTTGGAGAACATTTTACATCTCCCCACCATTTTATCTTTCTAATCCAATTCCATAAGCCTCTGTTGAGTACATACCACATGCTAAGCTCTGTGGCAATTTTGTAATGACAAGGGATATTAAAGTATCATGAATTTGGAAATGCTCTTATTGGATTACTTATAAAGTGAGTTTGGTGAAAGTACTCCCAGTTTTTGGTAAAGAAACTGAATAAGAAGAGTGCTTTAGTAAAGCTATCCAAGGATACAGTGGTGGGACCCAGGGCAGAATCCAGAGCCACCTTTGCCATGCACCAGGGCACAGGTGATGAGAATAAAGGCACAGAAGACAGGAGGGGGCTAGATTGGGATATCTCTTATTTTAGGAATTTAGAAATGCAAAATTAGGATCACGAACTAGATGCAAATTATTAAATTAACCCAATGTACTCAGCATAGAAACATTAATAATATGCTTTAGAGGTTTCCCAGCAGAAAAAAAATCCAAGTTCTTACATACCCTATAAGGCTCTGCAAAACCTAAATGGTCTATCTCCTACCATATCCTTCTCCCTCTCTCTGTTTCTGCCACCCTGCCTCATTGCTGTTCCTCAAAAACACCAAGATATCCCTTCTCAGAGCTGTGTACCTCCTCTCCCCTCTAGTTGGACCACTTTTCCTTCCCAGAGCTCTGCAAGCCTCCTCCCAAGTTTTAGCTCAGATATCACCTTACTGGAGATTCCCTTTCTAAACACACTGTATGAAACACAACTTTCCCTCTGTCTTTCATACTCTGTCTCCTTAACATGCTATCTTTTTTTTCTCGCTCTCTCGTCAGGCTGGAGTGCAGTGGCATGATCTCGGCTCACTGCAACCTCCAACTCCCCGGTTCAAGCGATTCTCCTGCCTCAGCCTCCCAAGTAGCTGGGATTACAGGTAAATACCATCATGCTCAGCTAATTTTTTTTTTTTGTATTTTTAGTAGAGACAGGGTTTCGCCATGTCGGCCAGGATGGTCTCAATCTCCTGACCTCATGATCTGCCCGTCTCAGCCTCCCAAAGTGCTGAGATTACAGGCATGACCCACCACACCTGGCCCATGCTATCCATTTTTATTCTTAGCATTTCTCATCTCCTGAGTTGATAGATAGTTATTGTCTGTCTTTCCTACTAGAACACAAGCTCTTCAAGATTTGGTCTATTTTGTTCACCATTTTATTCCTAGCACCCAGGATAGTGTTCAGCCTATAGTAAGTGTTCAATAAACATTTGTTGAAAGAAGTATTCTTCACTGATATATATATATAAAATGGATATACATATATAGATATGAAAATTATGGAAATACATATATGCATATATGTATAGATGTATATACACATATAGGCTCTTCTGTGCCAATGAAGAACAACTGCTACAGTGTGCACCTGGGCTTAATTAACAATCTCTTCTCGTCAGGGCATGATTATCACTCTAAAATTTGTTAACTTTATGTTTTTGATCTCCTTTTGTTACTCTGTTGCATCAGTGTTCACTGATTGTTTGCAATTTGGATTTCACACAGATTCATGAACTTCCCTTTTTTGTGAGACCAGGTAGAACTCAGTAAAGAGAATCCTCATGACCTAAAATTGCTTAAAATGCACTCTTTCATGTAAAGAGAATTTCTGCCTTGAAATACATAGATGTTATCTATAAACGTCATTTCTATTGATTTAGATGGTCACTTTCCTATTTGCTACTACGCAGGTATAGACAATAGCGAAAAACAATGCTCCCTGTACCTCAGATGGTGCATAATAAAATGCCCCCACACCCCTGCTACACAATATCAATTACAGACATATAATAAAAATGTTTAAAGCACCTTCCAATGTATTTGTTTCCTGTAAGAAAAGTAAGTCTTTCAGATTAATTACTATTTGGAGACTTCTCCCCATTAAAGAAAAGCTATTGTTTGTTGTGCGATTATTTTCTGCCTCTAAAATATCCCCCACTTAACACAAGTGAGAATAAAAGCTTTCAGCTTCCAAGCTCACTGATGATTGGCATTTAACCCTTTCATGCCTAGACACATGTGGGTTACTGAGTACAGGTGGATCACCACGGAGGAACTCCATGGAGCCTGGGAAAGTCAACAGAAGGGGCCATAGCAGGGAGAAAAGGCACAATGCTCGGGTAACACGATTTCTAAGACAGCATCTACCATCCCAGTTCTCAATTCTGAGCCCTTCTCTCCTTCTGCATAACTACTTCTCCAGTTCAGACCCTTATAATCTCTTACCTAGACTATTCCAAGGCCCCTTAACTAATTTCTTTCCCTGACTCTAGTTTCTCTCTTCTCTAATTTCTCCATGATGAAATCACCTGAGTCTTCTTCCTAACGCACACATAGGATCATATCAGGATCAAACACGGAAACCTTCCGTGTTTCCTCTTGCTGAAAGAGTCAACTCCATACTCCTGAGCAAACCCCTAAACCTCCTCGTGATTTAATCCAAGACCATGCTCCCAACTTCATCTCCCACTGCACACCCTCACTTAGTCTCAACACCCCAGCAAAAGGAGAGCTACGCATCCGTGACTTTTTGTGTTTTCTCACCTTGCCTCTTTTTGTTTCTTTTAGCAAGAATCCATTCCCTTGATACCAGCTCTCTTCTCAATGTACAGACCACAGTCAACCTAATTCACGAAAACTTCCCTGTTCCTTTCAGTTTGAATTAACCGCTCCTTTCTCTGTGCTCCACAGATTTTGCAAATGTCCCTCTATTGCATGTGTCTCATACTCTGCTTTGTTTTGGGTACAGAACATCTCCTCCACTACAGTGCCAGTGCTTTAGAAATGCATTTATTTCTGTATCCCTTATGGGGCTTTTTACTACATGTTAGAGATGATTTCAAACACGGCAGGTGCCCAGCTAATTTTTTTTTTTTTTTGTATTTTTAGTAGAGACATGGTTTCACCATGTCGGCCAGGATGGTCTCAATCCTGGATTGAGGATGGTCTAGTAATATTTTAACCCTCATAACAACTCTAGGGAGTAGTTACTCTTATCCCCATTTTACAAATAAGTAGACCAAGGTACAGGCAGGTTAGGCAACATGTCTACCACAATGGTAAGTGTTGGAGTTAGTCAGTCCGACTCCAGAGTCCTTATCCTTAATATGCGAAGTAGATATTTAAACTTATCTGAACAAAGGCATTTAGATAGTTCCAAAGACTGATAGAAAATACTATAAAATCAGGCAACAGCAATATTAATGAGTAACAGACTAAAGCCCAGAGAAAGTGAGCTGCTTGCCTAAGTTCCCACAGTGAGTTACTGGCAAAGACAAAATAAGATCTGGGTCTCCAGAGGCTGGCCTAGCACTCTTTAAACTAGATGGATCATGGCTCCTGTGTGGTGCTTATGAAGCAAAAGGGCAAGAAAAAGAAATGAGAAATCTAGTCAAGTCTTGTTTAATTGTAAAAGGTAATGAGGAATTCAGGCAAGGATGGGTCTCAAGACACTGCAAGCTCACTCCCTAATAAACACATCTCTGCAGATGAATTTTCTTAAACTATAAAATGCAAAAACCTAAATCCATGGATCCAAGGAAAAACGTGGGCAAAATGTAAATGGACAGAACCTAAAAAACAACAGCTAACTGTTTCTTCAGTACTTAGCATAGGCTGGGAGCTGTATTAGCACTTGATCTAATTTAATCCTCAAAATCAACCCTTCTTTTTTATAATTAGCCTCATTTTATAGAGAAACAAATAGTCACAGAGAAGTGAAGTAAGTTTTCCTAGGTCAACAAGCAGGTAAGAAGTAGCACTGGATGCATATTTCAAATCAGTGAGTTTTTCAGATAATAGAAGCTTATTCCTTGAAGTTCTAAAACCATTTTGAATTTCAGCACTCTCCCACATAGTACACACTTCCCTGTCCTCCAAAAAAGGAGAGATTGGAATAATTTTAATCTATTACTTGGTCCCCAAAGTCATCATTATGCATGTCCCTATGCAGCAGCTCCTTCCAAAATGGTTGTAAAGAAACAATTATCAGACAACAATGCCTCGTTGATTGAGGTATGTCTAGTGTACAGTGTCCGACAATAAATGACCTTTCTTTTTTTTGAGACACAGTTTCACTCTGTCGCCCAGGCTGGAGTGCAGTGGCACGATCTTGGCTCGCTGCAACCTCCACTTCCTGGGTTCAAGAGATTCTCATGCCTCAGCCTCCCAAGTAGCAGGGGCTACAGGCATGTACCACCAAGCCCAGCTAATTTTTGTATTTTTAGTTGAGACAGGGTTTTGCCACGTTGGCCAGGCTGATCTCGAACTCTTGACCTCAGGTGATCTGCCTGCCTCGGCCTCCAAAAGTGTTGGGATTACAGGTGCGAGCCACTACATCCAGCTAGCAATGACCTCTTATATATTTTCTTGGTCCCTTTTCCTGCCTTTATGGTTTTCCCATCCTTTCTCTCATCAAAACATAGCAGCTGCTATTTCTTACAGTTAGGTCTTTCTCATATTCTCCCCTTTTTGTCATGGGCTGGGAAACCACATGGCATGGTTAGAATTTGGTCACAACTTTAGTTATCAGCATTTGAGTGAGAGTCTGAGATACTACACCCCAAGTAAACTGCTTCAGCAGAAGCAAAGCAATGCCTTTTCTTTTGACTCATTAGAACCTCTTTCTTTAGCTGTGTTTCTGATCATTTAAATGTTAAACAAATGCTGGGAGGGGTGTGGCACTGGAAGGAATTGGGGATTGGACGGTAACATTATCTTATAATGATAGATTTTTTAGGGTAAATAAAAAAGCAACCATTTAAAAAAACAGAATATTTTAATAGGATCAGATTATAAAAATTGAAATATTGCTTTTAATCTTTATTAAATATTTAAAGAGGTGCTATGGTGAGATGAAAAAGCCTAGATTTTATACCTAGAAATACCTAAGCTATAATCTCTCTCCACTGTTTTCTTATAATTGACTTTGCACGTTACTTAATTTATCCAAGCTCCTATTTTTTTATTTTCATATCTTAAATTGTGGATAAAGATAAAATATATCTCATAAAGTATGTAAAGTACCTGACACATAACAGTTAGATTGAAAATCCCATATAATAGAGTTGAGATCGTATTTTTATTACTCCAACTTAAAATATGTTTAGCTTCAAATTTATACTTATGGTGTAGAATATATAACTCATAATTTTATAGCAAAAAAGATAAAGAGCTCATGCTGTCTTCTGAAGCTAGCAGAGTTTCATATTCAGAGAATTTGTATGATTTGAACTTGCCAATCATCATTTAAGCATGATGGCTTAAATTTAGAAGTTTCTTGCTAAATATCTGTTGGATGGATGGATGGATGGATGGATGGAATGAATGGATGGATGGATGGATGGATGGAATGGATGGATGGATGGATGGATGGATGGATGGATGGATGGATGGAAGGAAATACTTATATTTGGGAACAAAGTTAATATTTAAACAGGATAAATTTTTAGATGGATATATACATGTATTAGTCTATTCTCATGCTGCTGATAAAGACACACACAAGACTGGGCAATTTACAAAAGCAAGAGGTTTAATGGACTCACAGTTCCATGTGGTTGGGGAGACCTCACAATCACAGTAGAAGGTGAAAGGCATGTCTCACATGGTGGCAGACAAGAGAAGAGAACTTGCACAGGGAAACTCCCCTTTATAAAACCATCAGATCTTATTCACTATCAAGAGAACAGTATGGGAAAGACCCACCCCCATGATTCAATTCCCTCCCACCAAGTCCCTCCCACGACAGGTGGGAATTGTGGGAGCTACAATTCAAGATGATATTAGGGTGGGGACACAGCCAAACCATATCTATCTACCTATCTATCTATGGAAACTCATCTTTGGTAGGAAAACTATTCTAACTGGATTAGAATCATCATTTAATACAAGATCAATTTGGCAATACCTATCTGGACTGGAGTTTAAAGTATGCAGGAGCTCAGCAACATGGAGCTGGAAGAAAGAAATGAGAAGCCAGGTGGGATAAGAATGGAGGTAAGGGTAGCATAGAATCTGGACTACCTCCAGCTACAGAGCTAGGGAAGTTCAGCTAGAGAGTCTAAAGCTTAGAATCCAAGGGGTACAGCAAACTTGGCACAATTCAGTAAAACTATTACTCTTGAGTAAACTAGTCTGACAGATGAAGTGCACAACAAAGGAAAATTCAAAAAGGAGGACAGCAAGAACTCTCAAGATGTGGAAGGAGAACTGCAAAGATGGTCCTAGGGGATCTATTCATTTCCTATAGAGCTGGGGCCTGCAGCCTCAGATTCCAGGATAATGCCCTAGCCCTCAGAGAAAGGAATTAGAAGGAACAAAACAAGCTGATGTTGGGGCCAGAGGAAATAGGCAGAGAAGTATGACTGACAAAATATTGGGGACCAAGGCAAAGGCCCAGGGGAAGGAAGGTGCCAGGCCAGATGAAAGCAATGGAGTAGTCATGTGACAAAACAGTGCTCAGCTCTCGTTTAACTATTAAGGGAAAATTCAAGGAAGCAACATGGCCCAGCACCCATGGCTAGGCCCTAGTTTCTGGGTCCCAGGTCTGGGTTTGAGACTCATTTTCAAATCCTCCTGAATACTAAAAGTGAGGCTATGTTTCTGCCTCACTTGGGATTACCTTCAGAATCAGAACACACTTGATGCTGGGTAGGGAGAGTCAACAACACTAGTAATGAGAAATTGAAAAGACAGAAGCAAGAGAAATAATGTTGATAATATGTTTCTAAGATAAATGTATTTTGAAAAGATGCTTGAGATCAGAAACTAAATCTTCTTTATTCATTGAAACTTCATAATGATGCCCTGCACAGGTGGGCACTACAGTCAATCCTCAGCAAAGGTTAAATGGAATCTATTCTCATGAGTACAAATTAACTACTCCAGTCACTAATTGTTACAAGTGCCACTTACCTTCTTTCCCCTGTATATCTATAAACAAAAATATCCTGCCATATCCCCCTTGCTACTCAAAAATATTTTCATAACTTCTGACCTTATCTCCATCTGTGCCCTGATGCTTTTCAAAGAAAAGTGTTAATTATTTCCCCAGCAATTATCTGTTCATCTTAAATCCTCTTATCAAAGATATTTTGACCTATATAGATTAGAGCTCTGAGCTCCTGCATAATCTTCTCATCACAGCATGCTAAATTTAATTAAACAAACATTTGTTTAGCAACTATAATGGGTATTAAGTGCAAAAGAATAGCAAGTATTTGGAGCAAATATGATTATGACACGTTCCCTGTCCTCAAGAAGCTTTAAAACTAGTCAGATGAGCAAATATGAAAAAATGAAATAAGCTAAAACCAAATGAAACAAATAATACAATGAAGATACAAAGAATATGGATGAATAAGCAATTAATTCCTGCACAAAGTATGTATATTATTAATATCAGTATCACCTCCCTTGTGCATTTCCAGGAACCTCAAACAAATTGCATTTATTCTCTGCTCTGGTATTTATTCCAAACTCTCCGAAGCAACTTTGTTAGACTTCCTACCAGCTTAGTCACATGTCATTCGCCTCCAAGTAGACCAAAAGCTGATGCAATCTCTGGCTCAGAGACAGGTTTTTAAACATAGGGGCACCTAATCTCTATTTTTTGAGTTGAACAGAAATATACGTACACATGCAATGAATATCTACTGTTTGAGGAGATAATAATTATTCTTAATACTTTTTGATTCTGAAATATTTCCCCCAAGCATCCGGGATTAACATGTTGATTTAGATAGTTCATTTCCCACTGGTTTCAAAACAACTGCTTCAGCTATTTTTAATAGAGAAAATTTAAAAATTATTATTCAATTTTCTGATGTAGCAGCACAAATAATTTGTGGGGGGATAGCTAAACAAATCATTAATGTAAGATATGCAATGTATAAAATCTATAAAATGAAATTTTAGCTATATCTAGGCACAGGAAATATTAAATAAAGTTATAAACAACAAAAACTCACTCTTTGTAAAAGACAATAATTATAATCACTTGGTTATTAGTTTAGGCTAATATTGAAATGTATTAAAAGAAAATTCAATAATGTTTATCATCTATATTAATTTAAAATAATTAAAATCTTGAAATTGAGGCCAAATCCAGAATGTGAAAAGCTAAAACCAATAAGTGCATAATTTCCACTAAGTTATCCTCCTCCATGGCACTGAATACAGAAGATTTTTGAGGTAAACACTTCATTATTTAAAAACTTCATCTGACCCTTACCAATGTAAACCTCTCCCCCAAGTCATACCTCACACTAGGAATCCAAGGACTGGCTTCCACATTCAAAGTTCCTGGATCTCCAAACTTTACAAGTTATTTCCCTCAAGAATTTTATAAGCAAGAATGGCTGGATAAATTATTTTCCTCGTTATGTGACTGTGGTGAGGCTAGAGTCCATAATAAACAAGAACGAAAGAAAGAAGGAAAGAAAGAAGGAAGGAAGGAAGGAAGGAAGGAAGGAAGGAAGGAAGAAGAGAAGGAGGGAAGGAAAGAAAGAAGGAAGGAAGGAAGGAAGGAAGGAAGGAAGGAAGGAAGGGAGGGAGGGAGGGAGGCACTGAGGGAAGGAAGGAAGTGAGGGAAGGAGGATGGATTCCATTTTATCCAATGGATTTACAATTTCAAAATCTCTAGAAATTATCCTAATGGCATATAGCAAATAAGGAAACATTTATTAAGAAAATCTAATAGATTTTGACAAGAACAGCAAGAATCTGTGGCACTCGAGCTATGGCCCACTTTCTCACTCCATACTCCATCTTAGCACAATGGAAGTTCTACTCTGGGAAGGTGCAGCCAAGAAGATAGGCCAAGAAGGAAAAGAGGAAGAGAGGGAGGATGTATTCTATTTTATTCATTGGAGGTGTTCTTGAAAAGTAGTCTATATTAGTTGGTTAGGGCTGCTTTAACAAAATACCACAGATTGAGTAGCTTAAATAACAGAAATTTATTTCTTCACAATTCCAGAGAATAAAGGTCTGAGATAAAGGTTTCAGCAGGATTGGTTTCTTCTGAGCTCTTTCTCCTTAGCTTATGGGTGGCCACCTCTTCTCTGTGTTTTCACATGGTCTTTTCCTCTGTACCTATCTGTGTTCTGATCTCCTCTTCTTCTAAAGATACCAGTCATATTAGATTAGGCCACCCCAATAACCTCGTTTAACCTTAATTACCTCTTTGAAGACCCTATAATCATATACAGTCACATTCTGAGGTCTGGGAGTTAATACTTCAACATATGAATTTGCGGGGGCTGGGGGAACAGAGTGCAGCTCATAGCATTGTCCAACATTTTTTAATTAAATGTTTTATATTTATAGAAATAGTTTGACTTGTAACGGCATTTTGTGATAAGTTCTTAGCGAACAGAAAATTACCCACTGCTTTATCCTCTATGTTAGTTGGGGGTTTATATAGTATAATGAACTTGAGAGTTATGCTCAAATGGTTAAGTAACATTTCAATAACTGGAACATAATTTTTTCATATTTGTTAAACTTGGTACTAAAGTTATAATTTATTTTATAATAACATATCTATCCTTTCTATTCCATTGATTTTAAGAACGAGATTTGATCTAATTCTATACTACTAAAATCTTCTTAACTCTAGTACCAAATTAAAACTAAGTTCTGTTTAAAACTGTTGGGAGTCTTTTTAAACATCCAATAGTGCAGCCCTACCAAAAGAGAGAATACAGATGGGATTCTTGGGAATGGGGTATATATAATTTTAAAATCATGAAAGAAATTTAAAAGATAAACTAGAGAATATCAACTTAATGCAAAGAAAGCAATAAAGGAGAAATGGAAGGAAAAAAAAGACAGGATATTTACAGAAAACAAACAGTTAAATATAAGACATAAATTCAAACAAATGACAATAATATTAAATATGAATGAATTAAACAATTCAATCAACAGACAGAGATAGTAAGATAGGATAAAAACAAGTTCCAACTTTGTGCTTCCTCCAGGAGACACTCTTTAGAACTGAAAATACAAATGGGTTTAAAATAAAAAATGTGGGAAAGTATAGCAAGCAAACAGGAACAATAAGAGAGTTAGAGTGACTATATAATACCAGACAAAATAGACTTTAAAACAAAAATATGTTACTGAAAATAATGTAGATAATTTTACAATGGTAAATGGGTCAATTCACTAGGAAGATATGATAAATAGAAACACATATGCACCTAACAACAGAGATTTCAAAGTACATAAAGCAAAAACTGATAGACTGACGGGAGAAATAGACAATTCAACAATAATGGTTGAAATCTTCAATATGCCACTTTCAATAATAAAGGGAACAACTGAGGGGAAAAGGGAGCAAAGTAAACTTAAAGCAAGCAGAAGAAAGAAAATAATAATTATAATATATATAAATGAAAGAAAATAGAAAAACAATAGTGAAAAATCAACAAAACCAAAAGTTACTTTTTAAAAAGGATCAACACAATTGTCAAACATTTAGTTAGACTGAGCAAGAAAAAGAAAAAATACTCAAATTACTAGAATCAGAAATAATAGATGTAACTAATTAACCTTCCAGAAATAAAGAAGATTATGAGGAAATATTATGAAAAACAGTATGCAACAAGTTAGATCATTTAGATGAAACAAACTCCTAGAAAGACATAAACTATTAAAACTGACTCAAGAATAAGCAAAAATCTAATAGACTTACAACAAATAAAGAGATTAAATTAGTAATTTTAAATCTTCCCACAAGGGAAAGCCCAGGACAAGATGGCTTCACTGATAAATTCTACCTCACTTTTAAATAAGAAATAATAGCAATTCTCCACAAACTCTTCCCCAAAAATAGAATAGCAGAAAGCATTTTCTAAGCCTATTCTGTGGGGTCCACAATATCCTGATACTAAAACCAGACACAAACATCACAAGAAAAGAAAACTGCAGACAAATAGCTCTTATAAACACAAATGAAAAAACCTCAATAAAATACTAGCAAACCACATCTAGACATTAAAAGGATTATTCATCATAATCAAGTGAGATTTGTCTTGGGAATTCAAGGATACTTTAATATTAGCAAAGTATTTAATATAATGTACCCTATTAACAAAATGAAGGAGGAAAGCCACATAATCATCCTAATAAACACAGAAAAAAAAAATTGGCAAAATTCAACATCTTTTCATGATTAAAAAAAAACACTTAAGAAAAACACTTACAGCTAATATCATACTTAATGTGAAAGACCAAATGCCTTCCTCCTAAGAACAGAAACAAGACACAGATGTCTACACTCACCACTTTTACTAAACATTTTACTTGAAATTCTAATTGGGGCAATTGGGCAAGTGAAGTAAATAAAAAGCATCAAGACTGGCAAGGAAGGAGTAGAAATATCTGTATCTGCAAATGGCATGATTTTTTATTTAGAAAATTTTAGTAAATCCACCGGAAAATGATTCCAACTAATGTCTGAGTTCAGTAAGGTTTCGGGACACAAGACAAACATACAAAGAAAATAATTATATTTTAATAAGCAAGTTATGAACAATCTGAAAATAAAATTGAGAAAATAATTCCATTTAAAATAGCATTGAAAATAATGTTTAAATCACTTGAGAATAAATTTAACAAAAGAAGCACAAAAGTTACACTCTGGAAACTACAAAACATAAAAAGAACTTAAATAAATGTAAAGATATCCTATGTTCATGAAAGAAGTAAAAGAAGACCTAAATAAATGGAAAGACATCCTATGTTCGTGGATTGGAAGAATTAAGACAGCCACACTCCCAAAGCTAATCTACGCATTGAAGCGCAATCTCTATAAAAATCTGAGCTGGCTTCTTTACAGAAATGAACAAGCTTAGCTTAAAATTCATATGAAAATACAAGGGACACAGAACAGCCAGACAATCTTGAAAAAGAACAAAGTTGGCAGACTCACACTTACTAATTTTAAAACCTACTACAAAGCTGTATCGATCAGGAAATGTAGTACTCTTACAAGAACATAGAGGTCAAGGGACTAGAACCGACAGTATGGAAATAAACCCTTAATTTGTAATCTACTGATTCTGACAAGGAAGCCAAGACAAATAAATGGGAAAAGAACAGTCTTCTCAATAAATGGTGCTAATACAACTGGATACCCACATGCAAAACAATAAAGTCATACCACATGCTTATACTACACACAAAAATTACTATTGATGACAAATCTAAACATAAGAGGTGAAACTGTAGAACTCTTAGAAAAACAACAGGAGGAAATTTTCATGACCTTGAGTTAGACAAAAGCTTCTTAAATAAAACACCAAAAACGCAAATAACAAAATAAAAAAAGTAAAGTGGACTTCATCTAAATAAAAACTTTTGTGCTTCAGGGAAGGTCAAGCATGGTGGCTCACACCTGTAATTCCAGAGTGTTGGGAGATCAAAGCAAGAGGATCACTCGAGGCCAGGAGTTCAAAGTCAGCTTGGAAAACATAACAAGACTTCATGTCTACAAAAAATGTTTTAAAAATTAGCTGAGCATGGTGGCACATGCCAGTAGTCCAGCTACTTGGGAAGCTGAGATGAGAGGATCCCTTGAGCTCAGAAGCTCGAGGCTGCAGTGGGCTACGATCATGCCACTGCACACTGCACTCCAGCCTAGGTGACAAAATGAGACCCTGTCTCAAAAAGAAAAAAAAACCATCAAGAAAATGAAAAGACAACTGACAGAGGATAATATCTGCAAACTATATATATATACACACACACACACACACACACACACACACACCTGATAAGGGACTTGTATTCAGCATATATAAAGAACACTTACAACTCAATAATAAAAACATGTTTTTAAATGGACAAAGATTCTAAAGGAGACACATAGACGGCTAACAAGCACATGAAAAGATGTTTGACTCCATTAAACATCAGGGAAATGCAAATCAAAACCACAATGACATACCACTTCACACCCACTAAGAAGACAAAGAACACCACAAGACTTAGTAAGGATGTGGAGAAGTCAGAAGCTGCGTACACTGCTGATGATAATATAAAATGGTGCAGCCACTTTGGAGTATAATACCATTTGACACTACAGTTCTTTTAGGTATATATCCAAGAGAAATGAAAACATACATCCACACAAACACTTGTCCATGAGTATTCATAGCAAACAACTCAAATGTCCATCAACTGAAAAATGAAAAGATACAATGTAGTGTATTCATACATGGATTTTATTTGGCAATGAGAAGAAATGAAGTACTGATGCATGCTATGACCTGGATGAACTCTGAAAATATGTTTAGTGAAAGAGGTCACCAAAAAAACACATATTATTCCATGTATACGAAATGTACAGAATAATCAAATCAAGAGAGACAGAAAGTAGATTAGTGGTTGTTTAGTGCTTGGGAGACTAAGGAATGATGGTTAATGGGTACAGGGTTTCTTTTTAGAGTGATGAAACATTCTAAAATAAGATTGTGATGATTGTGACATAATTCTATGAAAACACTAAAAACCATTGAAGTGCATATTTTCAATAGATGAATTGTATGCTATGTGAATTATGTCTCTATAAATCTGTTAAAAGCATTTTTAAATCAAGTTTGAGATTGGAGTTTTAAACCAAACTATGCTTTTAACAACTGAAAATGCCTTGAAGGTGATAGAATATCAGGAGACAAGGATATAGCAATAAAAGGAATTGTTACATAGCATCCCCTGGGTGCACTCCAGCTTTTTACCCTCACAGGCTAAGAAACCTCTTGTGCTCCAGTGTCTTCCTCTGTCAAATGAGGTTAGTAAGAATATTTCTATCATAAAGTTGTGATTATTAACAATATAAATACAGAAAAAATAATTACAATAGTTCAATATATACTAATTTTTAAGGAACTAAAAAATAAGTTTCACTATAGCCCGTTTGGGGTTGTAATTGGGACAAAATTTTTAAAACTTTTTTCTTTTTTTTTCTTTTTTTTTTTTTTTTTTTGGAGATAGAATCTTGCTCTGTCTTCCAGGCTGGAGTGCAGTGCTGCGATCTCAGCTCACTACAACCTCTGCCTCCTGGGTTCAAGCGATTCTCCTGCCTCAGCTTCCCAAGTAGCTGGGATAACAGGTGTGTATCACTACACCTGGCTAATTTTTGTATTTTTTAGTAGAGAAGAGTTTTCACCATGTTGGCCAGGCTGGTCTTGAACTCCTGACCTCAGATGATCCACCCATCTCAGCTTTCCGAAGTGCTGGGATTACAGGCATGAGCCATCATGCCCAGGCAAATTTTTAAAACATTTTATATTTATACCCCTTCCAAGGTAAGGCTCTTTAATAATCTAGTTACAGATATAAAAGTCATGACACACAAAATTAAACCTTAAAGTAGAGAAATATGAGACACAAAAGAAGATCAGCAAACAAGAAAAATTCTTGAAAAATTGGATCTGGAATATGTTGGAGTAGAGACAGATGTCGCTGAGGGTTTCCTGATTTCTTCACCTGGATATTAACAGCAGCGACTCATTTATAACTAATTAGAGTTTTCTCTACAGTTGTGTAACTAGTGATAGCAATTGTTTTAATAAGCTGTATACAGTAATTCCACACCTCCTCCACAAGTGAACTCATTATATTATCAAATAATCTATTTTCATATTAGTAAAATATAAACTATTTCTTTATACTCCCACCTTCTAAAAATAATTTAGAGTTTCTTGCAAGACTACATGAATAATCACAAGATAACATGAAAGTGAGTTAAAAAAAAAAAAACAGAAATGTAACTGTAAATACATAAATGCCAAGAAATGCAAAGGATTCTAATGTAGTTGTTCAAGATAAAACACTATGGTTCTAATCTGTCTTTTGGTAGCTACTGGGAAGGCAGAACTTTTGATTTTTCACACATATCTGTTTCCCAGCTCTTTTACATTATCACTTAAACCAAACTCTTCTTTCAGCCATAGTATATTGGCAAGATCACAGCCCCTGAAAACATATTCCCCTATGTGATCACTCTTCCATGATACACTAGCTATATGACCTCGAGCAAGTAACTTAACTTCTCTGAACCTATCTCTCCACCTGTAAGGTGTAGATAATGCACCTCTCCCGAAGTTCTTTCACAGAATCTCTGAGATGATGTACATTGATTGTAGTTCCCACTCCCTCCCAGCCCAAAACAGCTGCTCAGTACTTGCTACAACTCATCTTTCTCCCTCCTTTCTTCATTCCCTTCCTTACCTCTCCTAGTTCAATGTGGATGAAATATAAATAGATTCCCAAACACAGCCATCCCTCATATTCATGGGAAATTGGTTCCAGAACCCCCGTGAACACTGAAATTGTGGATGCTTAAGTCTTTTCTATAAAATGGCATAGTATTTGCATACAATCTATGCACATCCTCCCACAAACTTTAAATCTTCTCTGAATTACTTATAATACCTAAAACAATGTAAATGGTATGTAAATAGTTGTTTTACCGTATTATTTTTCTTTGTATTATTTTTATTGTTGTATTGTTATTTTTAATATTTTTGATCCATAGTTGGTTGAATCCTTGGATGCAGACCCCACAGATACAGAGGGCTAACTGCATTTCCATTCTTTAGATATTTTTGTTATTAAGACTGGAATAAAGGGCAGTAGGTCAAGTTATTTTTTTTTTATTGCCAATCTTAAAGGACAGCAAAGTAGGAAACACACCCAATGGATTTCCATTTTTGCACCAATTTTGAATTGCGTTGTATCTTCCCGAAACACTTGGAAGCCACACCCAAGTCTATCAAAAAAAAAAATACTTTATGACTTGGTTTCCCATCTGTCAAGTGGGAATAGTTATAATCAAACTTCTTGCCAAATAATATTTTTGTAAGAATCAGATGAGTTAGAAAATGTAAAATATTTAGAAAAATATAAGGATATTGTACTGAAGGTCCTTTTTCAACTATTAATATGGTTCATTCAGTGAGAATTCAAATTTAAAACAATAAATCCACCCAC
Source organism: Mandrillus leucophaeus (assembly GCF_000951045.1). Lineage (NCBI taxonomy): Eukaryota > Metazoa > Chordata > Mammalia > Primates > Cercopithecidae > Mandrillus > Mandrillus leucophaeus. The sequence goes on along the minus strand of NW_012104343.1, from coordinate 2,547,786 downwards.
CCACCCCCATAACTCCCACTCACACCTTCCCCAACCCAAGCCAAAAGGTTATCACCCATTCTCAAATTGAATAAAGATTTTGTTTATTTTTAAGGGGAGCATGCTGTGTTAAATCAAGAGTAATAATTCATAGGCATCTCCCTATTAGCATTTCTAAAATCTTCCAAGTTAGAATTAGAGAATTTATTGCAGCTTTAGGCCATGCTGAAGGTATACCCACAATAATTGATGCCTCTGAAAGCACACACAGAGAAAAAAATAATCTGAATTATTTCAAGCTGTTTCTCTTCAAATTTATGAAATATTGATAGAAAATATAAATAGGTATTAATGCTGTTTTAGTAAATATTCGGTCTGGTGGAAAAAGAGCATAATTTATCTCCAACCTGCAGGATTAGCACTAGAGTTGCCACTGATTCTGCATTAATAGCCAGAGGCATGTTTCATAAAATCTCTATGCTCCAGGTTCCTCGGGCAGGAAACGAGTGCTGAACTCTTAAGGTATCACTGTGGAGAACACAGCTTAAAGTCTTCAACTCCTATAGAGTTGCTCTGCCCACAAAACCATGAACCCGACACTCAATCATGTTCTGTTTCCACTGCTTTCCCAGTGTCTGCCTATACTACTCAGGGGTTCCATTCTGTTGCAAGTCTTAGATAACCCAAGTGACAGAATTTAAACACAAGTTCTGAGAGGTAGTTGCCAATGTTAATTTTTTGGGTGATGGATATTAGAGCCATAGTGTCTAATTCTCTTGGCTTTACTGCATGATCATGTCTTGGCTGCTAAAGCTCAGCCATCATATCTTTATTCTAGGCAGAAAAAGGTAAGAAAGACTGTAGAATAAAGGCATGGAGTTGTCCATTGTATCACAAAAGCAAAGGCCTTCTCAGAAGTCTCAAGGAAAGCTTCCTATAAATGTTTCCTTGGTCTAAATGATATTTCATACACACCCATAGCATCTAGGCAGTCTGAAAATGTGATCTTTGCAACTTCTATGAAAGGAGCAAGGGGGAAAAGGTTGGAATGAGTATTTAGAGAGCTATCACAATATCTGGCTCAGAAGCTCTCAATTAATATTTGACAGAACAAGGTCATCAGAACTGATTCTTGCTCCACTGGAAACTGGTATGGGTCAGATTTTGGGACTTCAACATAGAGTTCCCTCAAACAAACTATAATGGTGAGCCAGTAATACAGACAGTATCTCGGCAGAAAACATAGATGAATAGATAAATAGAAGATAGATAGATAGATAGATAGATAGATAGATAGATAGATAGATAGATAATATAAATATCCTTTATTCAATGGAATAAAATGTTTTGTTATCAAGCTCAGGTCCCCTAAACAGCTCATCCTCTCCCCACCCACCTCTCCTTCCCAAACACACAAACATCCACACATATACAACAAATATACATTACATTAAGACAGGCACAGTGGCTCATGCCTGTAATCCCAGCACTTTAGAAGGCCAAGGTGGGAGGACTACTTAAGCCCAGGAGTTCAAGACCACTCTGGTCTACATAGCAAGACTCCACTTCTGTAAGAGTATAAAATAATTTTTTAATAAATAGGAAAATAGAGGAAATAAAAGTAAAGAAATGTTAAAGAAAGCCAACATACACACCCAAATCATTGTACACATCTGTATACTTGGGGAAAGGGTACAAAATGGATATGATGAAAACAGTTGTGAATCATACATTTCTGCTCCAGAATGTGGAAGATATTTTGCACCCACAGAAAGGGGAGAAATAAGTACCCTGTCCCAGCAGCATGAACTGCGGGTCTTGGTTCCTTTCCCACTGCCCACCTTCGTTCTCTTTTTCCCTGTTCCAACTCACCTCTTCTCACTGAAGGGGAGAGGGATGGAGAGAGGGTCAGGCAGAGAAGGTATGTGAGGGCTTAGGGCATCACTCAGACTGTGTTTGGGAGCACCTTGGCTTGCTTCTTCTACCTCTTTAGCATCTCTCAGATCACCAGATTCTATTCCCAGTGACACTTGCTAGGTTCAGGCCTGAGTCTTCTCTAGCCCCAAATCATTGCAAGGGTCACCAGTTGTTAACTGGTCTCCCTGTTCCAGTGCAGATCCACAGTTCCCAGGGTTATTTTCCCCTCATTCTTTAAGAAGCATATATATATATGTGTGTATATATATATATATGGGTGTGTGTATGTGTGTGTGTGCTCACGTGCACATGTGTATTAGTCTGTTTTCATGCTGCTGATAAAGGCATACCTGAGACTGAGGAAAAAAAGAGGTTTAATGGGCTTACAGTTCCACGTGGCTGGGGAGGCCTCACAACCATGAGACCTCCCTCATGGCGGAAGGCAAGGAGGAGCAAGTCCCATCTTACATGGATGCTGGCAGGCAAAGAGAGAGCTTGTGCAGGGAAATTCCCATTTTTAAAACCATCAGATCTTGTGAGACTTATTCACTATCATGAGAACAGCACAGGAAAGATCCACCCTCATAATCCAATCACCTCCCACCAGGTTCCTCCCATGACACATAGGAATTGTGGGAGTTACAATTTAAGATGAGATTTGGGTGAGGACACAGCCAAACCATATCAGCATGTTCATATATACATGCACACATCCATGCATGTACATCCATAGACATACATGCATGCCTATATAGAGAATTGTTTATATATGCACATACATTTGAATTATAAAAATCAAGTAACAACACAAGGCTTAAAATGACAAATGAACATGGTCTCTCCTTCAACCCACCTCCCAATTCCAGTCCCACTTTCTAGAAGCAACCTTTTCAGACTCTTAGCTCCTTTTTTAGGTAGTTGCCTCCATATTGCTAAGTAACGTATTTCCAACATTCTTCCTTTTCTTTTTCTTTTTTTTTTCTTTTTTTTCTTTTTTTTTTGAAAAGGGATCTTGCTCTGTCACCCAGGCTGGAGTGCAGTGGTGTGATCTTGGCTCACTGCAGCCTCAACCTCCCAGGCTCAAGCAATCCTCCCACTTCATCCTCTCAAGCAGCTGGGAATATAGGTGTGTACCACCATGCCCGACTTATTTTTTTTTTAATTCTTTGTAAACACAAGGTTTCACTGTGTTGCCCAAGCTGGTCTTGAACTCCTGGCAAGTGATCCTCCCACATCAATTTCTCAAAATGTTGGGATTACAGGTGCGAGCCACCGCACCTGGCTGTTCTTTCTTAATGTATCAATCAGCATCATCTATTTCTGTTGTGATCTTCCTTCGGCACAATTCTGATGGCAGCATCTGTCACTACATATGGCTGTGCAAACTGAGCATTGCTAGTCACCAGGAGGTACCCTTCACTTTGGTACTTCCTGGAGACATGCAACATGGTGGCCCTATCTTCCCCTTAGAGGGAAGTTTTGAAAGCTGCATGTGGCCTGGGCCAGAACTGCCATACTCAGTCTTTCCAAGGCCACAGTCAGTAGCCATACACAGTTTCAAAGTAACTGTGATGGTTAACTTATGTATCACCTTGACTGGGCCATGAGATGCCCAGATATCTGATAAAACATTATTTCTGGATATGTCTGTAAAAGTATTTCCATAAGAGACTGGCATTAGAATTGGTAGACTGAGTAAAGCAGATGGCCCTCCCCAGTATGGATGGGCATCATCCAATTCACTGATGACTTGAACAAAAAGTGGAGGAAGGCTGGGTTCTCTCTCTCTCTCTCTCTCTCTCTCTCTCTCTCCCCCTCTCTCTCACTGAATGTTGAACTGGGACATGGATCTTCTGCTCTCCATATTTCTGGTTCTCAAGACTTTAAACTCAGACTAAAATCTATGCCATTGCCCTTCACCTCTCAGGCCTTTGAACTACACTGTCAGCTTTCCTAAGTCTCCAGCTTGCAGATGGCAGGTGACAAATCACAGGACTTCTCAGGCTTAATAATTGCATGAACAAATTATTGTGTGTGTGCATGCCTGTGTGCATGTGTGTGTGTGCATGTGCATGTGTATCTCCTATTGGTTCTGTTTCTTTGGAGAACCCTAATACATTTTGCATGTGTCATGCATGAGATGACTAACAGACATGACTCTGGTAGGGTAGTAAGAAATTACTCCAGAACTTGGATATTAGATGAGGTTGCATACAGGTGGTACCAGAGACTTAAAAAGTCTCTTCTCAGGACTTACCAATACCCAATGGTCTCCACTCTCAACAGGCAAACAATCATCACTACTACACCATTAAATCACTCACAATGAAGCTGGAGGGACTCTGCTCACCCACAGCCCACAATCTGGAAGCCATCTCCTATTCTTTGTGGAAAAAATCCTCCCGTTTGCACTTAGTTCAGGAGGGCATAACTTGTAGAAGGGGTGTGTCAAAAGGTGAGACATCTTGAAGCACAGGAGCTACATCTGTCTTTTTGACTGAAGCAGATCTAGCTCTGAGCCAGGGCCTGGTGGATATGAAGGGAGTGGGCATGCATTCCATGAAGAAGTCATGAAAGTTTGTTTTCTGCTTCTATCTTTTAGCAAGAGCCTTGTCTATTCCCTGAGAGGCTATATCCACTTCCAGGAGGCAAGATAAGAATCTAGGGGTACACAGAGCTCCTTTCCCTCCTCCCTCCCTCTCTTCCTCCCTTCCTCCCTTTATTCCTACCTTCCTTATTTCCTTCCTCCCCTTCTTCCTTTCTTTCTTCTTTCTTTCTTTTCTTACTTTCTTTCAAGTTTATGTTTGTTTTGCATACCCATGAAAATTGTGAACTGGGCCTGATCTGAGGCTTGAAATATGGGATACTCTGATTTAAGCAAATAAGAAAAAAAAAAACAAGAAATCAAAATACACAAGGCAGTATCTAGTCGGTATAAATAATTAAAATATAGACTACTTTTTACCCATAAAATAAATCCTAGTGGGTTACAATTTTGAAGCAGCTATAATCTCCTCCATGAGGGAAGGTTCTTTCTCTTTCCAAAAGGTAACTCATTGCTGTAAGAACTCTGGTCGCAAACATAATGTCAGCAAGGATGTTAGTTAGGTCATAAAGGCAGTAGTGACAGGACGTACATAACAGAGAAAGACAGTATATCTATCTTCAAGCACAGATCAAGGAAGTGGTGCCCATATGGCTAGATTTGAAAGAAAATGTATGTATATGATCTGGTTAAATTTATCTTTCCTGGCTTGGGGTTGGGGCTCACACCTGTAATCACAGCACTTTGGGAGGCCAAGGCCAGTGTATCGCTTAAGGTCGGGAGTTCAAGACCAGCCTGGACAACATAATGAAACTCTGTCTCTATCAAAAATACAAAATTTATCTGGGCATGGTGGCCCATGCCTGTAATGCCAGCTACTCAGGAGGCTGAGGCAGGAGAATCACTTAAACCCAGGAGGCAGAGGTTGCAGTGAGCCAAGATTGCACCACTGTACTCCAGCCTGGGCGACAGAGCGAGACTCTTTCATAAATAAATAAATAAATAAATAAATAAATAAATAAATAAATCCTTCTTCTCGTGCTCTGAAATTTCACCATTAGACATGTAGTCCTTTGCTATTCATATTGCTCACTCCCTGCCGTTAACATGTAGATGTTTCTGAAAGAATTAACACATCCGATAGCTATAAAAACATAAGTATACAAGAGATAGAAACAGGAGGTAAAGTACAACAAAGGCCCATCCTCAAAAGTTTACCCTAGGGTGTTTTTTAATTACATGGCATTTTTTGCAAATGAAACATAATTAAAGTAGAGATCTAGTAAAGGCTTCCATCAAACATTTTTTAAAATGAGCATTCACAATGATATTTGATTAGCATTTTCATTACCAAGTTTCCTTTATCCTTGTCTATAAATGCCAGCCTATAAGCTGGGCCTGTTTGGTTTTGCTTTCCTTCATAGCTTCATGTTTTAAGCCCAGAAAATCTGGCCATCAGAAATTTATTTTTAAATGGATTAAGTGCTCTCCCAGGAGCAATCTTTAAACTTTTCTATCTATATTTTGATAAAACTTCACATGAAGTCAATAACAAATTAGAACATAAATATTTAAGCAGCTCAAAGATAAAATGAGAGCTTCTCTCTTTCTCTCTTTTTAATGTTGCTGGTAATGTGCCAAGTGGAGAGGAATTAAGGGTCTTGGGGAATCTGTCAAAAGCCTTTGCTTGTGCAAACAAGAAAAACCAAGCAAAAGATCACTAAACTGAGAGAGAAGTGGGTGTCACCTTGAAGTTGATTTCATTCACTTTAGGAATCTCTAATACTCTCAAACAATTTCTCTCCATCTTTTTCTAGAAGTTTTTAATGCAGGAGAAAAAGCACTAATAATTTTTCCACGGGCCTTTTGCCCTTAATGAAGGCATGCTATTAGCACTCTGCTACATTTTTTTAATGTACAGGAAATTTTATTCATTTTCAACGGATATAAAGAAGAAAAGGGCTCTTCGTTTCTAAAGCAATCAGAGGAAATGAGGAGCAGAGCATCCCCCATTAAAAGAAACAAATAATTGGTGAAATAAAACTGAACTGACATGCTAATATATGCAAAGATGATTTCAGAAAGTGATGAACTTAAACAAATAAACCCCAGCATAAGCCACCCATTTGCTAAGAGTCACTCTGAAAAGACTTTACTAAGATCATTTGTGCATGGAGATGGTCTATCAAGGAATAAATCTTGTCTATTCCATATGCCGAGATAAGATCTCATGCCAGGGAGGATTTTTATCAGGCTTTCATGGTAATTTTAGATATTTGATTGTAAATCAGAATGTTTGTTCTACCTAATGAACAAAAGCGCTGGATTAGTCATAGCTTGTATTAAAAGTTGTTTTTGTTTACAGCATGGTTGAGATTTTAATGTTCTCTGAGTACCCAAAGAACATTCTCAAATGTCATATTTGTCTGACACACAAATAGTTCCCCCTTTAAATGAGCTAGAAACTAACAAATTAAGTCTCTGCCTGCTTTTGACTAACAGGAGCATCTACACTACACATTGTGCTCTCCTTAATAAGCAGGTACAAGGGGCAGTCTGGGAGGCAGTGGTTTGCTCTGATTTGCTTCCATTTCATTAAGGATGAAAGAAGGCATTTGGTGTCATTCCACTGAAGGTGTACTTCCAGGGGTAACTTAACATTGTTTTCATCTAGCCTAAGTGTAATACCACAAGGGATATTGAAGGGGGAGCCCTGCCAATACCTTCAATCCATGTCCACAGGAAGGCACGACTTGAATTCATTTATTCATTCACTCACTCATTCAACAAATATAATTTAAGCACATGCCAGGCACTGGGTCTGATGTTACAAATATAACAATGAGCTAGAGAAACACACTCCCTTACCACTTGCTCCCCACACATATCTGGGCTTACACTATCCCATCGTATGAAACTTGAGCAAAAATGAACATGAAGGCAACAGTTTTTCTATCCAACTGACAGTTATTAGCAAAGGAGGGAGCTAGTATCTTCCTCACAGAAATCAGAATGTCAGCACTACTGGAAGTGTTGAAATAAGATTAGAAAGAAAGACCTGACTTGGCTTACTTCAGTGGTAAAGTCAAGACTAGAACTCAGCCTTTCTACACCTCCCCACGGGGCCTCCTTCCCCATCCAAGTTTGCTTCAGAGAAAGAGGTCTAATTTTTTTTAATGATGGATGCGCAGCTTACATCGTGATGTAGTTAATGATAAAAGCAAGACTTCAATGCACGCGTACTTTAAATAACACATGAGGCTTATCACTGATGATATCTTTAATTATACCAAGGCAAAACTGGAGACTATCTAAGGGGAAATACAGATTACTTGTTAAAATTATTAACAGAGTTAATGTGCTTACATTTGTTTATGTGTACTGGAATCAGCTCAAATATTTGACTGCAATGATAATAAGTGTAAAGATCAATTAAAAGTCATAGAGATGAGATATTAGATTTCCAGACCTTAATAGGATTTCATCTGCACTTGCTATATTATGTTATACAATTATAATTGAGCTTCTGTCAAATCACAGAATCTGTCACCTCACCAATTTATTTTCCAAGCACTAATGAAACTTATTTCCTGTTGAGAATGCTTTTAAAAGCATAACCCTGAGGAAGGGAGGTGCACATGGGCCAACTGGCTTCTATTTACTTAGCAAACTTAAGTAAAAGCTTGGCCATAAGTAAAATGAATTTGACAGCGTTAGGAGGGTCCTTAGTAGCCATTTGTTCTTATTATAAAAAGCATGTAAGTGCTCTCAAAAGGAATTGTAAACAACATATATAACTCACGCTCATTTTGAGTCACACATCAGATTAATTCTCTGCCTCTTTATTGTTAGGTAGTCTAGCTAGAGGCAGGGTTAATATAATATTTTCCTCTGAATTTTCCTTATTTTTCCCCAAATTGCAATCATGCATTGAATTATAAAACAAATTTCTCTGAAAAAAAAATATACAGTGAGGTAGCTTTCACTTGATAAAATGTGAATTCTCATTCCACTTTTGTTTAGAAAAGTAAAAACAATATCTAGAGACTGCAGTGTAATGCAGTGATAAGATGGCAAATTCCAGAATGACAGAAGCAATGATACTCTTCAGAAACACTCTCAAAGCTCCTGTAATAATAATCTTATGCACTTCATACTGGCTTGAGATAGTATAGCCACAAGTGAGAAACGGATGCTTGGCCTGGGGAGTAAGGAATGGAATTCCTTAGAATCCTTTATTTATGGACAATCCCAAGGGATCCTAGAGATCCTGTGACTTGGCCCTCAACCGGAAACCCTTACAGGACAGATATATGGCTAGATCCACTTGAACATATCCACAAGTAAGGAGCTCACCTTATTAAAACAGTTGCCAGACAACTGTCAGAAGTTCTTTGGGCCTTGCTCATGTCTGCCTCCTCGTATAATAATTTTAATCCTACTATCTGAAGCCATGCAGTCACTTCTGTTCAGTCTGGAAGCATATACTCTGCACCCCTCTGTGCCCAACAGAAACGTTGAATAGGTGGAGCTCAGCTGCTCTCCTAACTCTTTCTCACTTCAAGGTTGTGGTGGAGAATAACTGGGCTGATAAACACTCTCAGGCCTCTTCAAACTCCATAATGCAAGGCATGTATTTCATAGAATGTCTTTACTTACTATATTTTGTCAACATAATGTTTTAATTGATGTACTCCTAGCTGGTCACTCTTTCAAATGGAGACAATAAAACTAATCAAAACATTTTAACAGCTATGCTGCTCTAAATACTTGAAAATCTCTCTCATGCTTTCCCTTCCCTCTACCCCTTCAAACTAAATGTGCTCAATTTTCTTAATGCTCCTCTTAAAGAGTGTTTCCTGAGGGATACTAGTCACCCTTCACATCCAATCATCACTGAATCTTGTTGAGCATCCCTCCTAAATATCTCTTCATCCCATAGGCCTGCCCTGGTCCAGGCCATGGTCATCTGCCATCTGCTGACCGCAGAAACTTCCTTATGCCTCCCTGTGCCTCCATCCTTGCTGCCCTCCAATTATTACTGTAGACTGTTACCAGAGTGGTCTTTCCAAAATGTGATTCTCACCATGCCACACCCCTACTGAAAACCCTCAATAGCTCCCTGTTGCTCTGAGCATGAAGTTCAAACCCTTTATCACCTCTACCATAAACTCTTCATAATCTCATCTCTCCTTAACTTCTTCCTTCTCAGCTCTCTCCAGTCTCCCCTGGAAATATTAACCCTTAGGCATAGAACTCTCTATCTTGCCTCTAGGCCTTTGCCCATGCTATTCCCTGTGCCTGAAACATTGTCTCCTAAGGCTTCACGCACAAGTCCATCACCTGGCTAGCACACGCTTCCAGTCTTGGCTTAGATGGCACTTCCTCAAGGTCATCTTTCTGACCCTTAGGATGCCCAGCCCTGCACTCCAAGGCACACCCTGCATTTCCCCAGGCCTCATGCTTATCACACATATTTGTCAATTACTTATTACGCTGCCTCTCTTCCTCACTAGAACATTATTTTTCCAATGGCAAAACCCATGTCATCTTGTTTACTGCTGAACATGCAGAGCTTAGCGTGATGCCTGTCGTAGAGCAAATACTCAGTAAATAACTTTGGAGGAAAAAAGGAGGGAGAAAGAGAGGGAGAAAAATGGAGAGAAGGGGAAATGCCATCTGCCATTCGAAATCTTACCCACAGCTAAGCACAGTATTCTACCTAGGATCCGCTAAGAAAAGTGAGAAGGGAGGCCAGGCAGTTAGCTGGATCTGAAGATGCTGTCCCCTGAAGACACAAAGTTCTAAGGAAGTTTACATCATTTATCTTACAAATATTTACTAGGCATTATGTTATTTTAAAATTTTCATATCATCCCAGCACTTTGCGAGGTCAAGACAGGCAAATCACTTGAGGTCAGGAGTTCGAGACCAGTCTGGCCAACATGGTGAAACACCATCTCTACTAAAAATACAAAAACTAGCTGGGCGTCGTAGTGGGCCTGTAATCCTAGCTACTCAGGAGGCTGAGGCAGGAGAACTGCTTGAACCTAGGAGGCAGAAGTAGCAGTGAGCCAAGATGGCACCACTGCACTCCACCCTGGGTGACAGAAAGAGACTGCCTCAAAAAAAAAAAAAAAAAAAAAAATCCCATCATAAATACGGTTTAGAATGGTAGCTTAGGATTAATTATAGAGCCAGAATTTCTACATTTCAATCATAGTTCCAGCACTTAATGTGTGACGTGAGGCATGTTATTTAACTTTTCTGAGTCTCATTTTTCTCATCTGTAAAATGGCAGTTATAGTAAGGACACTTCAGTAGTTGTGATGACTAAAGTAACTCATACATGTAAAGCCCTTAGAACTGGACCTGCCTCATAGTAAGTGCTTTCCTCTCTTCGTATCCAGACACCAAGGAAAGGCCACGTGAGCACACAGGGTGAAGGTAGCCGTAAACAATCCAGGAGCAAGGCCCTCGCCAGACACCTAATCTACCAGCACCTTCATCTTGACCTTCCCAGCCTCGAGAACTGTGAGAAATAAATGTCTGTTGTTAACCCACCTACCCTAGGGTATTTTGTTATGGCAGTCCAAGTGACAGTCATGAACTGCTGTGCCTCCGTTTCTGGATCTGTGAAATGGTACTAGCAGTGGCTGTGTCTCAAGATGATTGTGAGAGTTGAGCCCAGTATGTCATCTGTGTCATGACTCAGAGGGGAAGGCGCATGGAATAGAACCTGGAGCCACTTACTGGTGCTAGAGTCCTGGGTGCCTCCAGTTTGAGACCGAGTTTCTTCATTTATAAAATGAGAAAGATAACCCCTGCTGATCCTGTTTCTAAAAATTGTTCCAAGGAATCAATGAGACAGTACTAGTGACTCAAATGACACCTTATATTTGTTTTAAAAAATTTAATAAAAACAGAAGCTACAGTTTTGATATCCCAAGGCTAACCACTCACGGCCATGTAGCCAAAACTTCAGTCATCATGATTTCCCAGAAACAATAGTTTCAATTAGAAGCAAAACACAAAATGTGAGCTTTTTATATTTGTTGGCATAATTCAGTGAAATTAAACCAATCACCTATGGACGAATCAGCTTAAACTGCTCTATTTGACTTTAAAAGAACATTAATGTATAAGAATGAATCACAAAGAAGTCCAAAATACTTCCTCCTTTATGCTTTATAGGCTGTGCTGTAACTACTGTAAGCCAGGCTTCTTACCAGTTTTGGTTCAAAGTCTCCCAGTGCTTAAACTGTTTGTTTGTATGCATAACAAACTTTTAAAAAGTTTAACTTGCTTTGATTTCACTTTTGGCATATTAAACAAATATATAAATATTATAACATAATGTCAACATAAATTTTATAATATAAATTATTATATATACATTTAAGAATACAATAATATTAATGGTAAGTGTAATTTTGTGAACACAGACCATATAAATAGCACTATGTTTACTATTTTAGGTTTGTGATACTGCTTCTTAAAAGAGAACATCTACTGTTTATTGAGGTCTCTCGTTGGCTGGGCTCTGTGCGAGGTGCTCCCTTGCTCTAAAAGTAAACCCTGGAGAGCTCTCCTGTGTCGTCTTCTTCTTCTTCTTATAAGGGCACTGATCCCATCATGAGGGTCCACTGTTGTGATCTAATCTAAACCTAATTATTTGCCAAAAACTTTACCCCCAACGCTATCACCTTAGGGGTCAAGGCTTCAATATATGAGTCTTAGGAGACACATACATTCAGTTCATAACGACAACTGTGCCCGAGGTTGCCTTGCGGGCCAACTGCAATGCTTATGCTCTCAACACACTCACTTCACCAGTGGTCCCAAGAGCCAGTAGAGCATCAGACTTCCTTAGGAAGCACAGGGAGCTTCTCAACTCTCGAGACTCCAATTCAGGTCTAGAATGTGATCCAGAAATCCAATTTTACAAAGCTCCTCAGTAACCCTAAGTCAGTGATTAGGAACCACTGAATACCCACTTCAATGTGATGGGCCTGCTTCTGTAGAACCCCAAGCATCCAAAGGATAGAAGGCTGGGATCAGGGCCACACCAAAGACAAACTCTGCCCTCCTCACCATTTTTCCCAGGGCTGACTCAGCTATTTCCTACACCTTTATTGAGCTCCAATTCTTTAGAGTTGAATCGTCAGCAAAAATTTAGTGTTATCTATTGAATTTCAGCAGAGCTCGATTCCCCTGACATGCACTGTTTGTTTAGACTTATTCATCTCTCTTTTGATCTATTAGTGAAAACATTGTTTAAAAAGGAACATTGCTGATCACTGAGGGTGCTATTTGCTTTAAAATTTGCCCTCCAAGCCATGGACATGGGTATGCTTTAGTGTTGTTGAAAGCATCATAATGTGCACAATTCTTGGGGAGGATGAGAATACCTGTTACCATATTTCTATGCTGCACTTAAAATGCTGGAGTGATATCGGATACACTGTCACAGAAACTGCTCTCCAGCCTCCAGTGACTTGCATGGAATATGGACAAATGAGGACTGCAAGCGAGCCTTAGGAACACCATGGTTACAACTGTAGTTTAAACCCATAAACCACAAATGCATGTCTGACCAGAATTAAAAAGGATCTGAGCATTACATCCTCCTAAGTGGATTCCTCCATAGAATAATGTTGGAGAAGAGTCTAGCCCCGAGTACTTAACTTTGCAATTCAAAAGAGTTGTGACTTAGCTTCCCTTATATAACATGGGCAGCTTTTCATTATGTTTATTTGATGCAGTGTTATTGAGGCAATATTTCATATGAATAATTCATTTCTACTCCAACTTTATCTAGCAAAGTCAAAAGCAAAATCCTAAATTTCAAAATAGATCAAAGAGTTTTTTAAATAAAAGAAATGCCTTGAGTTGCCCTCTTTCTGGATCTCCCTGTCTTGTCTAGGCATTAAGCAAGCACTTACTATGGGCGACTGGGTACTGAAGTTGTTAAACATTCACAGCTCTCCCTGCATTTTCTTTGGTGAAGATGAATCTTAGTGCCCCAGTTTTGCACTGTTTCCTCTTGTTCTTATCCAGAAATTGGGTTCTATGAGAGCAAATTACAGCTGAGTAATTTGTTTTTTACATATTTTTAACTTTGGTCGTGCGTGCCTGACTTTCTGAGATTGTCGTAGCCCTGATTACCTTCTGTTCCACTGGGCAGTCTGATGAACACAGCAGGCAAGCTGTGGTGAATAAAACAGAGCAATTACATTTGGATGCTCAAGACTGCCAGCTGCCTGGGGATGCCTCACCACAGCCTCTCCATTGTGGTTATCCTCCTTTCAGATCTTACCAAGTCATGCAAGAAAGTCGCCCTTCAAAATGATTGACATCCAAAGAATTGCCTTGGCTTTATCCAGACACAGGAGCTGCAAACAAGAGTGGAGCAGAGAGAAAAATTAAACATGGAAAAAAAAAAAAAGAAAGTATTCAGAATCACTGAATCATACTTAAGCATACTTTTTCATAAAAATAATTTTAGGCCAATGGGAGAAAAATAAAAATAACTAAAAGATCATTAAAGTCATCAAAGAAAGCTTACTTCATGCATGACTGTGTTGGAAAGAACCTCTGGGGCAGTAATTTGGCCATTTCACTGCTTCTGAGAGGGAGATCATCTTTTCTGGCTGGGGCAGGTAGACATTTGGGGAAGAATATAGAGACAAGAGTATCAACACAGGAGTCAGAAAAATCTAACTTTAATTTCTACCTAGGCCACTTACTAAGTAGGGGACTGCTGTGCTTTAGATATAGTTTGTTTGTCCTACCAAAGTTTATATGAAAATTTGATCCCTAGTGTTGGGAGATGGGGCCTAGTGGGGAGGTGTTTGGGCCATTCAGACAGATCCCTCATGAATGATTTGGTGCTGTTCTATGGCAGTGAGCGCTCTGGCTCTGAGGAAACTGGATTAGTTCCATCAGGAATAAATTAGTACCCATGAGAGTGGGTGGTTATAAAGCCAGGATGCCCTTGGGTTTTACCTCTTTCCACCACATGTCCACTTCCGCTTTGACCTTCTCTGCTGTGTTATGACACAGCATAAAAGCACTCGCCAGGCCAGGCGCTGTGGCTCAAGCCTGTAATCCCAGTACTTTGGGAGGCCGAGACGGGCGGATCACGAGGTCAGGAGATTGAGACCATCCTGGCTAACACGGTGAAACCCCGTCTCTACTAAAAATACAAAAAAACTAGCCGGGCGAGGTGGTGGGCGCCTGTAGTTCCAGCTACTCGGGAGGCTGAGGCAGGAGAATGGCGTAAACTCAGGAGGCGGAGCTTGCAGTGAGCTGAGATCACACCACTGCACTCCAGCCTGGGCGACACAGAGAGACTCCGTCTCAAAAAAAAAAAAAAAAAAAAGCACTCGCCAAATGCCAGGGCCATGCCCTTGAACTTTCCAGCCTACCTGCAAAACCATGATCTAAATAAACCTCTCTTCTTTATAAGTTACCTAGTCTCAGGTATTCTGTTATAGCAACACAAAATGAACTAAGACAAGCTGCTGGGGCAAATTCATATGCATTTCTAGATCTCTATATTAGGAGAATAATGCTATGCACTTTTTGAGATGTTGGAAAAATGTAAATATGTTTAAGTGTCTAGTACATAGTAGGAACTGGTAACTCTTATTCAGCAACCTTGATTATTAAGAGTTTACTCTTCAGAATTATGTTAAGATGTTCTAGTGTGCTCTACTGTTGCCTAGTCAACACTACATGTTGAAGATGAATGAAAATATCCACTCCAAAACCATATTCCTTTAGCTGGTTGATTTGTGAAGTAAATATTCCATAGTTGTCCAACCTATAGGCAGAGCCTGGTTCCATAATGGTGGCTTGAAATAATATATGCTAATTTCCCACAGTCCCTTTCAGCTAAGCATAAACAAAAGTTGTTGGAGACTTCCTGGGAGAAATTATTTTCCTGATAAATTAAAGAGAAATGTGAGGAGAAAACTCTTTTCTACTCTCTCTTCTTTCTGTCATCTAAGGATATCCTTCAAACTGCTGTAGCCATCTTAAATCTTGAGGAAAAAGCCAAAACAGATTCTGACTTTGCTCACTAACATTGTTGAGCTACTGAACTAACCCTGCAGTGACCTAGTGCCAGCTTCTTGTCATGTGAGATAATGAAGTGCTTTTACTATTTAAACCATTCATTATTTATAACTGAACAAGCACAGCCCTTGTTTCCTTGTCTTCCCAGAACATCAAGAGACTCTTTCCATTTTGTACTTGAGTAACTGAGCAGTCATATGTAGGTATTATTCAACCGAGGTTCATCTTTATGAATAACACTAATTCATTTTCAGGGAAGTTGGGTAGCTCATCCAATGTCACAACCATGAAGTGGCAGAAAAGGGAACCTAGGCCAGTCTACCTCCAAGGCCCATCTCTCCAGCATACTGTAGCTACACAAGTAGCTATTAGCCGGTCTGATAGGAAAGATGTTAAGTTGGTGAATGTGATTTTCTATCTTTCTTTTCAGTTTATATACTGAGCTGTGTAACTGCACATCTCCACACTTTGACCTCTCTGAGCAATCTCATGTTCTGAAACTTTCCCTTCTCTTCCTCCTTCCCATCAAAATGTGCCTTTTCTGGATTCCACTTTCTGAGGAAGCCAATACACTTTATAAGGTTAAAACTAGATAGTTAGTTAAGGGCATTATTTTAATGGGATCCTAGGTGGAGAATGCCTTCAATGTAAGTTCTCAATACTCTAGTGGACCAGAAGAGGAGATGGTCCTTTTCTATCACAAGGTCAGATACTTCCTCATGCACAAAGGTCTGGTTCTTCCATAAAAGCTAGCTGAGATTCGGAGCATGCCTAGAATTCATGTATTACTTAAGCAGGTGCTTATTAAGTGCCTCGCTTACTATACCAGCAATATTCTAGATGCTAGGGATATAGCACTAAATAAAGCACACAAATTTCCTCCTTTCATGACATTTAAATTCTAGTTGGTGGGGGGGGAGATAATTAACAAATAAATATCTAGTATTCAAGTGGTAAAAATGTTATAAAGAAAAATAAAGTCAGGAAAAGAGGATAGATTGGTGAAAGTGGACTGTCTCATCAAGAGTGATCAGGACACACTATATAAGGAACAGAAGTAAATGTTAACAGCATGACAATAGAAAAGTCATGGGAGAAGGAAAAGTCAATGGGAAAGGAGAGACAAAGGAAACTACAAAAAGGCTAATACTCTCTTCTTACAAAGTGGGAAATCAAGAAATGCTGCTAAAACTGAACCGAACAAAAAAGAGGACTTTACTGTATTACTTAACGTTCTAAAGTAGAAAATGAAGTCTTGAGAGAAGAAAGCGTAGGAGAAGGAACACTGTAAGGGACTAAATCTTCTTTTTCACTTCTAGGAGTCAGTAGAAACTGTGAAATTGGCAAAGTAGGTTTTATCTCACATATTCATTTTCACTGATCATTGGTGGCTGCCTGGGGCCCTCTTGAGTAGAACTTCATATACAAGGCCCAACTCATTGAGACAGTGTGCTGTGATCAGTTAGTGCTATCTGCCCAGGTACAGAAAGGATCAACGACATCATGTATGTCATCTCCACTTGCAGCAACACTGGGTCATCTGAGTACAGAGGGCGAAGAGAAAGCATTAACAGCAGGAAGAATGGGATATATCAGATTATAGAGAAACACAACGGTGAGGGGCTTAGTAATACAATAAATTCCTATGTGAGGCTTTTTGTTTAAATTGACGACATTCTGAAATATACAAAGGAGATAAGCCATAGAGAAGACTGACCAAAAAATAGAGGTTTATATCTGTATTGTGTAAGAGTTGGGTGTCTTAGTTTTCGAATCCTGCCTTTCCCACGTCTTACAGAAGAATTTAAGCAACAGAGTTTTGAAGACAAGTGCCTCCCTTGGCTGGATTGTATCCAGTGACTCATTTAAAGTCAGTGAAATGTATTTTGGGTATTGGAAACCTTCGATGGAAAAAACTTACCATTGCTCCAATAAAGCCCTCCCTGCTGTACCAATTACCTAAACAGAGGAAGCCGAGATAGCACGGTCCCAGCTGTACCATCACGCCAAATCCTGGGAACACAAGCAAAGCTTGAAGTCTTACCTCTACTTAAATCATGTGGAGTCTGGTGACTTTGCTGGTCTCCTGCTCAGCTGCAAACCATGTGAAACCCTGAGCGGTCTCCCTTGGTGGCTAATGTCTCTAATAAAAACACAATCCCCAGCCTGTGTCAGTGCTCCCAAGGACTGGCATTAAATAAAGAAGATAGGAACCCTCGTGGTTATCAGAAGGGCACAGTTAGAGAGCTGTCTGCTCACTAAATGAAGCAAGAATAAAGCTTCATATTCTTTATGAAGTACAAGTACCCTAAGTACTTCCTCACCTTTTCATGAAGCAGTATCCAAAGAGGTGACTATTGCAAAGAGTCCTATGCTAGAGTTCTCATTCACACCCCAGCTCTGAAACCTTTATGTATTCGTCCAACCAATATTCACCCTAACCCTGTGCTGAATGATGAATGACCCAGTCACCCCCACCCCCGTACACCAGGCTCCACCAGTAACCAGAGCACCACACTCTGCAGTGTCCATTTCAACAGGCATGGATTGTTTCTGAAGTGCCAGGCAGGTCTCCCTCTGCTGAGGATTTCATTGCACATGTAGGATGATCAGAGGATCTTTGACTCCAACCAACTCTCCCACCTGGTCCAGGAATCCTAAATTAAAGACTCATTTCTTAGGTTCCTTATTAAATGCCCCTTTAGAAATGGCTCAGCACAGGTATCAGCCATTAACAGCTTAGCATGACATGTTTCCAGATGAGAGCCTACTGTGTGCCAAGGGCTGTGGCAGGTGACTTATTTAGACTCTATAATCCTCAAAAACATTCCAGTAAGGTCTAATCAGTTAATATAAATATATACACATGCACATACATGCACATTTTTTGAGGACCTACTATGTACATTGTACTCAGCTGCTGAGCAGGTGAAGAATGGTTTGGTGTGCAGTAAGGGTAAACCATGTACAGCCCTGAGCACCATGTAGTAATAGTGATAAGATGCATATATTAAGAAAATACAATATACAGTGAATGTATTGCCATGACCAAGGCACAAAGTACTATGTTTGGGATTTAGATGTGCTACAGAAAGAACAGGAAGGGTGTTCCAGGCTGGGACATAGCCATTCATTCACCATGTATTTATTCAGCATAAACAGACTCACTTATACTAGAAACTATGCTGGACCAAAGAGTTTAAGCTGAGAAAAAACAGGATACGTGTGGAATATGTGTGCAGGTGAAAGGCAAAAAAAAAAAAAGAAAAAGAAAAAAGAAAGAGGGAGAGAGAGAGAGAGAGAGAGAGAGAGAAAGCATGTGTAGAGATCTGTAAGTAATTCTATCAGGATGGGAAGCATAAAAGGGAGAAATGGGATATAAAATTAAAAAGATCTAGTGGAACCAGATCATGAAAGGTTTTGTATGTTATATCAGACAGTTTAGAGCTTATTCTACAGTCAACAAGGAGCCATAAAAGGTTTAAAGCTGGAAATTGATGTAACCAGGGCTCTGTTTTATAAAGACCAACTTGACAATATATGGAAGAAATTAACTAAAGATAAATATGGTGGGAGACCATCAAGGAAATTACTGAGTGCCCTAAGAGAGATAAGAGCATGAGCTCTTATCAGTGGAAACACAGGAAACAGAGAGAGAAGGGTAAATGCTGGCACCATTGGATTCTGAAATTGGCAACATGAGCAATAAGCCCAAGTTCTGGGTCATATTGCTACCAAGTAGACTGTACAGGGCCTGGCATAGAGTAGCCTCAGGATAAGTGTCAGAGTATAAATAAATGGATGAAGGCAGGACAGGGAGGAATGAAAGATGACTGATGTTTGAGGCTGGATGTCTGTGAATGCTTTTTGGAACAGGTTTGAGAAAACAAACCATCATGGATCAATGCCATTGACCGAGAAAGATGGGAGATAAGAAAATATCTAGATCTAGATCACAGGGCTTGGTGAAAACACACAAGGGGTCTGTGACTTTAACAAAAGAAGGCAGTAAAGGAGAAGAGCAAGGAGCTGCTGCTCAGCTGCCTCCTAGAAAAGGGTGTACAGAGTTGAGAACCTGTGGTTTTGGGGGGTACCTGACCCCCTGAGGACTATCAGGGGCAAAGGAGGTTGATAATCACTGCATCCGGACAAGTCCTGGCATGAGGCACTGGTTACAAAGATGGATTTTTCAGTCAGAGAAAATTCAGACAAGCCTGTACAGGAATTCTGATTATGCCACTTAGTAATCAGGTCACACTATTAGAACATTCCGGGCCTTGATTTGCTCACCATTAAATAGAGATAATGTTACCAAATGAGAGTTCTTTAGAGACTGGATGAGATGGCATATGTCCACCAAAAACTCACTCTCCCCCAAAACTTGCAGAGTGTGAGTTGTTACTGGGAGGAAACTGCTTAGCCAGGCATTGCATTTCTCAGTCCCCTTTGTGGTCAGGTATGACCATATTCCGAGTCTTAGGAGAAGATGGGATTTTTAAAGAGCAGGAGAACCTTCTCCACATACTTTTCTCCAATCACTTGACTGTATGCAGAGGCATCTGGGGACCTGGGGGAGAGTACGCAGCACCACAGACAAAGCCTGAGTTGCCAACCATCCTGTAGAAGAAAGCCAGCCTGAGATCATAGCTCTGGCATCAGACAGTCATGTGAACAAGAAATAAGCCTCTATGGGGTCAAACCACTGTAATTTTGTGATTTATTTGTTACGGCAGGAGGGCTCATGCTAACAAATGCAGCAAGGATTACAACTTAAATAACAGATAAAGCATGTAGCTCTTTATCTCCTCCTGGTAAGTACTCAATAAACGTCAGCCAGAAGGAAAAAGAAAGAAGAAAGAAACAGAACTTGTGATGATGAGCAGAGACCCTGGCTCACAGCCTTCCAGGGAGCTCTAAGATCCAGGACATCCAGCTCCTCTTTCTTTCCTTTGACACGTGAGACGTATATTTTGACCTAGTGGAAGTAGAGATATATTTTCTCATCTAAAGAAAAGAATATTTTATAGGAATAAAGGAATGAATGACTCCCTGTATGTGAGAGAGTTCATGGGCCTCCTGAACCCTATCTTTGTACAACCTGTACATGTGCATATGTGTGCCAGTGAGTGTGCACGTGTGCGTGCGTGCGCGTGCGCACACACACACACTCACCCATCTCATCTCCCCATTTCCAGTCCAGGTAAAGAATCTTTGGCTTGGCATTTGGAGCTGCTGACAGTCTCCCGTATCTGGCCCTACAGTTCACCATCCAGGCCTCTTCCCTGTGGTAGGTAGAATAACGGCCCTCAAAAGATGTCCATATCCCAGTCCCCAGAACCTGTGAATATGTTGCCTTATGTAGCAAAAGGGACCTGGCAGGTGTGATTAAGTTAAGGATTAGCCTGGATTAGCCAGGTGGGCCCAATGTCATCATAGTGTCCTTATAAGTGAAAGTGGGAAGGAGGTGGGTCAGAGTGAGAGGAGATGCAATGATGGAAGCAAAGATCAGAGAATCAGAAAGAGATTGGAAGATGCTATCCTTCGACTTTGAAGATGGAGGAAGAAGCCAACAGCCAAAGAATGAAGGTGACCTCTAGAAGTTGGAAAAGGTAAAGAAATCGATTTTCTCATAGCTTCCAAAAGGAACAAGCCCTGATGACACCTTGACTTTAGATCCACAAGACTGATTTGAGACTTCTGAACTCTAGAATTGTAAGATAGTAAATGGGCACTATTTTAAAGCTACTATGTATATGGCAATTCATTACAACAGCAATCAGAAACTAATACACCTCCCCAGAACCAGCCCCAGAGGTGCAGCTGATGGTCTCTTCCTTGCTTTGACTTGCCACACTTGCCACACTGAGATAAGATGCCACTCTGGACTTACAAGCCTTAGTCCCTAGAGCTGAGAATCAAGTCCCAATTCTGATGTGCAGAGCCCCTTCACAGCACAGCTGTCCAACCCCGTGATCCAGCCATTATCCATCACGGGCCAAACCAACCATGACAGTGCAGTAGATAACTACCAGCTCTATTAAGCTGGGAAATGACTTCTCAGCAACCTAAAGGATTTCACAGTCATCAGATTACTAGTCCATTACCGGGAAGAATTGACATTTTTTCTTTAATTCTTCACCAGGTAGCCAATTAGGCAGAGGATATCATCAGATAATACTATTTTTATTGCAATTTCTATGTCCATTAAAATTGTTTCTTGTGTTCAACAATATAATGGGTGGGTTTCCAAATTTACTTCGTGTTTTAAAAGATTATAATAAGCACATAATGGCTCAAGAAGTAGGATCAGGCTGTTCTTATCCTCCTTCCATTGATGAAACAGGTGTGTCAGGCAGGGGGTTGTTACGGGCTGAATTGTGTCCTCACCACAAAATTCATTTGTTGAAGTCCTAACCCCCAGTATTTTAGAATGTGACAGTACTTGGAGACAGGGTCTTTAAAGAGGTAATTAAGATTAAATAAGCTCATTGCGGTGGGCTCTGATCCAATATGACTAGTGTCCGAATAGGAAGAGGAAATCAGGCCATTAACACACAGAGAGAGGGAGGACCATGTGAGGGCACAGTAAGATGGTCATCTAAAACCAAGGAGAGAGCCCTCAGAAGAAACGAAGCCTGCCCAAACATTGATCTCAGGTCTCTAACCTCCAAAATTGTGAGATAATAAATTTTTGCTGTTTAAGTCACTGAGTGTCTGGTACTTTGTTATGGCAGCCCTAGCTAACTAATGCAGGGGGCTATCTTTATCAGCACTCGAGAAGTTGCACTAAAGATTTCTCTACTAGGCAAATAGCCAGAATTAATACACTAAGACTTTGTTTCCAATATAGTCAACTCTTTTATAAAAGCAGCAAATCAATATCTTATATTTTGTTCATTGCATCAACTAATTAGGTGAACGGAACCAACATTTTTCAAGTGCTTGCTATACACCAGACACTGTAATAAGCTGTTTAGGTCTGTTATCTCATTTAATATTCACAAGAGACATTGTTGTTTCTTTAAAAATAAATAAATAAATAAAAACACAGATAAGGAAATGAAGTCTCAAAGCAGTTAAATAACTTGCCCAAGTCTGCATAGATACTTTGTGGAATTTATATCCGGGTCTATGGGTTCACGGGTTCATGCCATTCCCTCCCCCCCCCCAAGATTTTCCACAATCTTTTCCAGACAGCTGCATCTTTGTGCTGAAAGTGGTAAGGGCTCCAAAGGTAATACGAAGATTAAGAGGAGCCCTATTCGGTGTCCTTCGAGGTGGCAAGCTATTTCTAGGAAGGGGTTACAGAGTTGTCACAGGAGAAGGAAAAGAAAAGTGTGCTTCTTTTTTATGTACACATAGGAAACAAAAATCTAGCTGCCTATTGAGAGGGTATGCACATCATTTCCCCTCCCTTGGTAATGCGGCTGCTGCTGGTGCTTCGGGAGTGCGATAAACAAGTTGTAATGTATTAGCGCAAGTGGTTGCAGCAGCATGCTTCTATAGCTGGCAGAATTCCTGAGAAATGGCTTTTATGGCACCAATCTCCTTGAAGACCTTAAATAACAGCCTAAAATGTATGGTACAAAGATCACAGGGTTTATTACTTTAGTTTCAGCTGGTGTTCTACAATTTGTAGTTTTCCTGATAAATTGGGATCCATTCGGCTGGTACATATTATGTAGGATGGTGGAATTGTCTCTTCTGCATTGAAGGGTTAGAAATGGGCAGATGCCTTGATTGGGTAATAACAGCACCAGCCCAAGTCGTGCGTGTCAGACAGGGCTCGAGTTGAATGTTTGGGCTCATTTTAAAGAGGAATGGGTTCCCACAGTAGGACTGCAGCCCTTCCTCCATCTCCCAGATACCTTCTAGGCTCAGAGGACCCAGGCACTGAAGTTAGTTATCTTACGCTTTCATCAGGACCTGGCTAAGGGTAAACAAATGCCACATGTCATGGTCCCTTTTCGGGGGTGGGTGGGTATGTGGGGTCCTTACTGAAATATGCAAATTAAAATCCTACTTCAGAATCCAGCAATGAAGGAATGACTTTTTATACAGAACCTATAAATATATTGTTTCCTATTTTCCATGAATTAAATTACACTGAAATCTGCTTTTAGTGGCTGTGGCTATGGCTGCTTTCTATATACTTAATTAATCTGATCTTGTTCAAAATCAGATTTTACAGGCTGTGAACAAAGAATATTTGAGAGAAAGCTGTGAGTTTGTGCTCCTGATTTTCACCCAGTTAATCAGAGACTGTCAGTTTTTTAAAAAAAAAATTTGTAAGAAAGAAAAGGGACAGCAATTGCATCTTGTTATTGTTGTCCTTATTGCTGCTGTTCCATTAAAAAAAAAAAAAATCAAAGTATGATGCAGGAACAGTAACTTTCTCTCAGCTGAAAATCTGGTATAGATTTTAGCATTTGGACTTTGGAGCCCTTCCAAGTCTTGTCTGGCTATTAATCTGCAAAGGATGAAGGATTTACACAAAGGGCCTCAACTCTTTAGTGTCATTAAGTTCTATTGGGTCAATAATTCCTGAAAATGAATTAAAACAACAAAGTTCAATAATTTTATAGACATTGTTAGCCTGTATCTTTGGAGAGGAAAAAAAAGGAAAAGAAAATAAATGGGCCTGGGTGTGAGGAATTGGAAAAATGGTTAGGAGAGAAGAACTCTGCCCCTAATAGATTCCAGATATTCCTTTGAGCTCACAAGCCACCCAGTTTTCTGTGGTGAGAAACACTTTCCAACGTGTGATTGCAACTATGGCTTACTCCTAGGTAGCTAACTTACTTTCTAATGGATCTTTCTAAGATAAGGAAACACCCCCCTTGATATCACTGGATTCCCTAGAAAGAAGATGGGGCAGATGATTAAATGGGCATCCAGTTGCTGGAACTCATGCCTCAATAACATCGTTTGCTGCTGTAGACCCATTGAGAGCTGGTTCAGTTAAAGGCTCATATCTAGTCAAATACAAGGTCATGAGCAGCCTCACAGTGAGTTGTATCTAAGACCAAGCTAACTATTCTTGATAAATGAAAAGACAACCCAGGTTGTTTACTGTTTTATAACCTATGGCAAGATTCTCAATGGTCTTGTCTCCTGGGAAAGAGGCATTCTGGAAATTAGTCCTCTAAATACAAAGGTTCTGAGTGCAGTGACCACTCAAACGGAGATGGAGGAAAGGGGGAGTGGGGAAGGCAGGAGCAGACAGATGCAGTGATTGGCCCAAGGGGGCTGTCTTAAGTGCCAGGCAGGAAGCATTTCTCCTGGATCTCACAACAACCCCATGAGGTAAGAATTGATACTATTATTCCAATTTTACCCATGAAGAAACTGACACTCTGACAAAATAAATGACTCATTCCAAGGTTCACGAGCACTAAGTGATGGAAGCAGAGTTTGAAATCCGGGAATCTTTCTCCACAGTGCCCCTTTTTTGCATTAGAGTATAACCCTTGGTGGAGAAACCTGAGTTGATTAAGCTCACCAACCAACCTGAGACTGAAATTTGGGAGCACAGTTCATTCGTCATTAGGAACTGCTTGTAGAGTCCACATAATTAAAGACGAATTCACACATCAAGACCTACTGATGTATCTACACACAGGAAAAGACCCACTGGGAACTCAAGCATCTTACGGCCGACAGCTAGATGATTGACCATGGCCATTTAAACTATGCTACGGAATCATCAAAAGTGGAGTTGCTTCTTTAAAAACCTCCTCTGTGATATTTTAATAACCTTCCCTCATCTTCTGGTCCTGATTCCCAGTTATCCCTCAATGGCTAATCCCTTTCTCTTGTCACTGGCTCCTCGTACTCTGAACACTTTCAATTACTAGGTTGTTAACTGAAAAAAACACAGCCTCACAGACCCTTTGGGATAACCCAAGAAAAATGGCAATCATCTCTGTAAGCAAGAAATGGCCTCACCTTAAAAGAGAACCAATCAAAAACATGCAGACCTCATACCCTGATGACTTCTCAGAAGAGAGGCAGTCATCCATTGAAGTAAGCTTACTCTTTTTCTCTTTCTTTCTTTCAAGTAAAACTTCCAGCAGCCATGCTCCTAAAGACAGTTAAGCACAGCCAGAAACCTATTAAAATTACAACCAACTACTTGAAGGACTGAGGTCCTTCCAGCTCTCACAATGATGTAAAGTAGCCACTTCCTGAAGAATAAACACTAAAGGGCCTTCTGTGACCACAGGATGAGAAAATGCAACCCAACTTCATTAGCAGCTGTGTCTGGCCTTCCATTCCAAAGCCAAGCCTGCCCGTCCATGGAGAAACTGGGGGAGAAGATTATATATCAAGGCCTTTGTAGCTGACAGCTCTCTCAGAGTCAAGGTTCTCCCATACCCATCTTCCTAGTGAGGAATTAGATGGAGAGAGGGTTGAGGGAAAGGTTGAGAAGCCCGTTATCTCTTCTTCATGTTGGAATGGAAGAGAGGACCAGAGACTTATCCACCAGAAGGCTTCCCCGCTTGACATTCTTCCATCAGTTGCTCTGACACTTTCTTGGGGTTTCTTTGAAGAGGGTGTATTAGTCTGTTCTCACACTGCTACCAAGAAATATCTGAGACTGGGTAATTTATAAAGAAAAGAGGTTTGATTGGCTCACAGTTCCATAGGCTGCACAGGAAGCATGATGCTGGCCATCTGCTTGGCTTCTGAGGAGGCCTCAGGAAACTTACAATCGTGGCGGAAGATGAAGTGGAAGCAGGCTCGTCTTATGTGGCTGGAGCAGGAGGAAGAGAGAGAAGTTCTGCACACTTTTAAACAACCAGATCTCATGAGAACTCGCTCACTATCTAGTACCAAGGTGAATGGTACTAAACCATTAATGAGACTCTGCCTCCATGACCCAGTCACCTCCCACCAGGCCCCACCTCCAATACTAGGGATTACATATCCAAACTGTATCGGGGCTATGTTGGATGACCCTCCTAGCCTCCAAAGACAACTCTGGTATGGATTCAGATTATTTCCAAACTCCTTCAGCCAAGCTCTATATCAAGTACCCGTGATATACAAGGCAATGGTAGGAGGCAACACCTAAGACCCAATCCCTGCCATAGCAAGGAGTGCACAGAAGACTTGGGAAAAGAGGTCAATAGACAAAGTATTATACTAAATACAATAAGGGCCATGACAGAGCCAGATGTGATTTCACAGGCACAGGTGGGGATTTGGGGAATTAGCAAATCGGATTGGGGTTAAGAACTAGCAACTGAAGGTGAGGACTAAGCTGAATCCTAAATAACAAATAGGGAGTTTGAAAAGAAGAAGGGGGTGCCATGGACAGATGGTTCAATTACTGTTCTTAACTTAGACATAACATTATCTTCTAAGAGAGAAACTAATGAAAGTTAGTATATCATGAGGATGTCCCCATAAGAGCAGTGATCTTGCCCCCCATGTTAACAATTTTACTCTAGCACCTAAGAATGGGCGCAGACAATAACAAAGATGTGAAGTCAACCCAAATGGCCATCAATGATAGACTGGATTAAAAAAATGTGGTACATATACATCATGGAATACTATGCAGCCGTAAAAAGGGAAAAGATTATGTCCTTTTCAGGGACATGGATGGAGCTGGAAGCCACTATCCTCAGCAAACTGATGCAAGAACAGAAAACCAAACGCCACATGTTCTCACTTACAAGTGGGAGCTGAACAATGAGAACACATTGACACATAGGGAAGAACAACACACAATTGGGCCTGTTGGCAGGGATTGGGGGAGGGAAAGCATCAGGAGGAATAGCTAATGGATGCTGGGCTTGATACGTAGGTGATGGGAATCACCATGGCACATGTTTACTTATGCAACAAACTTGTGCATCCTGCACATGTGCCCCAGAACTTAAAAGTTGAAGAGGAAAAAAAATGGGTGCAGAAAAGGTGTGCCATAAATATTTTCTCTGAACATGCGAAGCACACTTAGCCTCAGGACATTTGCACTCCTTCAATGTTCCCACTCCCATCTGCATGGCTCACTCTCTCTCTTCCTTCCCATTATTCTAAATGCCTTTTCCCTACTTGAGCTTTTCTCATAGCACCTACCAACTGATATCACATATGGTTGGTTGTTTATTGTCTGTCCCTCCTACTGGAATATAAGCTCCATAAGAGTAGGAACTTAATCATTTTTGCTCAGTCGATATCTTCATCAACTATTAAGTGCCTGGCACATAGCAAGCACTCAATAAATACTTGCTGAACAAAGGAATGCAGTTGACTACTTCCTTAAAGCCATTCTAATTCCTCCAATTCTCTGTTCACCAAATGACTATAGTTCCTCATTCAGTTCCTCTTGAATGCCAGGAAGAGAACACTCTGAAAAGTGCTCTGGTTTTTTTCACTTTCACATGAAGGCCCAGGCAGTTTTATATAGATTCTAACAAACATGGAAGGGTTTCTCATTGTCAATAAGGTCAGGTCCAAATCCGCTGGAATGTCATACTAAGCTCTCCATGACTGGGCTTCTGTTTTCTCCTCCAGCCTCACTTCCTCCACTTTCTACTTTCTACTTTAGACTTTGATGCACTGAGCCACTGGCTCCAGCGAATGGCTTCATTCACTCACCCAACATTGAATGGGATGACCTACAAGCCCAACACAGTAGTTCCTGCAACTTGAGTGTATTGTTTTCTCTTCCTTACCAGCCTTCCCCTGGCTTTACCAAGTTAATACACACCTGTTCTTTAATGTGCAGATTATCAGAGCTGGGATTCAGTCATAGAGGACCAAGCCACAGGAAGATCAGAGAAGAGAACAAGGCAGGCTTATCTCTGGGTTACCCAGGAGCATTCAGATCATGAAGCCTATCCACAAATGAGGCAGAGGAGACCAAAGACAGCTACCTTCTTTATTTGATATGGTCACCTGATGTTAGCTTTTGGCCTGCATTATCCTTCATATTTGTCACTATCAATGTTTGAAGTGGCAAATTTGTAAAAATGGCCAGGATCATGCAGATCTGATGTGCGGAGGTATGGTGCCAATGTCTGTGCTGGAGGGGATCTGGTGACCCTCAATTATGCCTCTTATGTTCCAAATCATTTATTGTGGTGCTTAAGGCTAAAAGTCCAAGTATTTTCAGCTAAAGAAGTTAGAAGATAAGTTCCCCAGATACCTGGACATCTGCAGCAATAGGACTCCCTAGGTCACCGGGTTCTTTGAAGGGATGGTAGTATTTATGGTAGCTGGTTCACTACAAGAAGATAAGTGATGGATACATGAATGGGGAGAGCAAGTTTCTGAAGCTGGTGGCCACTATCAAAGCTGGCTTGGCTCAAGGTCAACATGGCCTGAAGGCAAAGTCCAGGGACCTTGGCCCGGCTGTCTTCGCAGAAAGAACTGAAATGCCTCCTGGACACCTGGTCTTTTCTTGGTATTCCTGCAGCCCCTGGGGCATGGGCACAGATAGATATCCCTGGTCTTTGCCTCTGTGAGTGTGTGTGTGTGTGTGTATGTGTGCACATGTATATATCTCAGGAATCTGGCTTTGCACAGTAGCTCTGCTTCCCTCCTATTCCCTACCCTTCACCATCTCTCCCTACAGTCTCTCATGTCTCCTTGTCTACCCACTGGAGTTTGGGACAGGTCCTGCTTCAGGCTTCCTTCTCAAGGTGGAGCCAAGAAAGGGAGCAGACTATGTGAGTGAGTGACTGTCTTAGCATGCCATACATTTGAAATGGTTCTCAATTCAATAAACATTGGATGAGTTGAACAAATAATAATGATGTCACTAATAATAATGGGTCATAGTGATTTAACTCAGTCTATACATTTCTCCCAAAACAGTGAATAGACGGGCATTTTATAAAAATTTGATTTATATTAAATAACAGCAAAACATCATTTTTATTCATGACATGGATGAAATGCATGAAATTGAGATGACATCAAGCATTTCCAAGGATGTGCAGAAGTGAGTCCTCTTTTACATGCTGCTGGAAGTGCTGGAATTTCCTTGGAGGGCACATGATTCAGCAGTTCTGCCCCTTGGCATCTATCCTAGAGAGATACACATAGGTGCCCAAGGAACCTTACAAAGGTGCTAGTATTGTTTTTCATAGCAGAACACTGGAAATTATCTAAATGTCCATCAATACAGAAATAGCTACATAAATTCTATCATACCCATATTATGGAGTGTTACACAGTCATTGAAAAGCATGAAATGTATCTATTTGAACCATATGAATAGATTGCCCATGTAAACTCCATGAACTCAGGTGGTTTGGTTTTCTTTCTCTTGGTTGTCCAATGTATTCTCTGTAATTTGGAACAGTGCCTGGCACCTAGTAGCCACCCAATAAATTATGTGTTCAATAAATGGAAGATGAGTAAAATGCATGTCATGCATAACACAATGATTCTTTTATATGTGATAATTGTTATTTAAAACAGAAAAAAATAGTTTCTATTTTCTACTAATAAATACATGTGTGTTAAGGCTTAGAAAAATATCTGGAAGGATGTAAACAAATATAATTCACTGGGAGCAGGTAGGGAGGGCAATAGGGACTTTAGCCTTAACAATAATGTTTTAATTCTCATGAGAATATTCACATATTACTTGGCTAATAAAAAATTAATTTAAAGATTTTTAAAATTCATAATTAAAACTATGGCGCTTGTTTTTGAGGGAGAGAAAAACAATTAGCCCAGTGCTTTTTAATTTTTTCCTTGTCTAGAAGTGGAATGAGTTTCAAGACTTGAAGACAGAATCCAGTTTGCAGGTGCACGAAAATTGGGGTGTGTGAGAGTAGGAGCCAGGCAGGCCATTGCAGGGCTAGGGTGGTGTTCATGGAGATTGGGATGAGGAAATGGGTCCCAGAAATTTTACCTAGGAAAAAGAGAATGGCAGAACTTGCAAAGGGATAAAGAAGAGAGAGACATTATAAAAGACTACAGAGCCAGGGTTACTAACATTGTTGAGTTACCAGCAGAGGGACTGTTGAGAAGAAACAGCTTGCTTTGAAGGGAAACAGTTAGTTTGGTTTGGGAAATTTGGGGCTTGTAGTGACTATAGCATGTCCAATTAAAATCCCTTTTAATCGGGATATTGTACTGGATATTGGCAAGGGATACTGTAGAAATAGTATGGGTGATGCTGATTTGAAAATTATTTGCATAGAGAGGGTAGTGGGTAATGGAGCAATCTAATTAGAATGAGTTCTCCATTGGAGCGCATGTAAGGACTAAAGGAGAGGGAGCAGCTCTCTAGTCTACAACCACCCCCAGTTAGGGTAATGCCCAGGTATGGTGCTTCTCCGTCAGTACCCCTGCATGTCACTCAAAAGGATGTCAACAACTGAACCTGGACCAATGTGAGTAACAGGAAGTATCTATTACCAAGTTCATTAACAAGAGTCCTGTTTATATCTCAGTCGTCAATTGCCTGGACAAAGATGTCCTTAATTGGTAAGTCATTATTGCCCACAAGAGTTACAGCTTGTGTGAAATGCAACAATCTCATATTTCCTGGGAGGGTCCCCTTCCCTTTATGTAATATAGGACTAGTTATTGTACTGTGTCACAAGGGATGATCATCCACAAGAACACTAAATCACTTCATCTATGACATAATTTCAGGATGAGAGTCCTCAAAAGTAGTATTGCATTGATGCTCAAATCTCTACTAAAAGGCCAGGTCCCTTCTGTTTAACATCTGGTTCTCAATTAAAGTGTACATAATCCCCATAGTGATGGCACCATGGAAGCTACTCTAACACTGGAATCAACCCAACTGAGAATCAAATCCCAATTTTACCACTTCAGCTCTTTGAACTTGCCTCTCTAAGCCTCTGTTTGGACAGCTGTAAAATGGAGTGATAATGTGTGTCTCAGAGTTGTTACATAAAATAAAGGAAATGATATATGTGGATCACATAACACATGATAGCCCCAAAATAAATATCCATCCCCCTTTCGCTTGTCTACTTTCTGAGGAGACAAAAGGAGACAATTCCTGAAGGACAGGGATGAGAAAGGCACACCTGGCCTGTCACACGGATTTGGTTCATCGTAGAACTACACACTACTCTAAATGATGACTTTGCTGATAACTAAACTTTGATGAGATAGGTCTGTGATCAACTGGATTTTGAACATAACCAAAGTTTATCCCATGTAAAAAAAATTCAACCTGCACACACTGAGAAAGGAATACATAAAATGAGCAAATGACATAACTCTTGTTTCCAGAATCCCAGGTAAGAGAAGAGGATAAAAGTGGAAGAGTTCTTTCATTTAAAAGGACAGTCCCAAAGCATTCACCATTTCACATTTAAATGCCATCCCACTTAGCTTATCCTATTGCTCTCCACGACAGAGCCACTCAGGGCATGTGCTAGAAGTAAAAGGGATATAGGAAGACAAGAGGAGAGGCAAGAACAGTGATCCGAGTGGAGCCAAGATCCCAGGGCCTGCTGTCTTACTGCACCTGCATGGAGCCAGAGCACCTGGCTGCATGGGAGAACAGTTTGGCCATCAGTATGTTCCATCCTTATGGTGCTCGTGGCTTGGGTAGCTCCTGAACTTTTCATGCTGTGTTTGCATTCTTGGCTGTCAAATGGACCTAATCATTCCAGAGGGTTGGAAATAAATTAACAACAGGAAAGAAAAGAATTGCCTCTTCATGTACCTTTCCCAATAACCCCTAGCCAGAAGATAAAACACACATTATTATCACCATGTGCACTATTTCAGAACCATTTTAACCAATCCTCCCAGCCTTCCTTAAATTTCATTAAATTATTAATGTATTTAGCCAAATATATGGTGAAATTTAAGTAAATTTTGATAACATAAAGGAAAACAGGTTTGTGAGTGACCTAAATTCCACAGTCCAATCCTCGCTGTGCCATTTATTAGCTGTGTAACATTAGGCACATGCCCATTTTCTGTGCCTCAGTTTCCTCACCTGTAAAGTGGTAAATGGATAATATTACTGCCTTCTTTATTATTAGCACCTATTTCATAGGTTAATTTAAAGGACTAAATAAGTGAACAGACACAAAGCTCTTAGGCCAATAGATTCTACTAAAGCAAAAGCATATATTGGGCATACAGTTAGAGTTCAGTAATATTAGCTATTATTATTGTTGCTGTTATTAACAACAGTTTAATATCATAAGATTGTGAGGCATCGTAAGAAACCATCTAACTCTTGCACTCTGAGTATTATTTTCAGCTCTATCTCATCAATTACTCCATGACTCTGTTAATTCTATCATTTAACCCATTTTTAGGATTTTCTTGAGTATGTGTATATATATTATTTACATGTGGCTTTTAGCAACCCTGATAAAGCATGGCACAGTGACCACATGTCCTAGATTTTCTTGGATAACCCAATTTTATTCTTTTTGCATTAAAAGACTTAATTTGTTAAATGTATACCTAAATCGGATTTAACTTTACATCACTGCAAGATTTCCAAATATATAATTTTACAAATCAAGCATAAATCTTTGCTCTTGACTTTACATCCAAAAATGATTATAACGAGTATACATAATTTTAAAAGAATAGTTTCTAATAATTCCCATGTTAGTAACAACACATCTAAGAATTACAAATAAAATGTGTTGAGGGCTTTTGACCTAGAGATTCACTTTGTCGCTAAGGAAAATTGCTTGCACCTTGACCAGCATAGTGCTTTACACAGGGAGTAAGCAATTAGAGTAAAACCTTTCTGATTCACCCTAATGACCACAAGACCCAAAGAACACATGATCTACTGACTTTTGCTTATTAGTAAGAATGCGAAAAGATGAGATTAAAAACTAAACAGGCTATTTTATACATATGTTTTTTAACTGAGAGATAACGTGTTTTTATCACATGCATGATGTTTTGAAGTATATATACATTAGGGAATAATTCAGTCTAGCTAATTAACAAATGCATTACCTCACATAGCATTCCACTGTGTAGATGTGCATATATTTTCTTTATCCATTTATTTATTGATAGACACTTCTTAGGTTGGTTCCCTATCTTGGCCATTGTGAAGAGGGCTGCAATAAAGAACATGAGCAACAAAAACAAAAATGTAGAATTACATCAAACTAAAAAGCTTCTGCACAGCAAGAGAAATGATAAAGAGACAACCTACTGAATGGGAGAAAATATTTGCAAACTATACATCTGAAAAAGGGTTAATATCCAAAATATATACAAAACTCAAACAACTCAGGAGCAAAAAATAATAATAACCTGATTTGAACATGGCCAAAAGACTTGAATAGACATTCTCAAAAGAAGACATACAAATGGCCAACAGATATATTTTAAAAATTAATATCGCTAATCATCAGGGAAATGCGAATCAAAACCACAATGAGGTATCCCCTCACCCCAGTTGGAAAGGCTATTATCAAAAAGACAAAAAGATAACAAGTGCTGGCAAAGATGTGGAAAAAAGGAAACTCATCTATACAGTTGGTGGGAATGTAAACTAGTACAGCCATTATAGAAAACAGTGTGGGGGCACTTCAAACATTAAAAATACAACTGCCATATGATCCAGGAATCCCACTACAAGGTATACATCCAAAGGAAATGAAATCAGCATGTTGAAGAGCTAACTGCAAACAGGCTATTTTATATATTAGAAATACATCTCAGTGTTATTTGCACTTGTTTATTTTCCAATTTAGGATATTTATACTAAAGGCACTCAGGAATCCAAAACATCTCTTTTTTTACTATTATTATTATACTTTAAGTTCTAGGGTACATGTGCATAACATGCAGGTTTGTTACATATGTATATTTTTGTCTCGTTGGTGTGCTGCACCCATCAACTCATCAGCACCCATCAACTCGTCATTTACATCAGGTATAACTCCCAGTGCAATCCCTCCTCCCTCCCCCCTCCTCACAATAGGCCCCAGTGTGTGATGTTCCCCTTCCTGTGTCCAAGTGATCTCATTGTTCAGTTGCCACCTATGAGTGAGAACATGCAGTGTTTGGTTTTCTGTTCTTGTGATAGTTTGCTGAGAATGATGGTTTCCAGCTGCATCCATGTCCCTACAAAGGACACAAACTCATCCTTTTTTATGGCAGCATAGTATTCCATGGTGTATATGTGCCACATTTTCTTAATCCAGTCTGTCACTGATGGACATTTGGGTTGATTCCAAGTCTTTGCTATTGTGAATAGTGCCACAATGAACATACGTGTGCATGTGTCTTTATAGCAGCATGATTTATAATCCTTTGGGTATATACAGAATCCAAAACTTCTTTAAAACAAAGTAAAGTTTGTCATCCTTGCTATTAATTAGGGTGTGGTGGGGAGACAGCTCTCAAAAGAAGATTAAATTGGCTATGGCTCAACAGAAAAATACTAGAAGAAACTACTCCTTAGGTTTTGAATGAGAAGGCTTAGACTCTCCATTCCTGGCTCTGCCATGGACGACTTGTATGGTTTTGTGCAAATCACACATTCACTCAGCTTTATGATTGGAGTGAAACAGCACTAGGCCCTCTTTTAGAGTTTAGCAGCCTATAAATTATATGACTACTCAGTTTTGTTTTATTAAAAAAAAAAAAAAAAAAGCTTGGTACTGGTTGCAGATGTTTCAAAAGGATCCTTCTTTTGACAGTTTATCTTTGCCGTCAAGATTTAATGGGGGTTGCTTAATTGCTTTATCTTGTTTAAATTGTACCCCTATCTCCAAATCCTATCTGGACAGGGCAAAAGAGACCACAGCCCCTATCAACCCATAGAAATTCTCACTGCCACCCATGGACATGAAATCTGTCATAGTAGACCCATGACTTTGTAGTCCATTCAATTCAGCTAATGCATAAATAATTCCAACTTGGAAATCTCCAGTGGGGGCTACAAAGGTCATGTTGTTCTCAGAAAGTAAAAGTCTCCTGGAGAAGAAAAAGAGATAGGTTTATAAATACTTCTACCTCAAAGGACTTTATATGAAATTCTATTGGAGAGGTGCAATGTACTCCAGGAGTTTGAAAAAGACAATAATTCTGGAAGACTCAGGGAAAACCCCATGGAGAAGTTGGGATTTTGGCTAGTTCCCAAACTAGGTTGGATTTAGACCAGTCAAAATGGCAATCCTTCAGGAGGAAGGAATGTTATTATAAAGAAACAGAATCAGAAGAGGAACATATAGTGGGTTCAGTTGTGTCCCCCAGAAAATATGTCTAAGTCCTAACCTCTGGTACCTGTAAGTGTGACCTTCAGAAACAAGATCTTTACAAATACAATTAAGTTAAGGATCTCAAAATGAGATCATCCTGGGTTTCAGGTGGGCCCTAAATCCTAAGGAAGTATTCTCAGACAGAAAAGGAGAAGGCACACAAAGACACAGAGAAGAAGTCCATGTGAACACTGGAGTGCTGCTGCCATAAGCCATGGAATACAGGACCCATAATGCACAATTTTCCTGAAAGTTCAGAAGCTGGAAGAGGCAAGAAAGGATTCTCCACTAGAGCCTTCAGAGAGTGTGTAGCCCTGTCAACAGCTGGATTTTGGACTTGGAGCCTCCAGAATTGTCAGAGAGTATGATTCTGTTGTTTTATGCCACCAGTTTGTGGTCATTTGTGGCAGCCATTTTGGGGAACTAACACTGGAGGTGTTTCCAGGAATGAAAAGTGAGGGGCCCACCTGGTTCTCTCTTGAGTGGTGTTAATTAAAGGAGTGGAGACTGTGGGGAGAAGGGCAAGAGAATAATGAAGGGATAAGACTTCAAAGACAGTTACAAATGCTGTAGCAAGCTCTTTGAATAGGAATAGAGACACACAAAGGCATTTGAGGCATAGTGAGAGTATCAAGACCAGGTGACTCAAGTTGTGTGTAAGACAGATGTGTAGGGGAAGAGATTAGAGACAGGAAACAGACAGTTCAAGGAAAAGCAACAAGGGATTAAATCAAAGCAACAGCCACAGTGTTTAGACTTGGCAGATGTTGGGCTGAGGATTTCGTGTTCAGCTCAATGGGTTAGGGAGTGGGAGAGAGAAGTCCAAGTGATTCTTATGGAAGCTCCAGTCATAAGGGTTTAGACAAAGGAAAAGAAAACAGTTACTGAGACAAAGAGTTCATCAGAGAAGAAGAAAGAGAACCAGTGGAATACCAAAAGAGGCTAGAGACTCGAGTAGGAGGCAGCATCTAATGATACAGGCAGATCACACGGGCTTAATATAGAAAGCTTGGTGATTAAGTGGTTTCTGGTGATTTTTGAGAGCCCACTAGCCATGGAATAGCAGAAATTAAATACAATTTATAAGGGTGTAAAAAAAGAAATAAACATACCAAGTTTAGTGTACCCATTTATTTTTGGTAGAATAGAATAATGTGTGAGATGTAACTTAATTAATTAGAGTGGGGTGGGGAGGTAGTTCTCAAAAGAAGACTAAATTGGCTATGCCTCAACAGAAAAATTCTAGAAGAAACTACTCTTTAGGTTTTGAGTAAGAAGACATAGACTCTCCATTCCTGTCTCTACCACAGATCAGTTGTATGGCTTAGAAGTGTCAAGAAAAGGTCCTTTAGTCCTTACTTGGGCTTCAGTATGTTAACATGCTATCTCCAGTGAGCCCCTGCTAACCTGCAAATGACATGCGAAACATTAATTCAATAGCAAAGATACATTTCCCAGATGAGCTAATTGTCACTCAAAAAGAACTGTCATTCAAGGAGGATGCCTGAGAAACTGGAATATTGCACAAATCTGTGTTTACTCAGAAAGAGATCAGGACAAGACCAGAATTTGCTTTAGTAGGGTGTGCAGCAGATGGTCCTAGAGAGCTGGAGTTGGGGAGGGAGGTAGCGTAAAGCCATAGGAAAACTAGAGGTGGGAAGCAGGGATGGAGCAGGGTGAAACAAATGCATCAAATGACAACTTTGCCTACTTTGCTTTTCTGTCTAGGGACAGCCTTTGGCTTGCGGGTCCTGCAGTCACTCAGTGATTTGTTCTGGTAATTATCTAGCAAGTATCCCCCAAAGAGAATTCAAGGAATGGGTAATAATCTGAAAGTACACACTGCCTCTGATTTCTGGGCCTTTTTCATATCCTCAAGAGTATTTTTCAAGACTTTTCAAGAAAGTACAAGACAATTGCTGCCAATCTGAGAAGATTTTACCAAAGATCCTCCTGGAGCATCAGAAACAGAGAATTTCTAAGTGGAAGAGACCAGAGGTCACCCAGCCCTGCTCTCTGCATAATGCCGCATAGAGCTGATCATTAGCCAATATGCATTCCATAGAACAAGTCCTCAGCTCCTCATTTTCTCCTGCTGTTTACCATCCCAAATATGGAGGACCCATAATGCACAATTTTCCTGATAGCAGATAATATTCAGAAACACTATTCTCATTTACAGAGAAACATAAATAAGGTTAGAAAATCCAGATACTGGAAAGAAACCCCAGCCTCTTTTCTTCCTATCCCAGGGACTCTGCCTAAACCCTCAAAGACTAGTAAGAACTTACCATAGCTTTAAAATATTTTCTTCAAAATTCCACAGTCATTTTTAGTAGCTGAGGATTAGGTAGAGGAGGTATGAAAAATAGAAATTTTCTATTTTGTAGAATATTAGACAATTCATAATAATAGTTGGCTTGGTTATTGTACACTTTGAAAGGAGGGCATAACTTGAATGACCACCTGTGAACTCTGGGCTTTCAAGGGCTCCAGGAGGTGCCTCAATTTCCTGGGAGCCTCATTGAAGACGACATTAGGGTAGACAGTGGAAATCCTGTGGCTATTATGTGAGGATCTGAATGAAGAAGGGGAACAAATACTTATCCCAACCTCAGAAGTCATTCATTCAACACATATTTACTGACTTCCTTCCAGATATTGGGCTAGAAATGCAAGGAACTCATTATGGGTTAGGAGGAAAGTAGATGATCCAACTCTTATAGTCATGAATTGTTTTTAATGTGACACTGCACAGTGTTCCTCAAAAGTGGAAAGAATTGTTCTCAAGTTTCAGAATTGGTGAAGTATGAGAGCAATGGCACAGGCTATGGAACAGATGGTAGCAATGGCCCATCTCTGCCACAATTACGAATTGCTTGGAGTGCCTGGAGATGAGGGATGCTCCAGCTTCCCTTAGCAGTAGGAGCCTTCATTGGAAGAATAGGGCCTGGAACTTACTTGGTAGGGAGTAGACTCTGAGACGCTGTCAATGAAAACTCTGGTTGACTGATTGTCTGGCTGTCCAAAGCCTGGGTTCTGCATGGGTGGTCTGATGGATAGCTCTTGTTTTTCCTGTACAGTATTGCTTCTCCCTATTTTGCTAACAAAACCCTTATTTCCTCTAGGAAAGCCATTCCATGCCACTCAGGTGAGGCTAACCCTGCCATAGGTTTAACCTTTCAAAATACTCATCTTCCTGGTTCCTGTGACCAGATATGATTCCTGTGGACAAAATCCTCAAAGAACTTTTCTAGCAGAGCTCTTTTTCTGCTTGGCTAGGGAAAACGCTTATC
The DNA here is from genome assembly GCF_000951045.1 of Mandrillus leucophaeus. Classification (NCBI taxonomy): domain Eukaryota; kingdom Metazoa; phylum Chordata; class Mammalia; order Primates; family Cercopithecidae; genus Mandrillus; species Mandrillus leucophaeus. The sequence goes on along the minus strand of NW_012104343.1, from coordinate 2,508,757 downwards.
CATGAGGTAAAGAGAAATATGGAACCATGAAGACATTGAAACACCTGGATCCAGCCTTACCTGAAGGTAAGGTCTATCTCTTAGACCTTATGTTTTCATTACTTGAGGGTTGGCTGCTTGGAATTGACAAAATAGAACCCTATTGACAAAATTTTAGGTTGTTTCTAGTTTTGTGCTGGTATACATAACATTATAAGCAGTCAACATTTTTACAACAAAGCTTCATCCTTAAGACAAATTCTAGGAAGCATAATTGCTTGTCAAAGGGTATGACGTTTTCAAGTTTTTGATAAATGGCAATGAGATTTTTTAAAGACACCCAAAGAAGTTCTCTTTGTCCTTTTTGCACCAGTGGGAAGGAAGATTCACTACTAAGCGACATCTCTAACACAGATGTTTTGGAGTATGTATTGGTTTCCTATTGCTGTAGTAACAAATGTGCCACAAACCTGGCAGTTTGCAGCATCCATTCACTATCTCACGATTCTCTAGGTCGGAAGTCCAGAGGGCTGGGCTGGGTACTCTGCTTAGGATCTCAAAAGGCCAAAATCAAGGTGGTTGACCTGGCTCTTATCACCCATGGAAGCTATGGTGGGAATTCCAGGCTCATTCCAGGTTCATTTAGGTTGTTGAAACAATTCATTTTCATCTCATAGTTTCCACGTGACCACTTCTATCTTCAAGCCATCAACTGTGAGTTGAGTCCTTCTCACCTAGAATGTCTCTAACATCTCTCTCTGCCACATATCTATGACTCCAGTCAAAAAAAGTTCTCTGCTTTTAAGGGCTCACATGATTAAATTGGCCCCAAATAGATAATCCAGAACAATCTCCCTATTTTAATGTCCATAACCTTAATTCCATCTGCAAAATCCCTTTAGCCATGTAATATAATATATTCACAGGTTTCAGGGATCAGTGTGGACACTTTTAGGGTAGCCATCCTGCCTGCCAAAGGGTAGAACCATGAAACCGCATTAAATAACTCTACCATGCACAGTCACCTGACTTACCATCTTTCATCCCAAGGCAATGTTTGGAGGGACTAGTTCAGTCTTTTCAAAGTGGTATGGGGAATTGTTCTCTTCACACCTACTGCTCAAACCCCAGCAAGTTCCCAACTGGACAAAAGGATTTTTTTGTGAAACTTTCTATTATATCTTGTTGCTAGGAAACAGTGTTTCCGGGTTCCTCAGGGGCAGGCTTCCCTTCAGATTTATATTCAGTGCTGTACCATTGTAATAAACTACATTTTGTCATATGCTCAGGCTGTTACCAGTCAAAAAGAATGCAAAAATTCAAGTGATTTTACATACAAATATAAGTCTATGCATAACTGTGTCCCACACATGTGTCTAGGTGTCTACATACATGTGAATATTTTTGTGACTAAGTTGTGGTTTTTTTTCTCCCTTGAATCTTACTCATTTATTTCTTATTAGTTTTCTGCAAAGGTTTTCTTCTTCATGGCTAATTTCGAAGGAAATAGTGTGAGAGTTTTCAGCAAAAGCAGTTTCCATGGTTACACTGAAGTCTTACTAAAAATAGTACATGATGTAATCAGCAAAACTTTAGCTACTTAAGGAACTAGACAAAATGGATCTACATTACTGTATGAAGTTTGTTCTGTCCTTCAAGCTGTGTCTATGACACATGAAGAGAATACTCTGTGAATTATTTTTATTGCCCTGAGATTCCAGCTCCTTAAACACTTTTGTGGGCAGCTTACAAGCTGTTCAGTCTCTGGAATTATTTCTAACACTGTGTGAAGGAAAGGCAGACAGAGACAGGGAAGAGGAGGGATGAAGAGAGAAGGGAAGGACATAAATACTTACCTTATCTTGGGGTAAATACTATACATTGCCTCATTTCTCTCTCTGAGATAACATCTCCCTTTTTTCAAACAGATCCTTTAAATTCACTATCAAGGCTGCATAGTAGAAGGAAAAGGTATTACTCTAATTTGATTAGTCTACACCCTCTAAATTCTACAGCTAGCGACCTACTCCATTTTCCTCACTTTATCTTGTGCACTTTCTTCTCTTGAGTGATTGATTCAAGGTTTGGTACCAGAAGGAATGACAAGAGGGAGACCCATTCATTGTATTATTTCTCTTCCATTATTTCTGCTCGCTCTCTTTTATATAGTGATAGAAGAGTGCAGGCACCTGAGATTAAAACAGCTTCCCTTTTGCGTTTGGAGTTCTTTGTCCTCATTGTGTTTGAACTGTCACTGGGCACAGCTGGGTCTCTGTTTCCAATATCCTTTTTCCACACTTCATATAATTAGAAAGGAGAATCAAGAATGGCAGTCCCACCTGCTTCCAAGGCCATTCTGCTCCCACCACCAATGGTTGAAGCTGGAAGCCAAAGAAGTGGCCACATGGATCATTGTCCCCCTCCTGAGCACCTCACTCACGGTCATCTGTCTGACAACAAAGCCAGCCCCGCCCCCGAGATGACCTGTTTAATTTTTTATGGCATTCCCTCTCTCCTCTTCCTACAGTTGTCAAGGGGCAGGGGGCACTTTCCAAGCAAAATCCAATCTCAAAACCAAGTTTTTACTTGGTTTTTACTTATTCTAGAAAAGCCTTAGAAATATTCCTGGTTTCCTTTTGGAGCCAAAATAACAGTGTTTGTTTCTTGTCCACTTGGGGACTCAGCAGGTACCTCTCAAAAGAACACCATCATTTTATTTAGAATCTATAGTACTGGAGAGAGAGGTGTGGAAATGTTTTTTGAAACACCACAGCTATTGCATATATTGGCAATTTTTAAAACGTATTTCTATATCAGGAATATTAACAATCATAAGGTCAGAGCAATTTAAAAATCTATAGACTATTGCTAGCCTGGACTAACTCTACAGTGTTTCTTTAAAACCACCATCTGCTTAAGTAACTGGCTTTAGAAGGGCACTTGATGCTAATGTTTTTAAATAGCTTTTTATGACATACCTTTAAGATTAATTTGTTCCTCATTACCTTCTATGGAACACTAACTCCTGAATATAGTCTCAGGGATGGTACCATATCTGGCCCAGGAACACTCAAAGTAATACACACAGGCAATATAATTCAAACATAAAGCACATCAAGTGAGGATGAGATGTGGTGAGTTGAATGTATTAAGTTCCTACAGCTTTTTTTTTTATTGATGTAGCTACTTGAATGGAGACGTTCAGTAAAAGGTTCTCATTTGAAGCCTAATTAAAGAAATCTATTTTAAAGCGAGATGGAGGTAAGAGGAGAAAAGATAAATGAGGGCTGGAGGCTGATGTTACACAGTAATGGCCATCCAGGTGTTCCAGGTGGGTGGATTGGAAGATGGAAAGAACTACTTCCTACAGGAGTTATTTGTATTGAGAGCAGGTGTTCAGTAGAGAAGTCCCAAAACAGGCAATGTGCTAGATCTTTTTACCAAGTTACTGAGTCCCTCCAAGTGCACTCTGCATCCTCCTCTATGCTGCTCCCTGCCTGGGAGAGTGTCAGCCTCCTCTGGGATGAACCACATCAGTGAGCTCCTGCACCCACTGGCTTCCGCTTGGGTCAGCCAGTGGGGCTTCCTGAAAGGAGATGTGGGACATGGGACTGGGAGGAGAGTGAGGTCATAAGAATTATTTCCCTGGTTCCTTGACTGTGGGGTTTTCTTGGGATAAAACCAATAATTAATTGCTTTTTCTCCGGCTCTTTTGTCAAACCTGGGGATCTTACCAGTCACAGCTAGTAGGCCTGAGTTACTATACTATCTCTTGTGGTCCTCACTTCTTTGTTTTTCTTTTTAAAGAAAGCAAAACAAAACACAAAATCTTCTTTACATCATTTTAATCTGAGTGTTTCATCCATTTCTTGTTGGTACTCTAATACCAGAATCTTTAGCAAATGAACTCCTGATCATCTCATATTTAGAGAATCTCTTCTATGAAAGTTGAGTATTAAAAAATAAAACTGTTTCAACATAAGGAGTCATATGGGATGATCTAAAAGTGATCTTGAAAGAGGGACACTAAAGATAACTACCGTTATAGGAAATAAGTTGTTGAGGGCAGGATAGAAATGAGTAGGGTTCATTGAAATGGGATGTGAAATACATAGAAGTGCTTAAAGAATCAAAATAAAAAAGCATGAGGACTTCTGCATGTTGAAAAATGTTACTTTGTGAGTGATTGATTTATTATCCATATTAAGCTCAATTACTCACCTCACATTATTGTTTGACATTTTGGAGACAGATATTCTAAGCATATTATTCCTTAAAATAAGTTCAATGCTCTGGAACACTATGATGCAATGTTGCTTATCTTGATGTTGATGACGATAGTAAATACCACAACTATGATCCCAGCTGCCAACCACTAAACTCTTATTCTGCTCAAGATGCTAGGCTAAGCCCTTTGTACTCCTTTGTCCTCTCTCACAAGAGTCCTTAGAAATAAGCCTTGCTATTTCTTCCATCGTCAGGAAAATAGAATTGAGAAAGGCTACTAGGCCTAGCATGGAAGTGAGGAATTGGCATTCCAATCCAAAGCACCTGCATCCTTGTTTCAGTCATCTTCCAACCTCCTCATTCACTACCCAATGCATGCAAAGTGCATGTGGCCCAAGAAAACACACAGCTATGCTAACCTGTACTATCTTAAGTGACCACAAAGCTTAGAGGTTCCTTGGCACCACCCAGTGAGCAATTCACTCTCCCATTCTCCAATGTTTTTGCCTGACCTCCATGTATCAACTTCCATAAGCTGATCCCTTCTAAATTTCTATCTCTAAGCCTGATTTCTTCCTAAAATTCCAGTCTCAGATATCCAACTCCCTTCAAAACATCTCAGTTTGGATCCCTAATAGACAAATCCAACATGTCCAAAATTTCTCTCAATTTCACCACTCCTCAAAATCTATTCCTTCTCGTGTTTACCATCCCTGTTAGAATGTAGGAGCATTTACCCAGTTGCTCAAACTGAAACATAAGATACGGTCTTGACTCCTCTCTTTTCTCTGTACCCTCCTACAACCCAAGTTAAGTTCTGTCTTGAATCTGACATCTCGCCACTATGACTCACTAGCATAATTCAAAGCAGCATTACATTTTGTTTAGATTACTGCAGGTGCCTTTTCCCTGGTTGTCTTACTTCCATTCTCATGTTTTCAAAGGTACTAAACTATACATCAGGCAGCATGAGCTTTTCAAAATGCAAGTCAGATCTATTATTCCTTTGATCAAAACTTCTATATCTCCCAGAATCAATTTCATGGCCCACAGGCCCTAGAGGACCTGGCTGTTGAGCCATGCTATCCCATCTCTCACCAATTCCTGCCCCATTCACTTTATTCTAGACATGCTGACCTCGTTGTTTCTCCAAAATGACCATCTTTCTCATGCCACGGTCTTTGTACTGACTATTTCTTCTGCCTGGAATGCTCACCTCTGAGACTCCTCACTTCATGCAGGTTTGTACTCAACAGTTGTCTTCTTAGAATGGCCCTCCCTAATCTCTACCAAAAATCGTCACACATTCCCGGCCTTTGTCATTCTCCACCTTCTCTCCTTACTTTCCTTATCTTCGGACACTTTCTATGACCTGATGTTTGTCATACATGTATTTGTTTATTGTTCATCTCCTTCTCTGGAATGTAAGCTCCATGAGGGTAGGGACTTCATTTGTTAAGTTCTCTGCTATATCCTTAGACACTAGAACCATGTTTCAACTATAGAGGCACTCATAAGTATTTTTTTAATAGATTAAAAAAATGAAGGAAGGAAATAAGAAAAAAAGCAAGGAGGAAGGGAGGATGGAAGGAGGGAAGAAGGGAAGGAAGGAAGAAGGGAGGAAGGGAGGGATGGAAGGAAAGAAGAAGGGAGGAGGGAAGGAAGGAAGGGAGGGAGGGAGAGAGGGAGGGAGGGAGGGACGGAGGGGTAGGGAGGAAGGAAGGAAAGAAGGAAACAAGGGAGGGAGGAGTCTGGAGCCTATGAGAGGACTTCAGAAAGTTCATGGAAAAAATAGACAAGATAAAACATAAATAAAAATTTTACTTCTCAACATAAGTTCCATCAAATTCCAGCCACTTTTGTAAGCAATGATACTAGCCATTTAGTCTATCCCTGTATTCGTTAGTTCTCACACTGCTATAAGGAAATACCTGAGACTGAGTAATTTATAAAGGAAAGAAGTTTAATTGACTCACAGTTCCATATGCCTGGGGAGTCCTCAGGAAACTTACAATCATGGTGGAAGGGTAACAGGCATGTCTTACATGGCAGCAGGCAAGAGAAACCGAGTATATGAGGGAAGAACTGTTAGACACTTATAAAACCATCAGATCTCGTGAGAATTCACTATCACAAGAACGACATGGGGGACATTGCCCCATCATCCAACACAAGGTCTCTCCCTTGACACATGGGGATTATATTTCAAGATGAGATTTGAGTGGGAAGACAAAGCCTAAACATATCAATCTCTAAAAAAACTGAGGGTTCTTGGAATTTAATCACGTCAGGGTAGTCTTTTTTACATTATTAACTAAAGAAAAATGGGAGCACTTTAAAGATTGTTTTAGATTAGGAAACGGAAAGTCAGAAGGAGCCAAATCAAAACTGTAAGGTGGATGCCTAATGGTTTTCCACTGAAACTCTCACAAAACTGCCATTCTTTGATGAGAGGAGTGAGCAGGAGCATTGTTGTGGTGGAGAAGGACTCTCTAGTGAAGCTTTCCCTGGCAGTTTTCTGTTAAAGCTTTGGCTTTCTCAAAACACTCTCATAATAAGCAGATGTTATTGCTCTTTGGCCCTCCAGAAAGTCAGTAAGCAAAGTGCTGTGAGCATCCCAAATAACTGTTTCTATGACCTTTCCTCTTCACCAGTCTGCTTTTGTTTTGACTGAACCACTTCCACCTCTTGGCACTCATTGCTTTCATTGTGCTTTGTCTTCGGGATTGTACTGGTAAAGCCATGGTCTATCTCCTCCTGTTAACAATTCTTTGAAGAAATGCCTCAGGATCTTGATGGCACTTGTTTAAAATTTCTTTTGAAATCTCTGCTCTTGCCTGCAGCTGATCTGGGTTCAATGGTTGCAGTACCAATCAAGAAGAAAGTTTGCTCAACTTTAATTTTTCAGTCAGAATTGTGTAAGCTGAACCAATTGAGATATGTTTGGTGTTGCCTATTGTTTCTGTTGTTAATTGTTGGTTCTCTTCAATTAGAGCATGAACAAGGTTAATTTTTCTTCCCAAATTGATGTGCATGGTTTGCCACTATGGGATTCATCTTTGACATTGTCTCATCCCTTTTTAAAAGGAGTTATCTGCTTGTAAACTGCTGATTTCTTTGATGCATTGTCCCTATAAACTTTTTGTAGGGCATCAATGATTTCACCAATCTGCCACCCAAGCTTCACCATAAATTTAATGTCATTCTTGCTTCAATTTTAGCAGACTTATGTTTCTCTGATGGGGGATCTTTTCAAACTGATGTCTTATCCTTCTTAGTGCCTCAAACTAGATCCTGTTCTGACATGTTATAACAAATTAGTAGGAGTTTATTTTGGTTCAAAAAATAAAGTCATGTATTGTTTTTTCATAATACCCATTTTCCATGAACTTTTTGAAGACCACTTATATTGTGGTAAGCAGAATTATTGCTCCTCAAAGATGTACACATCCTATCCTTGGATCCTGTGAATATGTTAGAGATAGAATTAAGTTCGTAAGTAAGATGACCTTAAAATAGGGAGCTTATCCTTGGTCATCTAGGGGGTGGGGGCAATGAAATCACAAAGTTCTTAAAAGTAGAAGATGGCAGAAAAGGAGTACAGAATGGTGTGATGTGAAAAAGGAAGAAAACGCAATCATAGCTTGCTTTGACGGTGGAGGAAGGAATGAGCCGAGGAATGTGGGTGGCTTCCAAAAGGTGCAAAAGGCAAGGAAACAGATGTCCCCCTAGAACCTCCAGAAGGAGACATAACCCTGACAACACTTTGATTTTAACCAGTGAGACCTATATTGGACTTTAACCCTTGGAACTGTAAAGATAAAAATGTGTGTTGTTTCCAGCCATTAAATTTACAGAATTTGTTACAATGGCAATAGAAAACTAATAAAATATATGCTCTTATGCTTAGATCTATACCATCCCTCCTGACCTTTCCTGTTACTCTCTTGGTGATTTGGGGATATTCCTTTGTCAGTATAATTGTATAATTATATTTCTCTTTTTCCTAGCACAAGAAAAGGCACAGCCTCCATCTCTTGTCTTTATGTTAGCTTTTAATAATGATAACCATATTTTTTAACCAAAAATGTGACGTAAAATGAAAAATTTATGTGTTTCCTAGCTATATGACTTTGGGCAAGTTACTTAACCTTTCTGTGCCTCAGTTTCCTCACTTGTAAAATGTATATTATAAGAATAATTGTTTCTCACACATCTAGAAGTAGATTAAAAATGCTCAATAAATGTTAGTTACTATTATTATTAATGCATCCACTAGGATAAAATACTGAAGTCAAGTCCCTTCCAGAAAATCCAAGACACATAGACTCTACACTATTAAGCCATGTTAACACCAAATTCTATAATTTTCAGAGATGACTGTAAACAGTTTTGCAGGTGATAGTTTTCTTGTGCTTTCAATAATGATTTAAATTATCACTCAATCAAGATTTGACATTACTCAGTATAGGCAAAGGCATACAGGGAAATGAGCACTCTCACAGTCTTTGGGCCTCAGTAACCTTCTATCTTAGTTTTGCTTCTCTGTATTGCTCAAATTTTACACAGTAAGTATAAATTGTATTTAACATTAAAATTAAAAAGCTGTTTTTATTTTGAAAAAACTAAAACAATTTAGCCTTGCCGATTACAATTTGGTAATTGTCTCCTAACCTTCTCTGGGTATATTTGTTGCAGAAAAGCTATAATGGCATATTCAGTGTTCTTGTCCTCAACCCTGATGAAAGATTAGTCCTTTCAATTTCCAAGAAGCACAAAGAAAACAAAACCTGAGCCATAGGTTGTGAATATGTATAAAGAAGTAATAAAATCTATTGTATTTTTCCTACACAGAATAAGGCTGATGTGAAACTCAGTAATGTGGTTCTTTCTTGAGACATACAAAGTGCACGGGTTATACTGTCAAAAAAAAAA
>NW_012104343.1:2482286-2499566 GCF_000951045.1 Mandrillus leucophaeus | reverse complement strand
TGGAGGAAGGAATGAGCCGAGGAATGTGGGTGGCTTCCAAAAGGTGCAAAAGGCAAGGAAACAGATGTCCCCCTAGAACCTCCAGAAGGAGACATAACCCTGACAACACTTTGATTTTAACCAGTGAGACCTATATTGGACTTTAACCCTTGGAACTGTAAAGATAAAAATGTGTGTTGTTTCCAGCCATTAAATTTACAGAATTTGTTACAATGGCAATAGAAAACTAATAAAATATGTGCTCTTATGCTTAGATCTATACCATCCCTCCTGACCTTTCCTGTTACTCTCTTGGTGATTTGGGGATATTCCTTTGTCAGTATAATTGTATAATTATATTTCTCTTTTTCCTAGCACAAGAAAAGGCACAGCCTCCATCTCTTGTCTTTATGTTAGCTTTTAATAATGATAACCATATTTTTTAACCAAAAATGTGACGTAAAATGAAAAATTTATGTGTTTCCTAGCTATATGACTTTGGGCAAGTTACTTAACCTTTCTGTGCCTCAGTTTCCTCACTTGTAAAATGTATATTATAAGAATAATTGTTTCTCACACATCTAGAAGTAGATTAAAAATGCTCAATAAATGTTAGTTACTATTATTATTAATGCATCCACTAGGATAAAATACTGAAGTCAAGTCCCTTCCAGAAAATCCAAGACACATAGACTCTACACTATTAAGCCATGTTAACACCAAATTCTATAATTTTCAGAGATGACTGTAAACAGTTTTGCAGGTGATAGTTTTCTTGTGCTTTCAATAATGATTTAAATTATCACTCAATCAAGATTTGACATTACTCAGTATAGGCAAAGGCATACAGGGAAATGAGCACTCTCACACTCTTTGGGCCTCAGTAACCTTCTATCTTAGTTTTGCTTCTCTGTATTGCTCAAATTTTACACAGTAAGTATAAATTGTATTTAACATTAAAATTAAAAAGCTGTTTTTATTTTGAAAAAACTAAAACAATTTAGCCTTGCCGATTACAATTTGGTAATTGTCTCCTAACCTTCTCTGGGTATATTTGTTGCAGAAAAGCTATAATGGCATATTCAGTGTTCTTGTCCTCAACCCTGATGAAAGATTAGTCCTTTCAATTTCCAAGAAGCACAAAGAAAACAAAACCTGAGCCATAGGTTGTGAATATGTATAAAGAAGTAATAAAATCTATTGTATTTTTCCTACACAGAATAAGGCTGATGTGAAACTCAGTAATGTGGTTCTTTCTTGAGACATACAAAGTGCACGGGTTATACTGTCAAAAAAAAAACCACCAAAACAAAAATAAGCCAGACATTTTTTCCAATTGTTTGCATGAACTCACCTCTTTTGAGTAAACAAAATTAATCACCATGTATTATGAGAATATGTGAATTCTACAGCTGCTTCCCACATTTCGTATTTGACACTGAATAGTGCTTATGACAGGTTTCTGATGAGTTATTTCAAATTTGGGAAATTAAAAAATCATCTTCCATGGCTATTCTAATTAGGGAGAATGAAACTAAGGGTGTTGAAATGATCCATAGGAAGATTTTTATTTTTATAGATTCAAGGAATACAAGTGAAGCATAGTGGTAAAGTCTGGGCCTTTAGTGTAGCCATCATCCCAATAGTGTACATTGTACCTACTAAATAATATCTCATCCTTCCCACCCTCCCACTGATTCTCCAGTGCTTACTATACCACTCTCTATGTCCATGTGTACAAACTATTTAGCTCCTACTTATGAGACTGTGTGTTGACTTTCTAATTCACTTAAGATGATGACCTCTAGTTCCATTCACGTTGCTACAAAAAATGTAACTTTATTCTTTTTTGTGACTGAGTAGTATGCCACATTTCCTTTCTTCAATCATCTATTAATGTGGTTCTACATCTTTGCTATTGTGAATAGTGCTGCAATAAACATACAAGTGCAGACATCTTTTTGATATAATAATTTATTTTCCTTTGGGTAGATAATAAGTAGTGGGATTGCTGGGTCAAATGGTAATTTTACTTTTAGTTCTTTGAAAAATCTCCACACTGTTTTCCATAGAGGTTGTACTAATTTACATTCCCATCAACAGTGTGTAAGTATTCCCTTTTCTTTGCATCAGCAGGAAGACTTTTTTTAAACAGTGATGCTTTTCTATTTGTTGATTTATTATTTTATTCACAACTTTATGCATTTATTCAACTATTATTTGTGGACCTAACATTTGCTAGATGCTGGCAATACATCAGTGGACATTCAGATATGGTGGCTTTCTTATCCTTCATGTAAAAATGGAAAAGAAGAGTCAAAACTACAATTTCCCTGGAAACCTGTTGACAAAGACTAGTTAAATCTCACAATCCACATCCTTCGATTCTTCATATTTTGTCAACTTCATTAAAAACAAAGAGGACCTATATATGTCTGCCAAAAAGGACATGATGGATATCTGACAAAATGCATTAAAAAGAGACCAAAGGCAAGCATTTTGTCCATTTATTAATTATTGCTTTGATATGGTTTGGCTGTGTCCCCACCCAAATCTCATCTTGAATTGTAAGTCCCACAGTTCCCATGTATTGTGAGAGGAATGTGGTGGGAGGCAATTGAAACATGGAGGTGGGTCTTTACCATGCTGTTCTCACGATAGTGAGTAAGTCTCATGAGATATGATGGTTTTAAAAATGGGAGGTTCTCTGCAGAAGCTCTCTCTTTGCCTTCTGCCACCCATGTAAGATGTGACTTGCTCCTCCTTGCCTTCCACCATGATTGTGAGGCCTCCCCAGCCGTGTGGGACTCTATGTCCATTAAACCTTTTTCTTTTGTAAGTTGCCCAGTCTCAGGTATGTCTTTATCAGCAGCATGAAAACATACTAACACAGTAAATTATTATAACGCCCCAGTAGAATGGTACATTGCTGAAAAGATACCTGAAAATGTGGAAGCAACTCTGGAACTGGGTATCAGGCAGAAGTTGAAACAGTTTGGAGGACTCAGAAGAAGACAGGAAGATGTAGGAAAGTTTAGAACTTCCTAGACACTTGTTGAATGGCTTTGACCAAAATGCTGATAGTGATATGAGCAAAAAGGCCCAGGCTGAGGTGGTCTCAGATGGAGATGAGGAACTTGTTGGCAAATGGAGCAAAGGCGACTCTTGTTATGTTTTAGCAAAGAGACTGGAGGCATTTTGCCCCTGCCCTACAGATTTGTGGAACTTTGAACTTGAGAGAGACAATTAAGGTATCTGGCAGAAAAATCTTCTAAGCAGCAGAGCATTAAAGAGGTAACCTGAGTGCTGTTAAAGGCATTCAGTTTTATAAGGGAAGCAGAGAATAAAAGTTCAGAAAATTTGCAGCCTGACAATGCAAAAGAAAACAAAATCCCATTTTCTGAGGAGAAATTCAAGCTGACTGCAGAAATTTGCATATGTAATGAAAAGCCAAATGTTAATCCCCAAAACAATGGAGAAAATGTCTCCAGGGCATATTAGAGGTCTTCACAGCAGCCCCTCTCATCACAGGCCCAGAGGCCTAGGAAGAAAAAATGGTTTCTTGGGTTGGGCCCAGGGTCTCTGTGCTGTATGCAGCCTAGGGCCTTGGTGCCCTGCATCCCAGCCACCCCAGCTATGACTAAAAGGGGCCAAGGTACAGCTTGGGCTGTGGCTTTAGAGAGTGCAAGCCACAAGCCTTGGCAGCCTCCATGTGGTGTTGATCCTGCAGGTGCACAGAAGTCAATAATTAAAGTTTGGAAACTTCTACCTAGATTTCAGAGGATGTATGGAAACACCTGGATGTCCAGGCAGAAGTTTGCCACAGGGACAGGGCTGTCATGGAGAACCTCTGCTACAGCAGTGCAGAAGAAAAATTTGGGGTCAAACCCCCATACAGAGTCACTACTGGGGAATGGCCTAGTGAAGCTGTGAGAAGAGATCCACTGTCCTCTAGACCCCACAATGGTAGATCCACCTACCACTGGCACTATGTGCCTGGAAAAGTCACAGACACTCAATGCCAGCTGATGAAAACAGCTTGGAGGGAGACTGTTACCTACAAAGCCACAGGAGCAGAGCTGCCCAAGACCATGGGAAACCACCTTTTGGTTGAACATGACCTGGATGTGAGACATGGAGTCAAAGGAGATCATTTTGGAGCTTTAAGATTTGATTGCCCCACTGGATTTCAGACTTGCATGGCACCTGTAGCCCCTTTGTTTTGGCCAATTTCTCCCATTTGGAATGGCTGTATTTACCCAACACCTATACCTCCATCGTATTTAGGAAGGAATTAGCTTGCTTTTACTAGCTTGGTTTTACAGGCTCATAGTCAAAAGGGACCTGCGTTGTCTCAGATAAGACTTTGGATTTTTGAGTTAATGCTGAAATGAGTTAAGACTCTGGGGGACAGTTAGGAAAGCATGATTGGTCTTGAAACATGAGAACATGAAATTTGGGAAGGGCCAGGGAAGGAATGATATGGTTTGGCTCATCTTGAATTGTAAGTCCCACAATTCCCACGTGTCATTGGAGGAACCTAATGGAGGTAATTGAATCACATGGGCAGGTCTTTCCCATGCTGTTCTCATGATGGTGAATAAGTCTCATGAGATCTGATGGTTTTAACAATGGGAGTTCCCTGCACAAGCTCTCTCTTTGCCTGCTGCCATCCATGTAAGATGTGACTTGTCCCTCCTTGCCTTCCAGCATGATTGTGAGGCCTCCCAAGCCAGGTGGAACCGTAAGTCCATTAAACCTCTTCCTTTTGTAAATTCCCCACCCTCAGGTATGTCTTTATCAGCAGCTTGAAAACAAACTAATACATTCTTCCTTCATTAAAACTTTTTTGAACATCTACTCTGGGTTTGGTACTTTTCTAGGTGGTAGGGATACAGCAGTGAACAAAACAGATTTCAGGTCCGTTCTTTTGGAGCATAACATTCTGAAGAATAACATTAACTGTAGTCTGCCCCCTGAATCTGTGGGCTTTGCAAATTTGATTCATGCAACTCTGAATCAAAAATGTTGTTTTTAATTTCATTTGTGCTGAACATACACAAAGTTTTTCTTGTCATTATCACCTAAATAATACAGTATAGCAACTATTTATATAGCATTTACATTGTATTAGTTACTATAAGGAATCTGGAAATGATTTAAAGTATATTGGAAGATATGCATAGGTTAGATGCAAATATTACAACATTTTATATCAGAGATTCGAGGATGTGAGGATTTTGGTATCAGGGAATAGTCCTAGAAACAATCCCCCATGGATACCAAGTGGAGACTGTACTTGCATTTAGTAAGATTAAATATTAACATTTAGTAAGAGAGTCAAAAATTTAGGAAAATGGGTTTCTGAGTGCCCTTCCCCCTCCATTTTTGCCTGCTGAAACATTGCGCTTTCATGGACATCCAGCTCAAATGCCAAGTTCACCATTTCCCCTCCTCTATGTCTCCTTTATATCTTGCTGTTTCCAAGTTCTTCATGCCTTCATGTTGTTTTGAGTTCACTGTAGATTACAAACCCCTTGCCTTGTTCATCTCCTAATACAGCGCCTAGTATATAGCATGACCTCAATAAATTATTCTTCAATTAAGCAATGTAAATGAAAGGATAAATAAATATCAAAGAGGTTAAGCATATTTCTTTCTTTCCAAAAGGAAAACTAGATTCAGTTAATGTTCCTCCAGTCCTTAAATAGATTTTTTTTTTTTTTTTTTTTTTGAGTTGGAGTCTGGCTCTGTCGCCCAGGCTGCAGTGCAGTGGTGCTATCTGAGCTCACTGCAAGCTCCGCCTCCTGGGTTCACGCCTTTCTCCTGCCTCAGCCTCCTGAGTAGCTGGGACCACAGGGGCCTGCCACCACACCCAGCTAATTTTTTGTATTTTTAGTAGAGATGGCACACCCAGCGAATTTTTTGTATTTTTAGTAGAGACGGGGTTTCACCGTATTAGCCAGGATGGTCTCAATCTCCTGATCTCATGATCTGCCCGCCTTGGCTGTCCAAAGTGCTGGGATTACAGGCATGAGCCACCGTGCCCGGCCAAATAAAATTATTTTTATGATAGAGGTTTTCATCTGCTTTCTGTGTAATATTAGTGTCAATTATATTTGACAAATCTGTCTAAACAGAGCCAAAACTAAACTTTTTTCTTTGATTTCCAAAACCTACTTCTCCTGTTGTTTTCCTTACATAATTTAATGGCACTGATATCTTCCTGGTTGCTCAAGTTAAAAACGTCAGTTCCTGTTTGTTCATCAGGCTTTTTGTTCATTTACTCTCCAGTACTCACCAATTCCTTTTTATTCTCCTTTGCAAATATTAATTCCATTACTTGAAACTTTCTCTTCCTTTCAGTCTTCACTACTACCCCCTTAGCAAGTCTAAATTGTCTCTTGCCTGAACTGTTGAAGTAACATCCAACAATCTCCCATCAAGATTGCCATCTTCAATCTCACCTAAAGTTGTCTTTCAAATGACACATTTTAGGTCACTCAGTTATAAACATCTTCAGTGAATTTCAAATCACATTGTTGGAAGGTGTTTCACGCGGAAGTGTCCTCTGGTTAAATAATTTAAGGTAACATTGGCTTACGCACATTTAAACAGATTTCTTTGCTGTAAGACTCCTCAGAAACTGATACTCTACTGTGCATAATGAGTCTCCAAGAAGTAGTAAGTATTTCGCAAAATATTCAATTTGAGACTGAGAAGAACTGAGTTATGGGAAGCTGAATGTGATATTGAAGACTCACTCGTCATCCATGGTGACCCCTTTTTTAATCTTTCTCAATTATGGAAGTGGGAAAAATACAAATACTCATGTCCTAGCCTTCCTGGCTGCCAGGTGAGGCTAAGTGACAATTCTGGTCAATATCATGTAGACAGAAGTCACGGAAAGCACTTCCTTTTCACCCTTTTCAATTCTTGTTCTTCCTTCCTGGAATAAAGATGTAATGCTGGAGTTAAGGCAGACACCATATACTTCTACTAAGGATGGGAGAGCAGGAGGTGAGAGTATCCTATTTCCCTAATGGCATTATTGACTTGTAAACCAACCCTGAACTTCCCATAAGAAAGCTAAATTCCTGCATCATTTTAAGCTACTCCAGGTTCTCTGTTGCTTGTGGCTGAATGCAATCCTTGAATAGGATTGCAATCCTAACGAATAGTAACTCACGGACATTGAGCACAGTTTTGGAAATAATAAAATACAAAATAAAGTCTAGATTTCTAAGCATGGCATACAACCCACATTTCTCATCCATCTCCTTTGCTTCTAACTCTTCAATGATACTAAAATGCTTAATATTTCCAAGTATTTCTATGGCTTTATATAATGTGTATGATATGTATGGCCATTACCAGGTCTGTTCACTGTGGGTAGCAGACTCTTGACTGCCATTATTAGTTGTCTTCTTCTGGTTCAGATGGCTTTCTTTAGTAACACTTGTAAGTACTGCTTATTGAACTAGCTATAGCCATGTCTGATGCTGTTAGTGACTGAACAGATCAGTGCACACTTGGAAACTTCAGGGAATAGATCTTTCTTTTCCCGCTCACTGTGAACACTAAACCTGCTAACCCAGCAGAGAAATGCCTTCTATTCCTTACTGAGTTGGAAGTCTTTTGGTTCACTCATACTGTGTGGCGATGGACCTTTCTGGACAGAACACTGTCTAAGACTGTTGTTCTGTCATTGTCCCCAAGGACACATCTCTGTGCTGCACCACCAAACCACCCCACTGGCTATAGTGGCTAGATTTTGCTTTACAGTTATTTTACACCCACTAGCTCTGTCCCTCAGTCTGACCTGCCCTTTTCTTCATCCACCTGGTAAACAACTTCTCATCCTGGAAAAAAAAGAAACTAAGCTGAAATTTTACCTCCCCTGTGAAGCTCTTCCCATAACATCCAGTGTTTGTTTCTCAGGCCTATTTCTTCCCACAGCACGTTGAACGTGCCTCTATTGAAGCACCGATCACTAGGTAATGTAATTTGTTATTTAGATG
This sequence comes from Mandrillus leucophaeus, assembly GCF_000951045.1. Taxonomy (NCBI): domain Eukaryota; kingdom Metazoa; phylum Chordata; class Mammalia; order Primates; family Cercopithecidae; genus Mandrillus; species Mandrillus leucophaeus. The sequence goes on along the minus strand of NW_012104343.1, from coordinate 2,491,566 downwards.
ACTCTCCATACCAATGATCTATAAGTTCTTTAAGAAAATGTATCACATCACCTTTATATTTGAAGCCCCAGAATCCTACAGTGTTTGATATATGCTTAGTGTTCAGTAAGTGTCTGATCAGTGAATAACTGACTCAACCAATGAATGATACATAGTTGGTAAGAATATAATGCTTATAAACAGTTCATCTTGGCCAAGGTTGAATTTCTTCTCTTGCCAATATCATCTTAGTCACCAAGAAGACTAATGAAAGGACAGAACCCAATTCTAAACTGACTACAGTCATTGCTTTATTATACATTAAGCAACACATTATTTTAATGAAATATCTACAATATGAATTACAGTATGATTGTCATAAAGATATTAAAAACTTTCTGCCTACCTGAAAGAACATATAAGTTATAACTTGTAATGTAAAATGTCACTGGTAAGAAGTGCTCCAAAAGATAACAGTACAAGTAAAATCACATTTCTTTCATTGTTGCCAATAATATAATCGTTTGAGTTATCCCTACCACACAGAAACGAAGGTCAGTATTTTCCTGTCCAGGTGTCCTTGCCAATTGTCCAGGAACTCCCTAGAGCTTTGAAAGGTAAATCACTTGTCTTCCTACTTCAGGGACGCAGAGGACTCTGTGGGTCAGCATCACCCAATGCTGCTGTTTCTCACACCACAGGTGTCAATGCTCATGCTCATCCTCACGAAGTCCCACAAGCCACGGGCTCATGTCTGTTCCAAGTGACACCATGGCCAGTTTCTGTGGTCCTATTCCCTCAATACTCCAAGGTTGTAATTGTAGTGAACAGCTTTTTAAGTTCACATAATTCCCTCTTCCTAGGGCACAAGTTAATGTAAGAACACCTAAATTCATCTCTCCCACAAGGGGATGAGACCTAACCCATTCCTACAACTCCCAAGGAATGAGACCTCCTCCCTACCACTCAAAATACAAAAAGTCTCTTTATCTTCTTTCCTGATCATTCAGGCAACTTTTCCTATATGACTCCACCAAGAGAAGCTCCCAGTGTTTCTCAGGTGCCCAAAGCTACCTTTCTGAAAAGAGCTAAAATTAGTAATTACAATGTGATGTTCAACATTTGCATCCAGATCCCCCAGCTAAATTGCAGTTTAGTACCAGAAGAGCTAGCAGCCCCATCCTAACAGGAAATATAGGGGAGCTGGATGTGTATCTACAGTGTGCCTTTCACGGGATACTTCTGGTATATGTGGCGGACGGCTTAATGCCTAATTGTCCAACCTGTGGCCAGAGGTCTTTCAAATGGGAAACTTGTTTATAGTGGCAGATGCTCTTGCGGCTCTTTTCTGACCATTGATCTGGTGCTGGGAGCCTGGCCTTATATTCTGTCCAGAGTCCCAAGGAAAACCTGTCCTGAAGCAGCTTCTGGTTCTTCAGATGCAAAATGTAAATGCATTAAAACATCACAATAGGGAATATGTTCAAAGATTTGTTAGTCACAGATCCTGGGCAGAGAGGGCACCATGAGTCAGAAGGGCAGTCCTCTGTCCCCAGGTCACATGAGGTAGGAAGGAAGAATCAAGGAGAGAGAGAGAGACAGACAACTAGCAGTACATATAATCACATGGGTGATTTTCAGTTTATGAGCAAATGCCTGAATGGTCCTTTTAAAGGATGAAATGGTGAAAGTGAGGAGCCCAGCCTGCTAGGCAGGAAAGATAGACCTCTAAGTTCTTACCTCTGGCAACTGACTTGAGCTACTTGGAGTGTGGTATAGAATTGGAAACTGTCAAGACTGACTGAGACATGTTTCTGGTATAAGAAAGTTAAACCTATATTTAGAATGGATGCTGAGGCAACATAAAAGTATAAGAATTCACTACAGTGCCTAGCAGGCAACTTGTATAGCTGCAGGGGTGGTCACACATTTAATCTCAGGCACGACATCCCCGTGTAAGACATTCTGCTACATAAGAAGGAACATCAGGACTTTAAAGCAACAAGAATGGCCATACCCAAACAATAAAAAATAAAATAAAAGAACTAAAAGTAGAACTATGATTTGATCCAACAATCACACTACTGGGTATCTACCCAAAGGAAAAGAAGTCATTATATGAAAAAGATACTTGCTCACGCACGTTTATAGCAGCACAATTCACATTTGCAAAAATGTGGAACCAACCCAAATGCCCATCAATCGAGTGAATAAAGAAACTGTGGTGTATATATACATATATGTGTGTGTGTGTGTGTGTGTGTATGTATATATACACACATATATGTATCTATATACATGCATATAATATATACACACACACACACACACACACAATGGAATGCTACTTAGCCATAAAAAGGAATGAAGTAATGGCATTCACAGCAACCTGGATGGGATTGGAGATGATTATTCTAAGTGAACTAACTCAGGAATGGAAAACCAAATATCATATGTTCTCACTCATAAGTGGGAGCTAAGCTATGAGGATCCAAAGGCATAAGAATGACACAGTGGACTTTGGGGACTCCCTGGGAAATGATGGGAAGGGGATGAGGGGTAAAAGACTACAAATTGGGTTCAGTGTATACTGCTCCAGTGATGGGTGCACCAAAATCTCACAAATCACCTCTAAAGGACTTACTCATGTCACCAAATACCTGTTTCCCAAAAACCTATGGATATAAAAAAAAATAACAAATTTTAAAAACAATAAATAAATAAAGCAACTTTTATTTCTGCAGAGGACAAGAAATAGAGATGGAAGCCTATCAAGAGATGGTATCCAGACCAAGCAGATGGCTCTTGTCAACAGTGCAATATACATAGATGTGCACACTTGAAGCAATGCATTAACTTTGGACAATGTTCCTGGCTAACTGTGCTTTAATAACTATGTACCTTTGGAGACATGAAGTCAAGCCCATTGTTTAAAAACACTGACTTATATATTCTCATCAGCATGTTGTTTTCCCTGCTCAAATCTGATTTAAATTGTCTAGAAACAGAGACTGTGCAGTGATACTGATATATGTCATTATATGCGATTTGCTTGTCAGACATTTTTGCTTGAAAAATAGAAATTTTTCAGATAGTAAGATACAGAATGGACTTGCTAATATTCTACTCCCTGATAAACATTGATAATTTCACTATCTACAAATAGAGTCATCAAGACAGATGCCCTTGGGTGATTGAAATCTCTCTGTGTGAAATGTTATTTACTGGCTGAAGGGTCTTGAAAATGATGCTATTTTTTAAGTCTTTCATAGGTGAGCCATCACCCAGAAGCTACAGCCTGAATGGGGAATCTCGTTCATTCCTCTGATAATTCTCTTTGCAGGTGGCAAAATGTGTCTGTCAAAGGCAGCCTTTTTCCTATAAATCTTCACAAAATAATTTCAGAACCAAAAATAAAAAGCACATGTACATTCTTTTTCAAATAATCTTATTAAAATCCTTTTCAAGTCCATGTATCTCTGAAATCCTATAGAAACTGACTGTGGAAGTAAGAAAGGTAAGAGAAGAGTTTTAAAGTTGATACTTGTAGAACTAATTCTGGCGAACTAAGTTTTCAGCTTAACTAGAACATCTCTAGATTTATTGTATACTCCTTGAGGACCGTGACTGTATTTGTAGCATACTTTTCTTTGCTATGCCAAAACTATTTCCCACTTCTGGTACTAATTTCCTTGTCTGATCAGGTTATTTAGTCACAATAAACAAAAACAAATTCTGCTACCTTAAGCAAAAATGATTTGATTTGAAAGTATGAGAGTAACTCCCAGATGAACGACTTGGCTTGAAAAAGCCAGAAACCAGGGAAGCCCTGGGAGTCCAGTTCCAGCACCTGAGAACTAACCCTTCAGGCTGCCGTCACTGGGAAAAATCAGCATTTTGGGCCTTTTTCTATTTTGCTCAGGATTCAAATTCCAAAGATAAATCATTCAATTGCCTGTTCTTTGGCCTGTGTCCACTCTGTAAGGGAAATCAGGAACTTGATGAACAATCCTTCCACATTGTATCTGATAAGTAAATTGTAATTACTCAAAGTTAAAAAGGGTACTGTTAAAAAAAAAAAAAAAAAAGAAAAGCAGATGCTGGGAAGCAAAGAAAGGGAAAAAAAAGTAAATGAGACAAATTCTAGGTAACCTGAATGCCTCTCAAGAGGCTTTACATGTTTCTGTGGCATTCCCCAGAGGACTAGGCACAAAGTCAGGGCAGAATGTGGATGTACTTGTTACACTCGATATACACTTTATTGATTGGTTCCTATCACCACTCACTAGACTATTACCTCCATGAGTGTGGGGACTGTGTCTTTTATGTATTATAATATCCTCAATGTCTACCAGAGTATCTGGAACAGTGGGCCCTTAATAAGTATTTCTAAAATAAATAAATAAATTTTAAAAGCTATCTCAATTATTTACATCATTTTTCTTTCCTTCCTCTTTGCACTTTTTTCCATCTCTTTCTATTCATTTTTCTCATTTATTCATTTTTTTGGTTCTTCTTAGCTTTAGCCTGAGGCTAGTTTTTATATCACAGACATGAACACTCTTGAGTGTCCAGATTTTAGAAACAAGAAAATCCACAGAGCCAAAGAGATTTACATGAATACCATGTTGGTGGCAGTATGGATTATTTGATCAAATTTCCTATCATCTGAGTGAGAGAGTCTCTAGAATAATACATTTTTTAAAAATCAGCTTGTAAGCAAATTAGAGGCTCTTAACAAAAATTTACTCTCAGCAACTCACCACAGGCACACCACATTCTCCATATGCTTATAATAATCTCAGGATTCAGAAAATCTGTTTGTTTTAGGAGATAGCAACTTGGAAAACCCCTTTTATTGGAGAAACCCCAAGCCAGAAATACCATATAGATCTGATTTCTGAATTTGGCCTTTAATGCAGCTCAACTTGCTACATTAAAGAGAGCCAGAGGGAGAGAGAAATAATTATGTTCTTGACAGTTCATCTAATAGTTCAAATTTTAATTATATGTTCTTATTTGGAAAGGTACACATTCCAAGGAACATTTCTGCCACATAGCTGTTCACCAGCCTTCCAGTCACAATGATTCTAACTAGCCTTTTGTACAATTAACAGAATTCCACGGACCATTGCTGACACTTGGTATGGCCTCTGTGTCTTGACAATGCAACTATTATGTCTAGATTTACTAACACATAGGGTGAAATCCTAGAAGGAAGGCCAAGGGAAAACTTCTTAAGATAGCCTAATTCTTTGTCTTCTATCTTTACTATTTGCCAGATAATATGGGCCTTAGTTCCCTTTGCAATTTTACTGTGTGGTGGATTAGGAAAACAAATCATGAGCGGAAATGGTGAAAAAATTCAACAACTTTAACAGACAGCACTAGGCTACATCAGTACTTCTCAAGCTTTAATGTGCACACAAGTCACCTCGAGATGTTGTTAAAAATGCAGATTCTGATTCTGTGGAGCTGGCCCAGGAAGCTGCATTTCTAACAAGCTCTTTTGTGGAACAGCTGCCACTGGTCCAAAGACCTCAATTTGAACAGCAAGAACCTGACTAATAAGTTCTGATCTATCCAAAGAATTATAAATTCATCTGCTTAAAACCTCCTTCTCTTTCTGCTAAAACTTTTGACACATACTCCTTGCACACCCCAATTTTCCTTCAGACTTCAGACTGTGAAAATTAGCAGATACAAATAATTTCCTCTTCAATTCATCATCCCGACGTGTTTTTGTCCCCGGGTTTCACATCCCACCCTCATTTTGCATGAGCTATGAACCTGATGTTACAGAATTCTAATTTGCCTCATACCTCAAATGTAATACGAATTTGCAATTCTTCATGAAAGTGTAGTGATACTTTGTTCTCTTTATGATATCTTTCTTAATAGAGTTACCTTCACTTTTTATAGGGATAAGGAGCACCCTCAGGTATACATAGGGCATTAAAGTATTTCCTCTATTTGCATATATATATATATATATATGCAAGAACAGTTAGCATGCCCCACAAGAAGAGCCATGATAGTTAGTCTGATAATTTTTAAATTTCAACCCACACTCACCGAGGGCAACAGAATCTCTGCTTAACTTTCAATTCTCCCATCTTTTACACCTATTATGCAGCAGTGCTTTTTCATCTCTATTCAGAAATGGAGATGACATTCCATCCACCAGTAAACTTTCCACAATGCAAAGAAATCATTTCAAAGAGGCTCATTAGCTACTGCCTAGCTTTGTACTAACACTGGGCTGAGACAAAAAAGAAAGAAAACAACTCTGCCCGAGCTGCTGCCTTATCAGCTCACAGCATGTCCTTAGGAGATTTCCCTGAGTCCTTCTGGGACCAGAACAGTTAAGTTCACGACTCCTCCTGCCCTCTCTCCCAGACTTGATTGATGGCATGCTGCTTTCTTCCCCTCCAAAGATGACGTTTGTCACCAGACAAGGGGATCAGAATTGTAATCCTTCTAGATTCTGTTGAATTGAAGTTTACTGCTTTGACCTTTGCAATGATACATATTTTTTGAATGACTCCATGTTCTATTTCTCCAGGGAATTTGAAGTGGTGGGGGCCAAGGAGCCGGCGTGGCCGGGGAGCGGTGCTGGAGGAGCGATCTGGAGTGATGGTGATGTGGTTTTTGACCTTCTAGACCAGAGATTTGTACTCTTGTGACTGAAGATATCCTGTGGCTATACAGATTAACATTGCAGAGGTTAAATGGCAAACCTGAATTGCATGTAGCAAGAAACGAGGGAATTTTTCAAGTCCAACCACTACTGAGGACAATGATCTCATCTATAATGGCTGTCTGGCACACCAAGTCTGCCTAGATTATTTTTCTCTATTTTATACCCTCTGCCATAAGAGCCACACTGGGCTTCTCCAAATGCTAGGATGGGACATTATTTCATCCAATAAAAAGCCACCCAATACCAGCTGAGGTTCAGCAATGGGTAGACATGGTGACAAACAGATGCTCTTGTCACTATCACTGAGTAACGTAAGCCAAACTGGAGAACATAAAGTCACCACATGGCACTACTAATTGCATGCTCTTCTTGTACTTCTTGATTCCTAGGTCTGACCTTGCAGGGCAAAACATCCAGAATCAAAGTCTAAACATTTGTCAGGTGCCACTCTGTACCTAGCACTGTCCTGGGCCTGGAAAGGTCTCACAGGCTCCAGAGCCAGCTGGCCTGGGAGCTCACAGATCTTCCTCACCACAAGATCTTCATTAATTCTGTTAATTGTCTCTCCCATTAAAGGTATAAAATAATTTCTACCTCACAGGATGTTGTGAGGGTTATAATTAGAAGAAAGAAAGAAAGATAGATAGGTAGATAGATAGATAGATAGATAGATAGATAGATAGATAGATAGATAGTATATCTTAGAATAATATGAGCTATTTTTATCATGGATGTTACATTTCATTTTTGTAACACTGAGGATAGACTTTGCTGCACCCATTTCACAAATGAGCAATCTGAGTCTCAGAGAGACACTGAGAGGAATTGCATTAGCTTCCTCAAGTTGTTTAATGTCCTGGTGTTAATAAATCCAAAGTAAGATCTCCAGAAGGAATAAAGGACTTTGCAATAGTTCTAGAAGTTGCTGAATATTTCAGAATCCCAGCTTAGGCGGTATTCTGTAAAACTATCCTGTCATTGGCTATGTGCAGCTTTTACTACTCACCAAGGCTGGATTAATTTGAGGATGCTAGCAAGTTAAAGAAAATTTTTGTGCATTAATACCCAGGGTGAGTATTAATACCTAGCCATCTTAATATCTTACTCCATATTCTCTAACAAACAAAATCTCCCAGATAGAAGTTACCCAGGGAAACACGCAAAACATTGACAATGATTATTGTGTGTGGCCTGAATAGGATCAGGTCTGAGCTTTGTTTTTCCTATTTGTTTATTTTCTTTTACCCTGCTCAGCACCAACTCAGAGAATAAGTACTAGCTTCACTGAGGATTCCCATACTTGCAAGGTAAGTCCAAAATTGCAAAATAAGTCTCGGGTGAATAGTAACATAAATGTACCTGTAGAAACTTGGAAAAGTTAGGAAGGAGAAAGAAATAATTTTGTGCCTAAAAAGTACTTATTGGAATTTTGGCAGCAAAGTGAGAATTAAAATTAGGAATGGGGGCCCACTTCAAAACCTGGGGTAACAGAATCATCACTGGGCTGGAGTTTGCAGTCCAGCCTCCTGGGTTCATATTCAATAGGTGATGATTGAGCTCCTGCTCTCTGAAACCCTGTGCTGGGAGTATCCTGGGAATAAGGAAATGAATAAGACACTGCCCCTCTCTCCTTGAGAGGGGAGTACCTGTTAGCCACATACCTATTATAAAATAGGGTCCTACCTTTCCAGTTCATCTCCCAGTCCTAGCCCACTATTTATCAATGCTACTCTAAGCTCTTGCCACATAAACCAAGCCACCTGCTCTACTCCATGCTTCAATTCAACACATAGCATGGAATTTGGAATGGTTTGGGCTGGACTGCTGGTTTTGTCATTCAGCAGTTGTATTACTTTGGGCAACCTGCTTAAACTCACTGAATTTCAGTTTCCTCATCTGAAAAGTGGGGTTTATAATACTCGCTTCTTTAGAAAATTATTATGAGTATTAAAAATGGATTATGGCTGGGTGCTGTGACTCAAGACTGTAATCCCAACATTTTGGGAGGCTGAGGCAGGAAAATTACTTGAAGGCAGAAGTTCAAGGCCAGCCTAAGCCACAATGCAAGACCCTATCTCTCCAAAAAGTTCAAAAAATTAATTGGGCATGGTGGTATGTGCCTGTAGTCCCAGCTACTCAGGAGGCTGAGGCAGGAGGATCACTTGAGCCCAGGAGTTATAGAGGCTGCAGTGAGCTATTTTACTGTGTGGTGGATTGGGAAAACAAATCATGGGAGGAAATGGTGAAAAATTCAACAACTTTAACAGACAGCACTAGGCTACATCAGTACTTCTCAAGTTTTAATGTGCACACAAGTCACCTCGAGATGTTAAAAATGCAGATTCTGATTCTGTGGAGCTGGCCCAGGAAGCTGCATTTCTAACAAGCTCTTTTGTGGAACAGCTGCCATTGGTCCAAAGACCTCAATTTGAACAGCAAGAACTTGACTAATAAGTTCTGATCCATCCAAAGAATTATAAATTCATCTGCTTAAAACCTCCTTCTCTTTCTGCTAAAACTTTTGATGCATACTCCTTGCACACCCCGATTTTCCTTCAGACTTCAGACTGTGAAAATTAGCACTACATTTACTACATT
>NW_012104343.1:2476069-2481506 GCF_000951045.1 Mandrillus leucophaeus | reverse complement strand
CAGCTGGACGAGGTGGTCTCCTAAGGCAGACGGCATGCCAGGTTTCCTTTGATGTTAGGAAATGGCCTGGAGAATATACTTTTCAGACTCAGTTGTGGGAAAATCCTGTTTGGGTGAATGGGGAGGAGGGTTGTGATGAGGATCAGAAAGAGGGGCCATGTGAGTGACTCCTCCCTTAAACCATCCAACCCCCTCCCCTGGCCAACACAGTTCACATCATCAGCACCCTTATTGCAGTTCTGCTCATTACTTTGCAGAAGTAAGTTGAAACACCTTTCAGCCAAAATGCAGAGTCTGTGACATTATCAAAAAGACAATATATTACCTGTACATTAAACTGTGTGGCCAGATTCTGGCCTAGTTTGTAGTTATGATGCAGGGGAAAAAAAAGGCCAAGTAGAAATCAGATTATAAGCCAGTCTGTAGTAACATAAAAACAAATGTCTAAGAGTGTAGACTGACCCACTCTTGAAGAACAAGGCCCTCACAGAAACAGAAACACAGGTCCTTCTCCACAGTCTTCCCCAGGGCCACAGCGTCAGCTCATAATCTCTGCCTCCATTACCTTTTCAGGTGTTTCGGGTGGTTTCACTTGGTGATTCAAATGATTCCATGGTTCAATTCTACTGTTGTTCTGTGGACTGTAATGACACATTTTTAATAGCATCTTTTGGGCACCTTTTCCTTTGATTTTTCCAGCTTAATGACATTATTGGGAGGGCTTTGGGGACTGTTATGCAGATGTACTTCCTGGCAAAGTTGCTGCTTCAGGAGAAGTCACTACTTTTTGGGGCCCCCATAGGCCCTCAAGAGGCTGCTCCTACCAACGGCTTCCTGCGACAGTTACCTCATGAAAAATATGTTATGTGTCAAATTAACTTCATAGTGCAGACCTCAGCTAAGCAGACCCAGGACATCTCCCTAACGGAACTTGAAAGGTACCCAGAGTTTTAATTAAAATCAAAAATGTAATTGTGCTTAGTTTACTCCTCAGAGATTATCCACAAAATAATACAAAGCTCTTGCCTTCCATTTCTGACAGAATAAATGAAACTTGATTTCTTCCTCCCTGTAACGTTCATTACCAGGAAAACTACATTTTAATTGTTGTTGACAAATATTCTGATTTATGGGGTGCGTAAAATGGAACGCGGTCTAGACAGCGTGTGTCTACTTAACTTTTTCTTTGCAAAATTTTGCTTCAGGAAGCTGTGCTAGTTGTCTGTCATGGGTTTTCTTTAGGCCAAAGCAAATTAAAGTAAATCACCAGATTGGATCTCGACTAGTAAAAAGAACCATCTGTTAGGGAAAGATGTGAGTGGTAGGCAACAGAGTCAGTACTTGCCAACACAACGAGGGCGAAAAGATCAACTGGAAGAATGGCAGTGTCCAGGGGTTTCCAGCCAAAAACTGGTTCTCTTTCCAGCATCCAAATCATGCATTTTTAATTCATTGCATGGCAAAAAGACAAGTCAGACACTAATTGGTGCCATAAAAGCAAATTCGCACCATACCAGGAACTGTTCAGCTGGAGAGACTTTGCATCACTTTCTACATGGAGCATTTCGCATTCTGTTTAAAGTTTACAACTGAAACCTGAGGACGTAGAGGTGGTTAAAGAATCCATTTAAATTGCAGGGGCCATTCATAATGCAAGTTTCACTAGAAACTCATTAGGAGGTAAACATGTAGGTGACCTGTTTCCAAAGTTAGAATATAGTAAGTAACTGGCATATATGGAGGGTTTCAATTCATATATATACACATACATACACATACACACAATGTGTACACACACACATATATACAGTGTGTGTATATATATACACACACACAAATATACACAAACACATAGTTTTTTTATATATTTGTATAATCTTTCAGACATTAATGATGTAAAATATTTATTACCATATCAATAATGTATTGATTCTGACGGTGGGCTTTTTTTTATTATTATTATACTTTAAGTTCTAGGATACATGTGCACAACGTGCAGGTTTGTTACATATGTATACATGTGCCATGTTGGTGTGCTCCACCCATTAACTCATCATTTACATTAGGTATATCTCCTAATGCTATCCCTCCTCCCTCCCCCCACCCTCCAACAGGCCCCGGAATCATGGGCATTTTTAATGTATGTGACTTTAAGGAAACCAGAATAACTACTGATTGCTCATAACACTATATGTTCACATATACATTAATATCTTTGAGAATCATTAAGTGTAAGAATCTTAAGACCCAATGTGTTTCTTTCCACTAGAGGTTGTTAAGTTGCAATAATACATAAAATTACTGTTCTGTTCTCCCAGCTTCTCCTCCTAGAAAAGGCAAAATGGATGTTAATAGAGGGTCCCCAATGCCCCTAGTATGAAGGTGGCTGATTACACACTTTGCATACTTCGGTTTCAAGATTTTTTTCCCATGGCTGCTTTCTCAAACTTACATCCTGACACACTTTGCTTTTTTGCATTTTTAGTTCAAAAAAGCTCTTTCAGGCAAAATTAAATCATTTAATGTTCCTGAGTGTTATTTCCCTTTTTAAGAAATGCAATTTCATATCATTTCTTTAATTGGAACTCCTATTAGTGTTTCTGCCTTAGAATGTACCTGTCTTTATGAAGTTCCTGCAGGTGTATTTCCAATGCTCGGGATTTTAAGAAGTTAACTCACTACTGCCCCCTGTGAAGACAGGGACAGACCATCAGATCTCACTACTGTACTTTCTTTAGTGTGTTCTGAGATTTGAACATCACTGTGGGGACTCCCCATTACCTCTCAGGCCCATTCCCCATCCCTGCATCCTGGGAAGAGAACAATATGATAATCAAACCTTTTCTTACAGTTGCCATTTGCAAGATCCAAGTAGAAAAATGGAATTCCTCTGCTTCTATGACCTTAAATTTTTTCAAATCTTATGGCAAGGCTGGGGGAAAAGTTTTAAAATATTGGTTATAGAGACTGAAAGAGTGGTTGGGGGCCAGGAGGTACCATGTGCAGAATCTGGAGGAAAATTTGGTGATAACTGCTCAATTTGGCATCTTTACCAAAGATAAAGCACAATAGCTGTTGTATTCGTCTTCTTGGGCTTGATGTGGTTTGTTTCTGTATTCCCACTCAAATTTCATCTTGAATCGTAAACCCCATGATCCCCACGTGACAAGGAAGAGACTTGGTGGGAGGTGATTGGATTGGGGGGGGAAGGTTCCCCCAGGTTGTTCTCATGATAGTGAGTGAGTTCTCACAAGATCTGATGGTTTTATAAGGCAGTTTTCCCTGTTCTCTCTTGCATACTCTCTCTCACCTGACACCACGTGCCTGCTTTCCCTTCTGCCACAATTGTGAGTTACCTGAGGCCTCCCCAGCTATGTGGAACTCTGTGTCAATTCAACCTCTTTTCTTTGTAAATTACCTAGTCTCAGGCAGTTCTTTATAGCACTGTGAGAATGAACTAATACAGGCTGCTATAACAAAATACCACAGATGGGTGGCTTAAACAACAGAAATTTATTTTCTCAGAGTCCTGGATGCTGAAAGTCCAAGATCAAGGTATTGGAAGGTTTGATTTCTCCTGAGGCCTCTTTCTTAGGCTTGCAAGTGACCATCTTCTGCGTCTTCACAGGCTTTTTCTCTGTGCACATACATCCCTGATGTCTCTTTCTCTTCTTATAAGGACACGAGTCCTCATAAGAATAATAGCCCACTCTTATGACCTCATTTAGCCTTAATTACCTCTTTAAACACTCTATCTCCAAACACTGATATTCTAAGTTTCTATGGGTTAAGACTTCAGCAAGTGAGTTTTTAAGCGACACAATTCAATCCTTAGCAGCTGCAAATGTTTTTAAATATGGAGGGAACACTCAGTGAGAAGAAAATCAATACATATACCCAAGATGCAGAGCATCCCACTGGGAAACATGAATAAAGGAAGGCTCATCTTTGGACTTCAAGTGCTTTTTCTGTGCCCAAATGAGCTCCATAAAAATCTATGGGATTCAGAGTCCAAGACAATATATTCAAGAAAGAGAAACATTCAAGAAATGGATAATCAAAGTTAAGTAACTGTTCACAGGATGTTCCTGATTAATCTACCCTGAAATTCTTTCTAAGCCCAGAATTAAGGCTTCGGATAAATCTCTCAGCATTTCTAGACTGTGAGCTCCTCCAAGGCAAGGCTTCAGTGTCATTCATACCTTCGCATCCGTCATGCCCAGCAAAGAACTCGACCACATTCTGGGGGAATATGAGTGCTTCCTGAACAACAGCAAAGCCTTTGTTAGCAGAGCAAATGAGGAGACTGTGGAGAGCCTTGAGTCCTGCTGATTTCATTATATTAGGTGGAACTATCTGGTGTTTCTCTCAAATTAGAGCTTTGTCTGCCACAGTGGTATTTGACATAGCATGCGTGACAACGGTGAATAAAATGAAGAATTTGCTTTAAAATTCAATTTATTCATTCCTAATGTTTACTCAGAAAGTATTTGCAGAACATATTAAGGCATTAAAAGTTTCAGAGGGATTAACAGCTCCTTGGAACATCAGGGGCTCCATGGAAATGATCTAAATATTTCCCCAAAACGCTCATCAAATTTCAGCACACTACTTCTTTTAAATGGACATCCTTTATTAGAGAAATATATGACATGCTCTTATTCTTCTGCTTCTATATCTCATTAAAATTGTGCCAGATGGAAATTTCCACTAAATTTCCAATTTTGTCCTTTATTCATTTTTATTAAACACCAGCCATTCAACCAACTCACCCTCAGACAAATAATTGTTTTTTAGTAACAAGCTCTGATTTCACATAGCATAGCGATGAAAGGAATCCTAGAGATTTTCAGTCTACCACATTAACTTTTTACTTGAAGACTGAACTGACGGGCTGGGCGCGGTGGCTCACGTCTGTAATCCCAGCACTTTGGAAGGCCAAGGCAGGCAGATCACCTGAGGTCAAGAGTTTGAAACCAGCCTGGCCAACATGGTGAAACCCTGTGTCTACTAAAATTACAAAACTTAGCCAGGCATGGTGGCGCATGCTTGTAGTACCAGCTACTCAGAAGGCTGAGGCAGGATAATCTCTTGAACTCGGGAGACGGAGGTTGCAGTGAGCTGAGATCACACCACGGCACTCCAGTCTGGGCAACAGAGTGAGGCTCCATCTCAAATAGACTGAGCTGATGAGCATGATAAGCCCAGGAAAGAATCAGCTCTACCCTCAGACTCCAAGTATTTTCTTAAAGGGATCCCTGATGATGGCTCTACTGTCCAAGGTTCCTTTTACATTTTTCTAAAAACTTGAACCAATTTCCCACATGTTCTCTTTTATCTTTATAATACATCTCAGAAAAATCAGTTGTGGTGCCCCTGTTTTGCCAATGGAAATGTTCGCATAAGCAGATATGAAGCATTTTCTTACCAGCTGTGT
>NW_012104343.1:2473190-2475964 GCF_000951045.1 Mandrillus leucophaeus | reverse complement strand
TTAAAACTACATTTACACCACTGCACTCCAGCCTGGGCAACAGAGCAAAATCTTGTCTCAAAAAAAAAAAAAAAAAGTGTTTGCATTAATACAGTATCCAGTACATATTAAAAGGTCAATACATGGTATACTTATCAATACATCTGCTGTAGTCAGGCTTTTAAGTAATTAATAATAAAACCGGTAACATGTACTAGAAAAAACAGATCGTCTTAAGGAAATGAGGTTTATTTGAAAGATACGGCTGTATCCATGTCTGCACCCTGTCAACCCCAAGCTCACATAAGCATCTTGTTACACAAATGACAGCATGCAAGATGGTTATAAGCTCTGAGCCCAGGGTCAGGATTTGATTCTTTGCTGCTTGACTCACAAGCTGGAGGGCTTTGAACACATGGCAGAACATCTCTCTGCCTCAGTTTCAACTGTAAGATAAGGTCAATAATAGACCTGGTCTCCTATGAGTGTCGTGAGGATAAAATGACATCACTGTACAGAGGACTTCTCACCTAGCACCTAGCACAGAGCCTATTTCCCATCAATGTTAACCATGTCCAAGTGTACAAAGTTGCATTGCCTGGGATAATACTTGCTTGGAAGTGGAAAGTTCCAGAATGGAAGTATAAATCAAGTGCCCCTCAGAGTCAAGGTGGCTTTGATTATGCGTGGCCAGAGAGACCCAAACAGGCTCAGTCATTTCTGCTGCTTTAGTCCCACCCCCTGTGAATTAACAGAGCAGCTGGACGAGGTGGTCTCCTAAGGCAGACGGCATGCCAGGTTTCCTTTGATGTTAGGAAATGGCCTGGAGAATATACTTTTCAGACTCAGTTGTGGGAAAATCCTGTTTGGGTGAATGGGGAGGAGGGTTGTGATGAGGATCAGAAAGAGGGGCCATGTGAGTGACTCCTCCCTTAAACCATCCAACCCCCTCCCCTGGCCAACACAGTTCACATCATCAGCACCCTTATTGCAGTTCTGCTCATTACTTTGCAGAAGTAAGTTGAAACACCTTTCAGCCAAAATGCAGAGTCTGTGACATTATCAAAAAGACAATATATTACCTGTACATTAAACTGTGTGGCCAGATTCTGGCCTAGTTTGTAGTTATGATGCAGGGGAAAAAAAAGGCCAAGTAGAAATCAGATTATAAGCCAGTCTGTAGTAACATAAAAACAAATGTCTAAGAGTGTAGACTGACCCACTCTTGAAGAACAAGGCCCTCACAGAAACAGAAACACAGGTCCTTCTCCACAGTCTTCCCCAGGGCCACAGCGTCAGCTCATAATCTCTGCCTCCATTACCTTTTCAGGTGTTTCGGGTGGTTTCACTTGGTGATTCAAATGATTCCATGGTTCAATTCTACTGTTGTTCTGTGGACTGTAATGACACATTTTTAATAGCATCTTTTGGGCACCTTTTCCTTTGATTTTTCCAGCTTAATGACATTATTGGGAGGGCTTTGGGGACTGTTATGCAGATGTACTTCCTGGCAAAGTTGCTGCTTCAGGAGAAGTCACTACTTTTTGGGGCCCCCATAGGCCCTCAAGAGGCTGCTCCTACCAACGGCTTCCTGCGACAGTTACCTCATGAAAAATATGTTATGTGTCAAATTAACTTCATAGTGCAGACCTCAGCTAAGCAGACCCAGGACATCTCCCTAACGGAACTTGAAAGGTACCCAGAGTTTTAATTAAAATCAAAAATGTAATTGTGCTTAGTTTACTCCTCAGAGATTATCCACAAAATAATACAAAGCTCTTGCCTTCCATTTCTGACAGAATAAATGAAACTTGATTTCTTCCTCCCTGTAACGTTCATTACCAGGAAAACTACATTTTAATTGTTGTTGACAAATATTCTGATTTATGGGGTGCGTAAAATGGAACGCGGTCTAGACAGCGTGTGTCTACTTAACTTTTTCTTTGCAAAATTTTGCTTCAGGAAGCTGTGCTAGTTGTCTGTCATGGGTTTTCTTTAGGCCAAAGCAAATTAAAGTAAATCACCAGATTGGATCTCGACTAGTAAAAAGAACCATCTGTTAGGGAAAGATGTGAGTGGTAGGCAACAGAGTCAGTACTTGCCAACACAACGAGGGCGAAAAGATCAACTGGAAGAATGGCAGTGTCCAGGGGTTTCCAGCCAAAAACTGGTTCTCTTTCCAGCATCCAAATCATGCATTTTTAATTCATTGCATGGCAAAAAGACAAGTCAGACACTAATTGGTGCCATAAAAGCAAATTCGCACCATACCAGGAACTGTTCAGCTGGAGAGACTTTGCATCACTTTCTACATGGAGCATTTCGCATTCTGTTTAAAGTTTACAACTGAAACCTGAGGACGTAGAGGTGGTTAAAGAATCCATTTAAATTGCAGGGGCCATTCATAATGCAAGTTTCACTAGAAACTCATTAGGAGGTAAACATGTAGGTGACCTGTTTCCAAAGTTAGAATATAGTAAGTAACTGGCATATATGGAGGGTTTCAATTCATATATATACACATACATACACATACACACAATGTGTACACACACACATATATACAGTGTGTGTATATATATACACACACACAAATATACACAAACACATAGTTTTTTTATATATTTGTATAATCTTTCAGACATTAATGATGTAAAATATTTATTACCATATCAATAATGTATTGATTCTGACGGTGGGCTTTTTTTTATTATTATTATACTTTAAGTTCTAGGATACATGTGCACAATGTGCAGGTTTGTTACATATGTATACATGTGCCATGTTGGTGTGCT
>NW_012104343.1:2438767-2473140 GCF_000951045.1 Mandrillus leucophaeus | reverse complement strand
GACACAATTCAATCCTTAGCAGCTGCAAATGTTTTTAAATATGGAGGGAACACTCAGTGAGAAGAAAATCAATACATATACCCAAGATGCAGAGCATCCCACTGGGAAACATGAATAAAGGAAGGCTCATCTTTGGACTTCAAGTGCTTTTTCTGTGCCCAAATGAGCTCCATAAAAATCTATGGGATTCAGAGTCCAAGACAATATATTCAAGAAAGAGAAACATTCAAGAAATGGATAATCAAAGTTAAGTAACTGTTCACAGGATGTTCCTGATTAATCTACCCTGAAATTCTTTCTAAGCCCAGAATTAAGGCTTCGGATAAATCTCTCAGCATTTCTAGACTGTGAGCTCCTCCAAGGCAAGGCTTCAGTGTCATTCATACCTTCGCATCCGTCATGCCCAGCAAAGAACTCGACCACATTCTGGGGGAATATGAGTGCTTCCTGAACAACAGCAAAGCCTTTGTTAGCAGAGCAAATGAGGAGACTGTGGAGAGCCTTGAGTCCTGCTGATTTCATTATATTAGGTGGAACTATCTGGTGTTTCTCTCAAATTAGAGCTTTGTCTGCCACAGTGGTATTTGACATAGCATGCGTGACAACGGTGAATAAAATGAAGAATTTGCTTTAAAATTCAATTTATTCATTCCTAATGTTTACTCAGAAAGTATTTGCAGAACATATTAAGGCATTAAAAGTTTCAGAGGGATTAACAGCTCCTTGGAACATCAGGGGCTCCATGGAAATGATCTAAATATTTCCCCAAAACGCTCATCAAATTTCAGCACACTACTTCTTTTAAATGGACATCCTTTATTAGAGAAATATATGACATGCTCTTATTCTTCTGCTTCTATATCTCATTAAAATTGTGCCAGATGGAAATTTCCACTAAATTTCCAATTTTGTCCTTTATTCATTTTTATTAAACACCAGCCATTCAACCAACTCACCCTCAGACAAATAATTGTTTTTTAGTAACAAGCTCTGATTTCACATAGCATAGCGATGAAAGGAATCCTAGAGATTTTCAGTCTACCACATTAACTTTTTACTTGAAGACTGAACTGACGGGCTGGGCGCGGTGGCTCACGTCTGTAATCCCAGCACTTTGGAAGGCCAAGGCAGGCAGATCACCTGAGGTCAAGAGTTTGAAACCAGCCTGGCCAACATGGTGAAACCCTGTGTCTACTAAAATTACAAAACTTAGCCAGGCATGGTGGCGCATGCTTGTAGTACCAGCTACTCAGAAGGCTGAGGCAGGATAATCTCTTGAACTCGGGAGACGGAGGTTGCAGTGAGCTGAGATCACACCACGGCACTCCAGTCTGGGCAACAGAGTGAGGCTCCATCTCAAATAGACTGAGCTGATGAGCATGATAAGCCCAGGAAAGAATCAGCTCTACCCTCAGACTCCAAGTATTTTCTTAAAGGGATCCCTGATGATGGCTCTACTGTCCAAGGTTCCTTTTACATTTTTCTAAAAACTTGAACCAATTTCCCACATGTTCTCTTTTATCTTTATAATACATCTCAGAAAAATCAGTTGTGGTGCCCCTGTTTTGCCAATGGAAATGTTCGCATAAGCAGATATGAAGCATTTTCTTACCAGCTGTGTGGTGCACAGAGGTAGACTCACACTCCAGGTCTTCAATGACTGCAGCACTTTAAGAGCTTGGAATGGAATCTTCTTGCAGGCATCTGTAATCAGCAGAGCTCCTGGCATTTTGTGAGCGCACAGTACAACACAACTTGATGTGGCAATAGACTTCAAATCAGCCAAGTTTCAGTGTAAAATTCTCTGCAATGGTTCAAGACCACTTGTTTTTAAAAGCCCTTCTGTAAATATTGTTTTCATGATAGAAAATTACCAGGCAGAGTCACATTTAACAACTTGGAGATGACAGTGGAAGATGTTAATAATCCCTGACCCATAAGGCACAGAATCATGGCAATTATTTGAAAGATAGAAGTGACTTTTTCTCTCCCTATAGACAAGTCATGCATGGCCCACTGCAGGACTCTGTGTTAAATGCCTTTGCTAACACTATCTCTAAATGAGGTTTAAGTTGGAACTTTGTGAGCATAAGTCATAGGGCTATAAGGAGCCTTAAGAAGCATCTTATCCAGTATTCCATCCAGTGCTTGAATCCCCTCCATAGTAGCCCCAACTGATGGTCATTCACTCTTTGCTTAAACATTTACAATGCTACAAGGGGCCATTTCTCCATTGGATAAACTGATGAGCGACTTCCATATGTTCCAAAGCCATAACAATGAACAGAAATGTCTTAGTGTTACTTCGGTCTATTTGTTCTAGTTTTACCTTGTGGGGTCCCAGAGAACTGATCCAATCCTTTTTCCAAAAACTGGTTCCTAAAATGGTTTGTGATACCTATCCTGTCTCTTTGGATCCCAGCTAGATAATCCCAGTTCCTCCAGCCACACTTAATAGGACCTGGATTCATGCTACCATCTCTCGTGTGGTCATTCCACTGAACCTATCCATGTCGATATTTATTCACTTGACAGATATTTATTAAGTGCTGACTACACGCCAAGAACTCCCCCAGTGTGTCCATTTCTTCTTGTGTGAAGCCAAAAACTAAATATGCTATAGATGTGGCCTACACTTCTGCTAACAGGCTACGAAACTTTGGTCAAGTCATTTAGCATCTTCCTGGATGAGTGTCTTCTGGAATACTATTTCTTATTAATCTGGGCATCATAGTTCTATTAATATAACTGAAGACTTTTTTGTTGTTGTTTTTACTTTTAGTGGTTGTTTTTAGCTAGGAATAATTATAGTCACCATGGTAACAATCCCCAAATTTCCAGGACTTAATGCATTAATGATTTCTTTTTTGCTTGTTTATCAGTTGACTGAGGTCACAGGTCAAGAGGGAAAGGCTGGAGAGGGACTCTGCTCCACAGAGTCTTTCATGAATCCAGATGTTGGCACCTCCTAGAGACTCAGTGCTCCCTACTGGTTCCAGCCCCAAGTCAAGGGAAAAGTAAGAGTATAAAGAAGGCTTAGAGCTCTTAACTACCTTGACCCAGACGTAACTCATTTCACTTCTTTTCATAATCCACTAGGGAAACAGTCACACGGGAGGGTTGGTAAATAGAGTCTGGTTCCCAAAAAGAAGAGGTTCCCATAATACATGGATTATGTTGGTTACACGCTTGTCTGCCACAGCTTTTTTGGCAGCGATCTCTCACCATGGCTTTATATTGAAATGACATTCAGTTAAACTCTAAATCTCTTACAAAAAGTTGCATGAATTGCATGGTGATTAATTTGTGAAGTTGGTTTCACTCAAGAGTAGAACTGTGTCCTTACATTTGTTAAATTTTTATCTGATCATATTCAGACCATTTGTTTTTGTTTTCACTCTTTATTCTGTCATGGACTATATTTACTATCACTTCCATGTTCATATCATCTTATCTATACACTTCATAAAATTTTTGTTATATTCTCATCAAAGACATTAACGGAAAAGTTAAAGTACCTGAAGCAGAGGACAGAACTCTATGTGACACTATTAGAAACTCCCTTTTAAGGTGACAGAAATGAGCATCTTTTGCAGTCATTCATCCAATTATGAAACTGTTCATGTATATATGTGTACATATTTACATATTTATATGTATTTTTATCTATACATATATATAGTCGTCCTGCTAAAATCGGTATTTCTTCATCATTTCCTTGCTTGAAGTAATTTATTTACTGGTTGAACAATTTTTATTAACCTTTACTATGGTCCAGGTACTTTTCTAGAATTTTGATATATTTCTCTTTAATCACAACTACCTGTACCTTTGTCTTATACATAAAGAAAGGAAAATGATGAGAGTTAAAGATATCCACTCAAGCTATCTAGTGTGAGTCAGAATTTCAATGTGGTGTCTGCCTCCAAAGCCTGCTTTTGCATGGACTTTGCTGCTTTTCTTGCCACTGGATCATCTCTGTAATCTTCCCTCTCTGGGATCTGAGGGGACAGGTTCACGGGGAGAGGAAACCTCAACAGTACATATCTAGCTTATTCTCCAGGGACCATTATATCATTATTTCCCCGAGATCTAATGTCAGATTAACTAAACCATGGATTTCGCAACATCTGGTAGGCTTTTTATTGGTCTCATCTCTAGGCATACTTTTGACACTGTTGGCCACTCCTGCTTTTTTGAAATATTTTCTTTCATTGGCTTCAGTGATACTTCACTTTCCTGGTTTCCTTTTTTCCCTCTGACCATTTCTTCCTTGGTTTGTCTTCTACTTAGCACTAAATGTTATTGATCCTTAAAGTTAAATTCTAGGCCCTCATCTTCTCACTCATGCCTGTGGCTACCTCACCACATTTATATATTCCAGACTTTCCTCTGAGCCCCAGTATATTCCAGACTTTCCTCTGAGCCCCAGACCCACATATTCAGCTCCTTCCTTGGCTCATCACATGCAATAGCCCAAAAGCAAACATGAGCTTCTCCAGTAAACCCAGTTCTTTCCCAGGGTTTCTTCATCTTGATGAATAGCACCCCCATGTACACCAGAATCTGAGGACCATCTCTCTGCCCCTTACCTGTCAGCATCCTATCATTTTTATGTTGTAACTGTCTTTACATTTATTCCTTCTCTCCACCTCCACTACTCCTGCCCTAAACTAGCCCCTTCCTACTATCTCTTCTGACATAGCCTATTTGCTGATGTCCCCTGGTCTCCTAACAATCCACACCCCACATTGCAACCAGAATGATCTTGCCAAAAATCTATTTACTTCTTCCCCTACTTGAAACTCCTCAGTGTTCCCCAACTTCAAGTCACACTGACCTTTCCTTAGACTCCTCAGGTACCATGCTCCCTCCTGCCATAGGACATTTGCAAATGTAGCTCTTTTTGCCTGAAATGTCCTTCTCTTTTCATCCCACCCCTTGCCTGACTTACATCATATTCCCACTTCACCTCGGGGCAAACACCACTTCTCAGGGAAGACTATGTTGGTTTCCTTGTCACGTGTTCGCACTTGCATATCTGTCTTCTTTCCTTTGTAAGAGCTACCAAAGTTGCTGTTTTACATTTATTCGGGTAATTTTGTGATTAATAAATATCCACCTGCCCTCCCAGACTGTAAGCTCCATAGGAGCAAGGTCCACATCTTCTTTTATACTCTGTTGTATTCCCAGTGCCTAACACATACTTAATGCCTGGCGTTTTTTGTCTGTTTGTCTTTGAGACAGGGTCTCACTCTGTCACCCAGGCTGGAGTGCAGTGGCATGATCACATCTCACTGCAATCTCAACCTCCTGGGCTCAGGCAATTCTCTCACCTCAGCCTCCAAAGTAGCATATTTCTGTTGGAAAAAAAAAATGAATGATCCAATCCATGCTCTATATCTAATCATTTGATTTCCAGGAAACTGTCCTGATTGCATTAAAACTAAAATATCTACTTCATTATTAATTTGGTCTTAACAAAAATTCATTGTGGATAGGCTGGAGTGGAAGCCAACATTACACCCAACCAGTAGAAGCATATCCATTTGCATGCATGAAATCTACCCGATTGCTGCACAGTGCATGATGAAACATAAATTCCAATGCAGAATGTTTTCCGATCATGAGCTATTAATAATTTAACAAAATTAATTCAGAACACTTCACTCAACAGTGAAACAGAGATGAGGAGGAAATGATGCGTGCACCAGGCTTCCAGGATTGAATTAAATATGGCAAACAAGAAAGGGAAAATCTACTGATGCTTGTTTAGAGTGCAAGTCTCCACTTAGAGTTGAATACAAATTTTATGTCTTTCTAAAGATATTAAAGAACAAACATCAGAGATATAAATAAAAATCTTTGCTTTACACAGGTGAATGATTGAACATGGTAATAGTCATTCATCGGGTCTTAGAAAAGGAAAGAAAAATTGAAGGGATTTCTTTTTTCCTTTAACATGAAGCAGTAATCAAGTCAAAGAAAAGCTTTCCATAATTATTATTATCAGGAGTAATCATTAGGCATATAAAGTGGGGCAGACAATCCACCAAGCATAGAATTAGCCCCTTCCCAGAGGATCCTACAATTTTCACAACCACAGCATGGGGAAGCAGGACACATTTGAAAAACAGGTGAGCCAGCACTGGAGCAAAGTCTCCAGTAGAAATCTTACTTTGAATAAAGAAAGCAGAGTTCTGCATCCGAGACAAGAGTGAGAGAGAATGATGCTAGGCAAGCAGCCATGATCATTATCCAGAAGGAGGAAGATGAAGGGGAAACAAGAAGTGTAGCCATCACAGCGTAACTCTCACGTCAATGGGAAATATGGGCATGCAGTCTAGTGCTTCCCCAACATCAGAACGTTGCAATCACCTGAGAGCTTGTTAAAATGCAGAGGACTGGGACCTACACCTGGAATCTCTGGTTCAGCAGGTCAGGGATGGGCCCAGGAATCTGCATGTCTAACACGTTCCCAGGTGATACTGCTGTTGCCCCTGCTGCCCCTGCTGCTCTGAGGACCTTTCTCTAAAAATCACATGCAAAACTTCTGATAATAATATTTACTGTGTGCCTGCCACTGTGCTAAGGGTTTTACATAAGTCATCTATCTCATTTCATCTTTATAGCAATACTGTGGAGGAGGAAGAATAATTGAGGTAACTAAGGCATTAGGTGGCTGGACAGCCCAATAGTGGAAAGTTCTAATTCCCCTTTTTTTTTTTTTTTTTTTTTTTGAGACAGAGTCTCTCTCACTGGAGTCTGATAGAATGATCATGGCTCACTGCAGCCTCAATCTCCCCGGCTCACGTAATTCTCCCACCTCAGCCTCTGGAGTAGCTGGGGCTACATGCACCTGCCACCATGCCCAGTTAATTTTCTCATATTTTTCACAGAGACAAGTTTTCGCCATATTGCCCAGGCTGGTCTCAGACTCCTGGACTCAAGCAATCCACCTGCCTGGACTCCTAGAGTGCTGGGGTTACAGGCATGAGCCAACCGTGACCAACCAGTTCTAATTCCAAAGCCCGGTGATCTTCACTGCTGTGCTGTAGTCTTCTCAGCATCGGACCCAGTTTTGAGAACCTACCTTCAAACTATGGTATTATCAACTCCAAAGAAGTCATCATTAACTAGCACCCCCCCAAAAAAAAGTTAAAAATTACTAAATTGGCTTCCAAAGTCTACAGCAGCGGTAAGTCCATAAACACACCTTAAGGTGGCTGTGGTTGAATGTGTGGCAATATCACACTGCAAAGGGGGAGTTAAAGATGCTGTGGACATCCACACCTAACAGTAAGTGAGAAAGAGATGGAATAAGAGAATGGAAAACTCCAGTGGGGTCCCATGAGGGACTGAGAGCTGACTAGAGCAGTATGGACTCCAACACAAATGATTAATACTGAAGACAACCAGGAGACATCAAGGAATCTAAAGATAAGATGGTGACAATCAAAATAGAAATTAGCATTGGTTATAAAAGTTCAGGACAGGAAGAACACGGCCATGGTAAAACAACGACCCAAGAAAGAGCCAGGGACAAGTAATAGGGTGGTGGAGGAGGAGCTGATATCTCGTATAAATTAATTCTTCTCCCAGTACCTTGTATTGCCCTCCAAACAGCACACAGCCTAGAGAATAGGGAGAGGTTAGGAGAACAGCTTTGGAGTTTAAGAGACTCTACCTGGTTGACATTGGTTACAAAACCCCTCTATACCTCAATTCCTCATCTGTTTAATGGAACTAATAATTCCTACATGAAAGAGTTGTAAGAATTAAATGAGATAATGTATATAAAGCACTTGCCATCATACTAGCTCAGAATATGTTGGCTTTTTTATTATTGCTATTGTTGCTTTGTTATTATCATTGTTAATATTATCATTCTCAAGGGAAGAACAATTATTTCAAAGGAAAAATACAATGGCCTAGATAATCATCAGTGAAAAGTCCGCGTGAACTCTCCCTGTTATTCAATAGGTTGGCAGTTTGGGTCATGCAGTTTCTTATGAAACAGGTGCTTCTAATAGAATTACCAAAAAAAAAAAAAAAAAAGTAAAATAAAATAAATAAAGCAGCATTTGGTGCCCTACTTTTCTCCAGTACAGTTTACATGTTCTTCTAATTAAATTTTTCAGTAAACTCAGTTCCACAGCCGTGCTGGGCTCGCTCAGATGCACTATAGAATGATTCACAGCATCGATATAAACTTCTCCGCTCCAAGTGCCAAATTCCTTGCTGTAGGTGCAATATCAAAATTCATTTATTATTTCACCCTTGCTTAATTAATTCCATTGCCAGCTACCTGTTGATGATGGAGTTCTGTTGATAATGCTGAACAAAGTTTTAAGGCAAATAGTTTTAATAACTTGTTTACTGCTGGGTGTTCTGCCACTTTTGATTAAACTTCATGAGAATTTATAACCATCTTCTCCCCCACATGCCTGTAACCTTTAAGCAATGTCTGATAAAAAGCAAAGGTCGTGAGTTCCAAAAGCCCTTGTTCTAATAAATATGATAGACAGCTGACCCCGAACATGCAGCTATTTCTCATCCTTTCTCCACTCCCCCATCCCATATACTTATTTTTTACAGCGATTCTCAACAAGGATAAAATTAACACGAATAGAATTAATGGTTTAATTTCACAAGAGAAAGGAGAGAGTTTACAATGTCTCACTGGGGAAGGGGGCTTCTGTCTTTGCTGATGACCCAAACATGTCTGCCAAGGAGAAATATGGTGTCCAGTCTCCCATTGAACTGCCACTGGAATGGATTGGCCATGGCTGCTGGCTTGACAGGTGCAATACATATTAATTAGTGTGCTTGGCTACAGAGGGAGTAATGATATACACTGCTTCTCCGAAGCGTTAAATTGTAGTGTTAGTCTTGATGATGCCTCATCTTCTCCATCACGGCAGGAAAACATTTTGAGTTACACGTATCCCTGTATAGGCAAAGGAATAAGGGCCTGTCTGTTGTCAGGAATTACAGGTGCAAAAAGTGAAGGCTAAGACGGATCATGAGTCAGGCACTAAGCATCCCCTATGTGACTAGGTTTTTTAAAATCAGTATTTCAGGTAGCACAAACCAATTCTAAAATGTTTGCCATTATTAACAGATAAAGTGGAAACATTTTCTTATTGACAAGATATTTGATTACATTGGAAATAGATTTGAAAACCTCCTTGTCTGTAACAACCCCAGAAATATGTATTAAATATTAGAAAAATTGTGCTTGTTACCCAGTATTGATGGATAAGCACCTATAACAGCTTGGGAATGAGATGGTTGTTTTGGGGAACTGAAGATAAATTGCTGTTAAAATTTAGCTCTGATCAGAAACAAACAAAAATATACAAGGAAGCCGCAATAAGCAAATTAACATTAGCACTGATTCTAGGCTTTCGACAAAACGCATTTTGAAATGGGTATGTTTAGTTGTTTACACCTGAAGTTACAGCAAAACAATAGCATTTCACCAAGAAAAGAGGCTCTAATTAAATACTGATATTTTCCAAATCCTTAATTATAATGGCTTACAGTTCTGCCTCAGGGCTTCTCTAGAAGCTAATTTGCTGGAATATCACCACTTACACTTTTCATTTGTTGAAGATCTTGCTCCCTCGCGAATTGCCTTTTTTAGTTTGTTGTTACTGCATTTGGCATTCTCTTTCTGGGAATGTTTCCTGCCCCCTGTATAGAAAAGACTAGCAAGAAACTTGGCAAACAAAGTTTCATCCTGGGTGGAATTCTTTCCCCTCCTGCATGGCTTAAATGTGTTGATATCTGTTTCTGTACTGCAGCTGCAAAGCAATGGTTTTTGGCAATGTGAATACAAACACATTTCTTATTCTCTCCTGGAGCCCTGGGTTCTAGCAACACATCCCCAAGCAAATGTTTCTGAAGCTACAGCTAGCACAGGGAGGCAGCACCCAATGGGCATGAAATATAAACTAATTATGAGTTTCACTAAATCAGCAGGTATCTGGGGACTGGGCTTGACCATTTCTGCAAAGTGCTCCAGGTAATCTTGCAGGACACAGGCAGCTCTAGTCAGTAGGCCATGCTGTTTCCCTATTCTCTCCTCCCCTACAGTACTACCACCTGCTTTCCTAGAGAAGCACAGAGCCTGCCTTTCACCAGGCCCATAGAAAAATTTGTCTACTCTCTGGAGGTGGGCTCTACAATTATAGTCCTCTCTATCGCCTGCCTACAAGATCCGTAAACACACAGACCACAGCGTGTAGGCAGCTGGCAGGAAGTAGTGACTAATATGTAAAGAGTCACCTCTTCTCCCCAACATGGAGTCAGATCTCTAGAACTTTACCCTTGGTAGAGTGGACCAAGAAGTGAATGGCTGGCCAATGGGATGTGGCTAAATGCTACTCTCTAGCCTCAAGTAAAAATGTGCTCCTCTATGATCACCTAGACTAGAAACTCTGTCTAGTTGTTATAAAACAATTCATAGAGGCAGCTGCCTTTCTGTCATTAAACTGTGGATAGTTAATGAGTTCCCTAAAAAAGCCTAACATGTGGATGTTTTTACCCCATTATTAAACACTGCCTTACTAGTGTGCAGTTCCTACCTACTTTGAAAGATTTCAAAGTTCAATGCCTTCAACAATAATTAAGGTATATCCAAAGGCAAGCCAGGAGATAGGATTCAGGAACATATTGGTCCCATGAAAATTAAAAGTTCACCAACTAAATATTGAGAAAAGTATATCAAAAACTGAGCAAGCTTTGATTCTTCTCTATGAGCTCCAGAGAGTCTTTAAAACTCTACTTTACATACGAAGTTCCATATCTGCCCTAGACCTTGGCTGTGACCCAATAATTGGAATTACAAAGCTTCCCCTAGGCACAGTTAAGGGTCAAACAGAAAAACATTATTTGTATGTAATTATGCTTTTGCCCGGAAAAACAGAAAAGTCCCTATTGAAACCTCTGAAAATATATATCTTGAAAGCATATCTAAATAAGGGAGATTTAAAACAAAAATGTCATGCAATTTGGAACCAGAAAGATCTGACTTTCCATATGGATTTACCAAGGAGATGTGTGGTCTTGGGTAAGTCCCTTGAACTCTTGGGCCTCAGTTTCCTCAATTGTAAATGGAGGATAGTAGTACCTCTCTAAAAGGGCTATTAGGAGGATAAAATAAGATTATGTTTACAATGTCGGCAGAGTGCTTAGTGCTACTAAATAGATATTATACAAGGTAGTTACATGATAATATTAATTGCTATAATTATTGCCATTAAATTCTAAAATCTACCATGACCCATAAAAGCTCTATATCATCGGAATCATCTCCACAATCATCATAGCATGTGGTTGGCTGAATTATGGCTATCAAGAAGATTCATTCCATGCCCCAATCCCCAATCTGAGGAGCTCTCCCCCCCATGAATATGTCACAGCGAGTAGGTTTAAAGGGCTAATTGACATTAAAATAGGGAGATGATCCTCGATTACCTATGTGGGCCCAATATAACCACATGAGCCCTCAAAAGCAGAGGCAGGTAGGGCAATCAGAGCGATCCAAAACCTGAGGACTTCACTTGCTGTGACTAGCTTGAAGATGGAGGGTGCCCCAGGGATAGTATGAAAAAGAAATGAATTCTGTCGATGACCACTGAGGAGCCCCAGCCTCAGGTAGAAACTGCAGCCTGAGTCAACATCTTGATTTCAGCCTTGGGAGACCCCAAGCA
This sequence comes from Mandrillus leucophaeus, assembly GCF_000951045.1. Classification (NCBI taxonomy): domain Eukaryota; kingdom Metazoa; phylum Chordata; class Mammalia; order Primates; family Cercopithecidae; genus Mandrillus; species Mandrillus leucophaeus. Next base: position 2,461,420 of record NW_012104343.1, on the reverse strand, counting down.
GAGAATCGAGCTGTGCCCGGGCTTCTGACCCACAAAAACTGTGAAATAATAAATGGGTATTGTTTTAGGTAACTAAGTTTGTGGCAGTTATGGCAGCAATACAGCCATCTACCCCTTACCAAAACACACTTTTTGACCATGCCATGTTCTCTCTACCACAGGGCCTTTGCACAAGCTGCTCCCTCTGTGCTCTCTTTCTCAACTCTTCATCTGGCTAACACCAGTTCATCCTTTTGGTGTTAGATCAAATTTCACCTCTTGATAAAATTAGTCATTACCTAAAGTGGGTCCCTCCATTAAGACTCTATTCCAAGACCCTGTTGGTCTCTTTCTAAGTTTTTGCCAGAGTTTGTAATTTTCTTTTTTCTTATTTTTCCTTACTTGGCTATAAGTGCAGAATATACCATGACTCAATAAGTAACTGTTGAATGAATATGAATTAATGCCTTACCCCATTCAATCCTCATAACCAATTTGCAAGGTAGATACTATTACTAGCTCCATTTTACAGATGAGAAACTGAGAAGTAAAGAGATTAAGTAGCATTCCCAAGATCACACAGCCCTCATTGATGGAGACCAAGTATGACCCTAAAAGTTCATGGTCTCAGTCTCTGAGCTCTCATGCCCCCAGAGAACTGTAAGTTCTACAAGTGGGAAAACACTGACATCACAGTGAGCCACCAGATTTTATTCTCTAAGTCAGACATCTGGAGCACTCTAAGATTTAACAAATTCTTACATCCGAAATTGTGCCTTATGCACATCGGCTGTAACATAGTGTCTGTAGTAGTGTCCTAGAATTGCCACAAAGTACCACAAATTTACAATTCTGGCATCTAGAAATCCAAAATCCAAATTCAAGTTGGCATCCAAGCCATTATCCTTCTTAGCTCCTTTTAGCCTCTTGTGGGCTGCTGCAATCCTTGCTACTTCTTGGCTGATAGATGTACCATTTTGATCACTGCCTCCACCACAAATGACCTTCTTCCTTCTGTGTCTATGTCTTTTCCACTCTTCTTATAAAAACACCAGTCATGGCTGAGTACGGTGGCTTACGCCTGTAATCCCAGCACTTTGGGAGGCCAAGGAGGGCGGATCATGAGGTTAGGAGATTGAGACCATCCTGGCTAACATGGTGAAACCCCGTCTCTACTAAAAAATACAAAAAATTAGCAAGGCATTGTGGCACGTGCCTGTAGTCCCAGCTGCTCAGGAGGCTGAGGCAGGAGAATCACTTGAACCCAGGAGGTGGAGGATGCAGTGAGCTGAGACTGAGCCACTGCACTCCAGCCTAAGTGACAGAGTGACACTCTGTCTCAAAAAAAAAAAAAAAAAGCACCAGTCATGTTGGACCAAGAACCCACTCTACTCCAGCATGACCTCAACTTCACTTTACTAATCGTATCTGCAATGACCCTATTTCCAAATAAGGTCACCTGCTCAGGCACTGGGGGTTAGGACTTCAATATATCTTTTGGAGGGGTACACAATTCAGCCACTAACAGTCTCCAAACTATAATTTGTGATTTTGATGTTTATCAGAATGAGGTCTGTTCTCTGTGTTCATGTTGATCTATTCCCTCCTCTGCTGATATGTGGCTTCTTGTTACCCAGGTAGACCACGGCGGCTAAGGTCAGAGGCTGCCGCTGCTGTGGTGAAGGCTGCGACAGGAGGGAGCAATTAGAGAAAAGGCTTGTTTGTGAAATCTGAACTCTGTGTCCTCATTACTTTCTCCCTGACTTCCTGCTTCATCCTTGCTCTCTGCCCAGGCTCTCGGGTGGTCATTTACGGGAAGGCATGTGACCACATGTGGAAGTGTGATCCCCTTCTTGAACATTTGATTTTGCAAATGACACTTTTGCAAAAGCATCTGCAGAAATCTGGTTAACTCCTTTCTTGACGGTTACAACTGGAGACAAAAATAGAAACATGTATAGCAACCACCAAAATTAATGGAGCCAGATTATTAAAACACTAAAATACCCGCTCCTGACTCTGCAGCCAGTCACGACTCATATATGTTTTATCATACTAGCAAGAGACCACTGCACAGCTTGAAGTGTGACTCTGAGGTCACTAAACACAGGAAATTCTCCAATTGTTTGACAGCTACCACCGGGTATGTGTGTGGAACCTGCGTATCAGCAGGGGGAAAAAAAATCTGTGCTTTAAAATTAGCTAGTCAAAATGTTCTAATAATAGAATGTATAAGACAAAATCCATGGAATATGCTATAAGGGCATTGTTATGATCTGGATACGGTTTGTCCCCACCAAAACTCATGTTGAAATTTGATCCCCAGTGTAGCAGCATTGGGAGGTGAGGCCTGGTGGGAGGTGTTTGGGTCATGAGGTCATGGGTCATGAATGGCGTGGTACTGTTTTTGCAGTACTGAGTGAGTTCTCACAGGAAGGACAGAGAGTTGCTACAAAGCGAGGCTACTCCTCCTGTTTGGTTCTCTCTTCACCCTCTTTGACTTTCCAGCATGCTTTGATGCAGCTCAAAATCTTCACCAGAAGCTGAGCAGATGCTGGTGCCATGTCTCTTGACTTTCCCAGCCTGTAGAACCATGAACTAAATAAACTTCTTTTCTCTATAAATTGCCCAGTCTCGGGTATTCTGTTAAAACAACACAAAATGGATTAAAACAGGTATCTACTATATATTGGGACTGGAACAAAAAACTTCTGGCTTTTTAGTACACTAAATAAGTTCCTTGAGCTGTTTGTTCCCACTCATCTCAGCCTTCCCTCTAGCCCATTACCATTGAAAGGAAAGCAGCGAGAATAAAATCCTCTAATACATGAACCATGTTGTCTTTTGTGGAGTTACTGGCATTCTGGTATGAGTGTTCCAAAATAATAATTAGACCACAAGATAATGAAAACTGGTATATCTTGCACACTGGCAAATGTGAATGAACTCTGCCCTTAGCAGTGGGACACAGGCATTAACCCTTTAGTTCCTGGATCTTGGAGGTGGTCTCGGGAGTCCAGGGGAGGGATCAGGATGGCCAGTGCAGCCAGAAGGCTCTCTGGGACACTGGGTCATGGTTACTATGTACCAACAGATCAATTATATCAGTTTGAAGCAGGTAAAGACAGCATTGTCTTTATTTATACCCCAAAGTTCACCTTTAATGTTACAATCCAGAAACACGGTATATTATGAAGGATGTGGGTAGAGATTTTCTTTGGGGTAAGATGTGAGTCCTCCAGCTTTTCCTTGCTACAGCTCCCCAAGGTGCTTTATGTCACTGAGCTGTGGCATAGTTTTACCTGGACCTCAGCCGTCCATGCTAGGAAGGTCTCACTGAGACAGAGGAAACCTGTGTCACAAGAAAATCATCCCCCAACTCACAAAAGGTGGCATTTTCCCAGCCATTTCCAACATAATTTGTAGCATTTTTATAGGAAGCAATACTTTTATAAGAAATAAATATATTCAAAAACATTCAAATTAATATACATTCTACTTGATAATGCTTGCTTGGAATTTAGGTGTCCTTGGGGACACCTGAAGTACGTGTAGGTGTAATGTCTCATTACACCCTGTGATGTAGTTGTCAGAGGTCAAAACAAAATAATAGTTTACTCCTATAGTGAGGAAGGAACAATGAGAAAATCCATAAACTGTTTTTGTTTAGCTCAGAGGAAACAAACTGATAGTCACATAAAAAATCCATATTCTTGAATTAGTTGACAATTAAACTCAAATTTCACATTGAAATACAGTCTGAATTTCCAGATTTTCTTAAAAATTTTCATGATCTGGCCATCCTGCACCTGCCTTCCCACATTACAACAGTCAGAGGAGGAGGGGCTGGCCCAGTGGCCAATCCCCATGCACCGCAATCTCCACCCAGTTGACTCAGTTCTATTACCTGTCTGGCTCTTGTGGGCTTTGAGTTTTTGACCCCTGATTTTCATCTGTCCATTACCAAGGCCAATTTTTTTCTGCAAGGAAAGTCTTTTGTATTGATTAAAAGTTTTCAGGACATCAACCAAATTTCCTTTGGTCACTGCATGTGAAATTCAATACTCAAAGTATCCAAAAACATCTTCAATTGGAAATCAAGTCAGATACATTTACTGAAACAAGCAATTAGCTTTGGCAATAGGAGGCTGAAAAGAAATGAAGTTCATGAACATACTTGTTCCTCTCTAGATGATGCCATTAGTGTCCAAGTATCGACATATAGCAAATATTGTGCCAATTCTGGTACTAAGGAGATTGGAAATAGGAATGTCTAATGTTTCAGAAAACTCAAAGGAGCAGAAGGCGGTTGGCTGAGAAATGGTAAGTGAATTTACTAAACATCTCCTGTGCACACTGCATTCTACCAGGCAAGCTATAAATCAATATCTGGTACAGGCATACCTTAGAAATACTGCAGGTTTGGTTCCAGACAACTACAAGAAAGCAAATATCATAATAAAGCATGTCACATGAAATTTCTGGTTTCCAAGTGCAAATAAAACTTATGTTTACACTATATTGCAGTCTATTAAGTGTGTAATAGCATTATGTCTAAAAAAGTGTACATAAATTAAATTAAAAATATTTCATTGTTATAAAATGCTAATGATCATCGGAGCCTTCGGCAAGTCATAAACTTCTTGCTGGTGGAGGGTCTTGCCCCAATGTTGATGGCTTCTGACTGATCAGGGTGGTGGTTGCTGAAAGCTGGGATGGCTGTGACAATTTCTTAAAATAAGACAACAATAAAGTTTGCCACAATGATTGACTCGTTCTTTCAAGAAAGATGTCCCTGTAGCATGCAATACTGTTTTATAGCACTTTCCCCTCAGTAGAACTTCTTTCAAATTTGGAGTCAATCCTCTCAGACCCTGCTGCTGCTTTATCAGCTAAGTTTATGTCATATTCTCAATCCTTTGTTGTAATTTCAACAGTATTCACAGCATCTTTACCAGGAGTAGATTCCATCTCAAGAAACCACTTTCCTTGTTCATCCATAAGAAGCAACTCTTCATCCATTCAAGTTTTACCATGAGATTGCAGCAATTCAGTCAAATACTCAGGCGCCACTTCTAATTCTGGTTCCGTTGCTGTTTTTACCACATCTCCAGTTCCTTCCTCCACTGAAGTCTTGAACCCCTCAAATTCATCCATGAAGGCTGGAATCAGCTCCTTCCAGACTCTTGTAAATGTCAATATTTTGGCCTACTCCCATGAATCACAAGTGTTCTTAATGGCATCCAGAATGGCAAGCCCTTTCTAGAAGGTTTTCAATTGACTTTGCCCAAATCCATCAGAAGACTCACTATCTATGGCAGCTATCACCTTACAAAATGTATTTCTTAAATAATAAGATTCGAAAGTCTAAATTACTACTTGATCCATGGGGTGCAGAATGCATGTTGTATTGGCAGGCATGAAAACAACATTAATCTACTTGTACATTTCCATCAGAGACCTTGGGTGACCATGTATATTGTCAGTAAGCAGTAATATTTGGAAAGGAATCTTTTTTCTGAGCAGTAGGAGGTCTCAATAGTGCAACCTGTTAACCACGATGTAAACAGATGTGCTGTCATCCAGGCTTTGTTCTTCCATTAATATAGCACAGACAGAGTCGATTTAGCATAACTCTTAAAAGCCTTAGGAAGTGCAGAATGGTAAATGAGCACTGGCTTCAACTTAGTCACCAGTGGCATTAGTCCCTAACTAGAGACCCAGTGTGTCCTTTGAAGCCAGAAATTGACTTTTCCTCTCTAGCTATGAAAGTCCTACCTGGAATCTTCTTCCACTTCAAGGCTGTTTCATCTACACTGAAAATCTGTTATTTAGTGTAGCCATCTTCATCATTGATCTTAGGCAGATCTTCTGTATAACCTGCTGCAGCTTCTTCTATGCAAGAACTTGCTGGTACTTCATCTTGCACTTTTTTTTTTTTTTTTTTTTTTTGAGATGGAGCCTCACTCTGTTGCCCAGGCTGGAGTGCAGTTGCCTGATCTCAACTTACTGCAAATAAACAAAGCCTGGATAACAGCACATCTGTTTACATCGTTTATCAGGTCCCACTACTGAGACCTACTACTGCTCAGAAAAAAAAAAGATTCCTTTCCAAATATTACTGCTCACTGACAATATACATGGTCACTCAAGGTCTCTGATGGAAATGTACAAGGAGATTAACGTTGTTTTCAACTGGAGTGCAGTTGCATGATCTTGGCTCCAGGATTCAAGCAATTCTCCTGCCTCAGCCTCCTGAGTAGCTGGGATTATTACATGTGTGCACCACCATGCCTGGCTAATTTTTGTATTTTTAGTAGAGACAGGGTTTCACCATGTTGGCCAGGCTGGTCTCGAACTCCTGACATCATGCAAACCTCCTGCCTTGGCCTCCCAAAGTGCTGGGATTACAGGCATGAGCCACCGCACCTGGCCCAACTTGCACGTTTTTATTATGAAAACAGCTTCTTTCCTTAAACCTCATGAACCAACCTCTGCTAGCTTCAGACTTTTCATCTGAAGCTTCCTCACCTCTCGCAGCCTTCATGGAATTGAAGAGAGTTAAGGTGTTGCTCTGGATTAGGCTTTGGTTTAAAGGAATGTTGTGGTTGCTTTGATCTTCTATCCAGAACAATATAACTTTCTCCATATCAGCAATAAGGCTGATTTGCTTTCTTATCATTCATGTGTTCACTAGAGAAGCACTTTCATTTCCTTCAAGAATTTTTCTTGCGTATTCACAACGTAGCCAACTGTTTGGCATAAGAGGCCTAGCTTTCAGCCTATCTCAGCTTTCAACATGCCTCCCTCACTAAGTTTAACCATTTCTAGCTTTCTATTTAAAATAAGAGACATGTGACTGTTTCTTTCACTTGAACACGTAGAGGCCATTGGAGGGTTATTAATTAGTCTAATTTCAATATTGTTGTGTCTCAGGGAATAGGAGGGCCCATGGAGCGAGAGTGAGATAGAGGAATAGCCAATTGGTGGAGCAGTCAGAAAACACACATTTATCAATTAAGTTCACCATCTCATGAGCACAGTTCATGGTACCCCAAAACGATTATAATAATAATCAAAACTCACAGATCCCAGATGACTATAACAGATAATATTAACAATAAAGTTTGAAATGTTGCAAGAATTACCAAAATATGACACAGAAACACAAAGTGAGCACACGCTGTTGGAAAAATGATACTGATAGATTTGTTCGACACAGTTGTTGCCACAAACCTTCAATTTGTAACATATGCAATATCTGCAAAGTGCGAGAAAGCAAAGTACGATAAAACAAGGTATGTCTGTATTTAAGGTACAGGCATAATTTAAATATTTTATAAATAAGAAAAACAAATTCATTGTGCTACACAAAGAGTGTTTTAGGGAAGATTTATAGATTGTCAAATATATGCACATATTTCTGCAAAAATAATCAAAACTATCTAGTCGTTTTCACTTCTCTACACGGAAACAACAGCCAGTGTTGCCTGTAGAGTTTTCTCTGTGAAACCTGATTTGGGTTTTCCGAGAGGAAAAAGATTATTCCATTAAATTGCCTATAGATTTTACCATTGTCTACAGTGAAGGGGAAGGTAGACTTTGCAATAATTGCTCAAAAATCTCTCAGCTCCCTCCTTCCTTTCTCTAAATCTCTATACTGTCTCTATCCTGGAACAAAGACATTCTCTCCAAATCCAAGATCCAATACATGTCCTTTCCTTGGACTGTTATAAGCCATGAACTGGAGCTTCAGCTTACAAAGGTACTTAATCTTCAAAGATAAGATTTGAAAGAAAGAAACATTTATAAATACACATTAATTTTTGAACATTTATAGATGTTTATTTCACAGTTAAACACATAGTCTTGAGTAAAACAGACAGTCTTGCTAAACCCGAGGAATAAAGTGGAAAAAAAATAGAATAAAATGGGAAAAAAGAATTTTGACTCAATTGCTTTGTAATAGATTGGAGAGGGATGAGTTGGTGTACATTTAACTTATTAAGTAAACATGTTTTAAGTACTTACTCTATGCCTATGTGCTCTAGGCTACGTGCTAAATACTGGGTATACAAAAATTTAGCGCCCAACTTAAAGAAATTTAGTATTACAGGAGAATAGAACACAATAAATGTTATAATAATAATATATGTGAAATGCCATGGGAACAATTCAGAAAGAAGCATAGTGGACGTATCAGCCATTGCTGCATAAGGTAGCACCCCCAAACTTGGACTCAGAGCATCAACCACTTATTATTTCTCACGGGTCTAAGAGTCAGCTGAATGATTCTGTTGATTGCAGCTTGGCTCAATTATATATGAGGTCAGGTGGTGGATGGCCAGCCCAGGATAGCTTTGGCTGCATCACTTGGGCTGAGCTGTTCTGTGTCTCATTTTCCAGCAGAATTCCCCACATGTGTCCTCAGAGAAAATTCAGAGGATCAAGAAGGGGGAAAAAAATCAGAAATTGACATGTGCTTTTTTTTCTTCCAGGCCTTTGCTTGCTTCAATTTTGTTACTATTCTATTAGTCAAAGCAAATCAAAGACTAAATTTGATGTCAATTTGGAAAGGTGCCATCAAATAACAGGACTTAGGTGGCAAAGGCCATGGGAGACCACCTCTTTCATCAGTGTGACCTGGATGTGAGACATAGAGTCAAAGGAGATCATTTTGGAACTTTAAGGTTTAATGGCTGCCTTATTGAATTTTGGACTTGCATGGGTCCTGTAGTCCTTTGTTTTGGCCAGTTTCTCCCATTTGGAATGGGTGTATTTACTCAATGCCTGTACCCTCATTTTGTCTAGGAAGTGACTAACTGGTTTTTGATTTTATAGGCCAATAGTCAGAAGAAACTTGCCTTGTCTCCAATGAGACTTTGGACTTGGACTTTTTGGTTAATGCTGAAATAAGTTAAGACTTTGGGGGCTATTGGAAAGGCATGATTGTGTTTTGAGATATGAGGATATGAGATCTGGGAGGAGCTAGGGCAGAATGATATGGTTGGGCTGTGTCCCCACCCAAAATCTCATCTTGAATCACAATCCCCATAATCCCCACGTGTTGAGGGTGGGACCAGGTGGAGGTAATTGGATCACAAGAGCAGTTTCTCCCATGCTGTTCTCATAATAGTGAGTGAGTCTCATGGGATCTGATGGTTTTATAAGCATCTGGCATTTCCTCTGCTTACACTCATTCACCTGCCGCCCTGTGAAGAGGTGCCTTCTGCCATGATTGTAACCTTTCGGGACCTCCCCCACCATGCGGAACTGTGAGTCAGTTAAACCTCTTTTCTTTATAAATTACCCAGTCTCAGATATTTCTTCATAGCAGCATTAAAATGGACTTACACAATAGGACATAGACACAAAGAGTCCATTTAATTGGGGTCATTGACTCAATTACTGTACCACAGTGGAGAAAGAAGAAAGGATATGTTGGGCTGTCTTCATAGGATGAATAAATTTTTACATGGTACAGACAGGGAAAGGATACTCCAGGTATAAGAGGAACAGAAATACAGTTTCTCTGTTTTAAAGAATAGATTGGAAGAAAGTGAAGAACTGGAAGCTGAGAGAGCAACTAGGAACTGTTACAGTTGTGTAAGTAAAAAGAAATGAAAACCTGAACCAATGTGACTGAAGCAGGAAAGAAAAGAAGAGGAGAAACTGAGAGGCATCATGACAGCAGAATCCATAAGAATGAATGGATGTCATAGTAGGGAAGAAAGAAGAGTCAAATATGACCCAAAGTAGATATGTTGAGTATCTGAGTTGAAGACAATGCTAGTAACCAGGCCATAAAAGAGAAGCAAGTTTGAAGTCAAAGAGAAAGAATGGTTCTGTTTTTGACATCTGTGTTTAGAGATACCTGTGATAGTAGTGAGGTCTAGTAGTCATAAAGAAGAAAATGTTCAAAGATTAATGAACACTGTTGACAGCAGTTGTAGTAAATTGCAAAGAGATATGAATATGGAGCTAGAACTGCTGGAGTCCCAGCTCTTCCCCTTATTAGCTGTGTGAAAATATGAGGACAAAGCAGAGAAGAAAATATGGCAACACAGGGGGCTACCAATTGTTAATTTACTGAAGGTTTCAAATTCTTGTGTTTGCTTTTACTTTAATGCTGCCCCTACCCTCAGCCCACACCACCTTGTTCATTTTATAAAAACCAGTTGTGCCTACAAAATTCTAGCATAGTGGGGGAAGGAAAAGATCTCTGTATCCACAGAAACATGCATTTCACCTACAGGTTTCTTAAACCATTTGGTATTTTTTTTATATCAACGAATGCTGTTCAGATAAGCTACTGCTATAATTTTTTTCCTTAAACCTTTAAGTTACTATAATTTTAAAAATAACCTTAGCTCTTTTGCATTTATATTAAGACTTATTTTTGCATTATTTCATCAGGAAAAACTTGACTCAAATAACTTTTAGATATGATTTCTAAAAGGTGACTGAGTTGGTAAACATGATTTTATTGGATTTGTATGCTAAAAAGTGTTCCAGAGAAAGACACAGACAATTTTATGTTGAAAGTGTATGGAAAAGCAGAGAGGGTCAGTGTACCAAACATTGCCTTCACAAATCACCTTCAGTAATGTACCTACCACAGAAATTTAGGTTAACTCTGCAGGGGAGAGAGTGCAGAATTACTAAGGAGTCTTTGGGGTAACCAAATCTAGGCAGGCCAGTCATATTCCTGAACAGGACTAAAATTCAGTTAGGTTTGAGGGAGCAGAGAGATGTAGATTGAATGAGAGAGAGAAAGCAATGCAGAAGAAGGACTGGCAAAGGAGATGGTTCATGATGATGACCAGCAGGCGTTTGCAACTGGAATCAAGAGTGGATGGAGGGCAAAATCCTGACACCATCCATAGCTCCCTGGACTAACCTATGAAGATCACACTCATTAGTTCAGCCTTTACAGCCTTCCTGGGCTTGTTCCTTACCACTCCAAGCTTCTCCTCCCTACTCCAGCCAGATAGGACTACCTGTTATCCTACCAGCCCACTACACCTCAGAACTAGAGTTGACATCAGCCAAAATGTAGGGGGCAGACAATGGAGAATTCAGTCCTCAACACTGGCTGTGCAGTAGTGTCTCCTGTGAAGTTTTGTCAGCCTTGTTGTTTGTTTTTAATATATCTGTCCTCCTGCTCCAAAAGAGAGAAGACAGATATATTAAATTCCTTGGCATCAGACTCTAAGTCTAATGCAAGTTTGTGGAGAAAATAGTGAAGAAAATCAACATTTGTTTTGAGGATAATTTTAGTAAGTCCAATAATGATTGACACTTCCCTACAGAAACATGACACACAGGTCACAGAAAGGGTCACACGTTTCTCCTGCAGGTGGCAAATTAATGACTTTTTGAAAGCTGCCATCTTCAAGAGGCTGCAAAAAGTATCCTAGCCAGACATCACAAAAGAAGAAAAGTCAATGATCCTCTCCCAATCTTTTATCTTTTAGCATCAGCAGAGGCATGCTTGCTCTGTGACTCAGGTATATTTGCTGTGAGGCTGTGCTCTAAAGAAGGAACGTTAGGCTCCTGTTCTCTTTTTTCAAGGTATTAACATGAGAATGGCCTTGTAAGCAGGACAAAACAACAGACCAAATTTGGTTTCCAAATAATCTGCATGTAGGTACCAGCAGCTTCTTATAGGAATTGCTCAGAAAACAAGTTGCAAAGATGAATGCAAGGGAAGCCCTTTATACTGGAAGAAAGATATTGCTGAGTGTCCTGAAGACCACCCTGAGGTTCAAGGAATTGCTAGAAGGACTCACAGAATTCAGAAAAGCTGTTATCCTCACTGTTACAGTTGATTACAGCAAAAGGATACAGATTATAAGGTTGATTATAGCAAAAGGATACAGATTATAGGGCTGAGTCTAGGGGAAACCAGACACAAGCTTCCAGTGGTCCTCTCCCAGTGGAGTTGTATGGATGGCACTTAGTTCTCCCAGTAATAATGTGTGACGTGTGTACAGAGAATTGCCAAGCAGAGAGGTTCATCAAGACTTAGTGTCAGAGTTTTACTGGGGGTCAGTCACGTAAACATGGAGCACCAGTGTGGCTGAGCTTAGTTACTCAACCTCCAGCACCTCTAGAGGTTAAATTGATACGCATGACCCAAGGCCCCCATCATAAATCACACTGTGAATATAAACCACCTCGTGTGGTTCAAGGCCACAGGTGAACAAAGATATTCATGTTAAGCAGGATATTCCAAGGGCTTAGAGGTTATCTCCCAAGAGCTGGACGAGGGCAGAGCCTTTTTTGAAACATGCAGGGTTTGGACATCCTAGTCCAGCTGAGTCCAACCTTTACTGCACAGAAGGGAGCAACTTGGGGTATACCTTCAGGATCATTCACTGGAAAATTCTACTTTTCTTTCCACAAAGGGAAGAGAGCTCAGCTCTGGGGACTCTCACATTCCTTACTCTTATAGTGAAGGTCAAAAGTGAAATCCAATCGTACATAGCTTTGAGTTTCCCACTTTATGTCTAATGAAGCACAATACTTTGCAATCTCACATATTATAGTAGAATATAATATATACACTACAAAACAAGAATGAAAACCCGCCTTTCTGTATTTTCTACACTAATTAACCTTCTACTAAACATTTTGAAAAGTTAAGAAATAATGTTCAGCCTTGAAATACTCTTTAGCTTTTGTATTTTCCTTCCTTCTTCTGTGCAGTTGGTTATCAAATACTTGTTAAAATATATAGGAATATTGTGTTGAACTATTATGAGTAATGAAATGCAAGCCAAAACATCTTAATTCTCCCAAAGAGAGATTCATATAATGTATACATGAGGATCCTGCCCCTCGGATTACACTCTGTGAAATCTCTGTTATTTTTTAACACAAAACTCTGAAGACGTTTATCTGTCTTTTTTCCTGCCTACTTTAAAATAGTTGCAAATTAGATCTGTGTTCTTTGATTCAGGTTGATTTCTGGGTATCTGTATTTAATTCTTTCACAAAAGGGCAAAGGCAGCTTCTGGATATGCTAAGAATCCTTTCTTTTTATGGGTTGAGAGAAAAACAATCCGCAACACTAGGAGAACTAAATAAGGATGGGAGGTTTGCATGGAACCTGGACTCTCCCACACTGTACCCAAGCCCATGCCAAATTTGTACAGGTGTGCACCACATGAACAGATGAGCAAGTGAGATGAGAATAGCTCTCAGGATCTGGCTGAGCCCATAATGATGAATTTCTCCCAAAGTGGACCTAAGCATCTGTTATGTACTTCAAGTATTTGTTTGCTTGATAGCAAAAGGGTACTTAAACTGCTAAGCTTATACCCTATTAGGGATTATGGGGATTTTTTGTGGTTGTTGCAGTTGTTGTCTTCTTCTTAAAGAAAGAAAAAGGACACAATGAGATGACACATCAGGGGTGTCAACGTAAAGGGAGTACTGAGCCCACTAGAAGGGAGCACGGGATTTGAGATGTTCTAACACTCAGAATATTACAGTGGTTCTAACACCACCATTTTGTTCTGGGAACACCTTGTTACTTGGGAGGAGTGTTAAATTGTAAAAGTTATTTAATGTGGCTTTTACAATAAGATTTTTTGAGAGAAAAAATGTTTATTTGGAGAATAAGTTTATGAAGGTTGTTCCCTACTCCAGATCCTGGATATTCTTAAAGATATTTCCTCAGGAATCCTCATGCTGTAGATTTTTGCTCTCCTACCAACTTTGCAGGCTCCTGAATCTGATTTTTTTTCCTGTCTAATTTTCCACTCATTTGACAAATGGCTTTTAGTGCCAGACACTCAATTAATCCCTGCCCCCAAGGAGCTTAAATTCAGATGGGCAAAACAGACCATTAATATAATGTATATACAAATTCAGTATGTTAGAATGAGATGAGGGTTGTAGAGAAAACTAAAACAAGATGAAGGCACTGAGAAAGTGCCAAGGGCTTGAACCAAAACTCTTCTTTCTCATGTTCCTTCTGTTATTCTTTGTACTTCCCAGCTATTCTGATGTGCTGATTCAGCTTGATTTGTTACCAGGATGGATAAAGTACATCCTACCTCTTTCTCCTTTGCCTTCTTACTGTGTGTACAATGTGCCCGTAATAAATAATATTTGAATAAAGTTTTCATATCCATTTTGCTTTTAATCCCCAAAACAACATATTTGAAGAAAAACCTCAGAAAAGTGAATGACTTGGTTAAAGTCAAATAGATACTAAATAAGAAAACAGGACAGCATCCACTACTTCCTTTTTCAAAAAAACTTAATGAAAACTGTACATCAAATATAACTTTATTGCTCTGAAAAATGAATCAGAATATTATAATATAAATAGTGTAAGATGACTACCCCTATTTTTTCCTTTTCAAAAAGGAAAGACATGTCTATAGGGTTTTCAATGTTTTGAAAAAAAAATGAGAAATTGTCTAATTGTCACTCTTACTGAGGCAGAAATAGTTTGGGCTTAATGTTACAACTAGAATCCCTTACCATACTTACCCTGGTGTGATTATTATGCATTGTATATCTGTATCAAAACATCTCATGTACCCTATAAATGTATACACTACTATGTACCCATAAAAATGTTTTTTAAAACTACAAAAAAAAAAAAGAAAACAGAACTGTTGCACTCAGGTTCTCTGAAACTAACTTGCATGACATATTTACAGATCGTCGCTCCCATTGTTAGACACCCAAAAGAAAAACTAAATATGAATAATGGGCCAGGTGAAGGAGAGAAATGGTTCAGGCCAAATGGCAAAAGAATCATTCCTGAGGGCAACAGGTAAATTGCTTTGGTTCACACAATGGGCACTCAAGAAATTATTCAACAAATGCTTTTTGAGTGTCTATTATGTGCTAGACACTGTGCTAGGTGCTAAAAGTCATCCTCTACTTTGCCTGCAAATCAGATATATTAGAGTCAAATCAATACACAGTAGCAGGCTGAGGAATAGTGTTTTAAATTGAGAAGAGGATATCATATTAATAATTGTCTTTTAAGTCTATTAACTTTAATAGGGGTCTAGAAAAAAAGTTACTCATATATGGAGAGGAAGAAGAAATAAAGGACATAGGGAGTGTAAATAAACTAAATTTAGAACCAAGGGCAGAGTTAAGTGTTAAATTAGAGAAAGTGCTCACCATTACCTTAATAGTAAGTTCAGTAGGGTTCAGTAAGGCAATAGCATTCATCACTGAAAATTCCTCCTAAAAAACCTTAAAGAGGCATGTCATGGGAAGAAGTTACGGTGTAATGGATCAAGCACAAGACTTAATAGTTTCCATCCTGACTCTGGCACTTAGCAGTTTTGTGACCTTTGTCTATAAAAGGAGGTTAATAATCCTTTTCCAGAGGGATTGGGATTGCATAAGGTCACACATGAGAATGTGGCACCAAGTGGGTGTTTTTGTCAGGGCTCCTGAAACTGCATGGAGAAGAAATGTATCTCAAAACGGTATTTACTGGCTTGTGAAGAAAAAAACAAATGCAGGGCCAGTGCTTTAGATATGTCTAATGGCAAAAACTCAGCTGAGGTCACCAGGATGCCAGCTCTCTCCATCGCTCAGTTACGCTCTCAGTTGTGTTAACTTCATCCTCAACTGGTGCTTTTCTTGACAGAATGAGCTGGAGGTTTACAGCTCCAGACTCAAATCTTCACAGTTACAGAGCTCTTCGATATAATTCCACCCAAATCCCTAATTGAGCCTTCTTTGGCCTAGATTGGATCACAGGATTACCTCTGAACCAGTAGGTGTGGACAAGGAAATTTAGTGCTCTGATTATCCTGCTTTGGGTCATCAGGCTTCTTTGAAGCCAAAGATAAAGTCATCCTCAATCAATCTACACATACTGAAGGACAGAAGGGTGATGTCCCAGAGGAAACCCAGAAAGCTGTTGTGAGATGCAAGAAGATATAGTGGCAAACTAAAGCCACCAATATTGGGTTCAATTAATATGTGTTACTTCTCAATATGTGGGATTTGGGTATTGTGTCTCTGAATAGATCAAAAATTATATATAGAACTTAGCTCCTGAACTAAGCATATTTTCTAAATAATGTTTCTTCTGCAGGAAAATGTAATAATAACTGTACTTGCTTTCTCTGAGCACAGAGAGCCCATTCAAATAGCCTTGTGCTTCAGAAAAAAAAAATCATTGCTATGAAAAATGCATTTCTGCTTGGCTCATGAGCTGGAAAGAGAATATTGGAATATTAATATTTAGTGCATGTACCTAGGGATGACCCTGTGTGCATAAATATGCCTTAGCATCTCCATTTATACCTACATCAAGGGGAAAAATTAAATTATTATATACTGCCGTGAAGAGATGAAATGAAACATGATACATATATTAAACTTAAAGAACAGAAATGAACCCACAACACAAGAAAATTTGGAATCTCACATACTCTGCTTTCCTGTCTGTTTCTATTGACTAGTTGTGAACTTGGTGATATATAAAATTAATAGCTTTTTACCTTTAGCTTGGCCCAAAGTACTTGATAAAGCCAAGTCTCTCCCATATTAACAATAATATTCTCCTTTTCCTAGCACCTGATTCCTCTGTTTCATCACAGCCACAATTCTAGAAAGGGAAGTGTACACTAGCTGTTTCTACTCTCTCAACACCAGCCCCCATTCACACGAGTCCATTGCTATAATTTGCTTTGTCTCCACAAAAACCCATGTTGAAATTTGATCCCCAATGTGGCAGTGTTGAAAGGTGAAGTCTAGTAAGAGATGTTTGGGTCATGGAAGCGGATCCTTCATGAATAGATTAATGCTGTCCCACCAGGGTGAGTGAATTCTCCCTCTGGTTCTAGTGGGAATTGATTAGTTTCTGAGACAGCATGTTGTTAAAAAAGTCTAGCTTCCTTGGATTCACTCTCTGGCTTCTTTTCTTGCCCTGTGATCTCTTTGCACATGTCAGCTCCCCTTCCTCTTTCTGCCATGAGTGGAAACAGTCTAAGGCCTTCACCAGATGCAGCTGCCCAATCCTGGACTTTCCAACCACCAGTATTGTGAGCCAAATAAACCTCTTTTCTTTGTAAATTACTCAGTATCACATATTTAGCACAAAACAGCAACATAAAACAAACTAAGATGCTCATGAACACCTAATTTCTATGACTATCACATGAACACTACCCGCACTAGTGAGCTTTTCCTAAGTTTAACAGTTCCTTCCAATTCTGACTCTATTTGTCTGTGACATTCTCTACTTCTGGAAACTCTCCTTGCTGGAGTTCCACTTCTCCAGTCCCTCCCAGGTTTCCCTCAACTCCCTTGAGTGCTCCATTTTCACCTCCTTCACAGCCTGTTCTTCTTCCTCCTCCTCTATCAATGTTATTTCTCTAGGTTGAGGTTCTTGGTCTACATATTATCCCCTAATCCCATGCCTTCACTTAGCCCTTACATGTTGATGGAACCCACATTTTTATCACAAGCTAAGACCTCTCACCACTGACTCTCCCACAGTTGCATGGACCATAAAGAAAGAGAAAAGGATCAGGAAAAGAGTTCTGGAAAATAGCAATATGTAAAAGCCACGTGGAGAAAGAACCCTGAGTGAGGTTAGCATTGTATAATGAAAACCAGGAGAGAGTGGCTGCTGACAACCAGAGCAAGAGAGACTTTTTGAAAGAAAAGAAGGCACAGAAGGGATTGTGCACTACAACAAGATCAAGTGAAATAAGGACTGAATACTGTCCCTTTAAATCAACAGCTAGAAGCTCCTTAGTGGCCTTGACAAGAGATATTTCAGTGGTTAGGATAGAAACTAGACTGTGGTAGATGAAGGAATAAATACAAAGTAGGAAAATTAATACAGAGAACATGAGCCATTCCTCCAGGAACTTGACTGAAGGTGGAACATAGTTAAATGGGGATGAGGAGTGCCAGGGTGTTTGCTGATTTGGTTGGCTGAGTGGGTGGTGGTTTTTAAGCTGGGAAAAAGTTGAGACTGTTAAAGGGGAAAAAACACCGTGAAATTAGAAACTGTAAATCTAGGAATTAGAGAGGGCGGAGGGGATACTCGTGGTGAGTAAACATCCCACTACTGCCACTGTGTTCTATAAGAAACACAGAATTGGATGAGGTCCAGCTGTTTCTCATGCCTTCAATCATTTTTTATCAGGCACAGGTTAAAACTTCATCCTCAGCCTTGCATTCAATGTTCTCCTTAAAGTCTGATTTCATCTCTCCCACATTGCATGCTACAAGTCCTACTCAAAACGATGCTGGGGGTCTTTCTTTACCTCATTCTCTGCTCTCTGCAGGTTTAAACTCTATTTTTTAAGACATAGTCCAAGTTTTATTTCCTCTTGGTTTTCCCAACTACATCCTTGGTTCTCAGCAATTATTTCAGTTACAGAACTTCTGTAGCACTTCTTTTTTTTTTTTTTTTTTTTTGAGATGAAGTCTTGCTCTATCGCCCAGGCTGGAGCGCAGTGGCAAGATCTCGGTTCACTGCAACCTCTGCCTCCCAAGCTCAAGCGATTCTCCTGCCTCAGCCTCCCAAGTAGCTGGGACTACAGGTGCATGCCACCATGCCTAATTTTGTTTGTTTGTTTGTTTGTTTTGGACTTTTAGTAGAGATGGGGTTTCACCATGTTAGTCAGGATGGTCTCGATCTCCTGACCTCGTGATCCGCCCACCTCGTCCTCCCAAAGTGCTGGAATTACAGGCATGAGCGACCGTGCCCAGCCATTCTGTAGCATTTCTATGGTTATTAATTTTTCCTGACTCATATAGTTATTTATCTAATCAGGTATATATTCTTGCTCCCTAAATCAGCCATAAGCCCACAAAGGGCTTTACCCTCCAACATTTAGTAGAATCTCTAGCTTAAATTGTGGGGCTCTTGTACAAGGGCCAACTGCAAGAGAGTGGTCTTGTAAGCAGTAGCAAAAGCTGAAACTGACTCTGGTCACTGGCACCCTTGTGAGATTAATTGACTGGTAGGGTAGGGAGCAGCAGGAACCAAATAAGACATAAGATGCAGAAGATACCATCCTAACAGGGTCCGAGTTAGACAGTAAATATTTATAGAGCAACTACTATGCACAGAGCACAGCCCCAGACACGAAACATACAACAGTAAACAAAGTAGACCAGGTCCCTGCCCTCATGGAGCTTACAGTCTAGAAAAGCAGATAGACATTAAACACACAATTTCAAATGTGACAAATGAAAGAAAAAGGAAAAAGTACTTTAAAAGAGTATTGTATCCTGTATATTCCTGGTGGCTTGAGCACAACTCAGTACATAATAAGTACTGAAGTGGGAAAACAGACATAATTCCTGCCTCAAGAAGCCTATGGCCTAATAATGGTATTTATTTTCTGTTTATTGCAACTGGGATACCTAAAATAAGATTTTAGATTGTAATGAAAACAAAAAGAGGCTTTTGAGCTAGATGAATTCTAGAATGTCTTCGTGCTTCTCTAAAATCCAAGACCTCACACATTAGATGTGCACAGATGTTTGTCGAATTGAACTGCCTACATTAAGGTGAGTTTTTTCAGAGCCATAAATGAAGTAGATTAATTGGAGCCACTCACTAATTTCAAATTTTCTGTTTGCAAAGCAAAGGGATATACTTCTCTCATTTCTAAAAAAAAGACCAGAATTTGGGATACTTACTGACTTCCAATCCTGGGAAAGGAAAGCAAGATGAGGGAGAGAGAGACCTTCGATTGAGCAGCTGTTGGTAAACAGTCAACTTTCCATATCCACACAGGAAACTGCATCATGTGTCACACTGTCATTTTAATGCAGTAATACAACCACAAGATTACAAAGTTAAATTTATGTAAATTATGTTTTGGAAATTACTGGAGCAGACTGTGGGGGCTGTTTGTACTCAATCTGCTAATGAAAGGGCCCATTTCACCAACAGAAAATCAAAAGAAGAAAATATTTTGCTGCATTTCCTTTGGTCTATTTCAAAGATATAAATGATTCCATTAAGAATTTTCTCCCCAAAGCTTTAATGTGGAAGAGATGGGGAGCAGAGAGAAGTCTGCGTTCATCTATTGTTAAAGAGGCCACTGTGGGAGCTGGGGAATGCTCCCTTTGGTTTATTGTCTATTCAGCAAGGCTGGTGGTATTTTTGCTGCCAACTGATTAATCTATCAAATCCCCAATGTTTCAAGGAACCATACACTACTCAGGCAGTGCTTATGAGAATGATGTTCCCGCATTATGAATCTAACATTCATTTTCATAGATGGCAGCATGACTAATGATGATGCCTCATATTTCTATAACAATTTACAGTTTCCAGACCACTTTCACATTCATCATCTCATTTGATTCTCGTGACAATCTTGGGAGGTCTGGAGGGCAGGAATTATTGTCCTTATATTTCAAATAAGAAAGAGGAACTCAAGGCTCAGAAGGGATGTCACTTCCCCAACCAAGTAAAAGGCAAACCCATGACTCTAATATTGATCTTCTGATACTAGTTTCAGTGTTCTTTCCACAGAAAATTTCCCAAAATTTGTTCTGAAGAACATTGGTCTTGAGAATTATGCCATGAAACCAAAATCATTTTACATTATGTATCTCTTGTATCAGTTGTGCCTCAGCGTAGGAGACAGAAACCTCTCTAAGTGCTTCAAGCAGAAAAGGAATTTGACATGAGAAATGTGGTGATTACAAAATTGTTGGAAGGGCCAGAGGAACAGAAATCAGGGGTTGCCCCAGTCTATTTATCTCACGGGCCCATCATTATACTGTCACGTGACAAAGCCAAAACTGCCTATAAACAATTACTTCACTTAGCAGCATCAACAACAGTAGGAAAATTGCCTGCATCTCCCTTTCACTTCGCAAATTTTGTGAAAATGCATGTAATCAGCCGACCAGAATTCTCATCCAGAAGCCTAGTTGCAAGGGAGTCTGGGAAATGTAGTTTGTAGGTGGAATGGGCTTGAGAGTGCCAATCACAGTCTCTTAATCATACCCCTTTTAAAAATGCATGGTGTTCATTAACATTTTAAGGCTACAAAAAAAAAATCCTGCAGTAATGGAAATTATTAAACTTTAACCTTGCTAAACTCAGCTTTTCCCAAAATTGTTTGACCATGGAACTCTATCTGGCAGCCCCTCATTAAGCAGAACACACTCGGGGAAAAGCTGCACTGCAGCAAGCTGGACATAGCCACAATACAGCACACACACATGTACGCCAATATGTCCATCAGACAACTAATCAACATAGAATCAGTGAGCATCTGCTGCAGGCCTATAGTAGAAGGCGGACAGCTCCACGGACCAATTCCACTCAAACATGTGAGGCAAAATCCTTTCCTTTGGGGTGATTACAGTAAGAAAACCACCTACAGGCATAGGGCCCAGAAATTTAAGATGCCAGAATCAATTCTAAGTAGCAAATGGGTTTGGTCTAGTAACTGCTATAGAATAGAAATCATCGTCTATCACTGAAGATCAACCAGCCAGCCATTCGAGTTTTTGGAAGCAACTGAGTATTGTTGGATGAGTCAAGTACTCTGCTACAGCACCCCCCACTCACTACTGTCTCATATCTATCCAAATCACAAAATTATGTTTCTTCCTCATGCCTGTGGGCATTTGAGTTTGACACACACAGGTAGACACAAACTGTTAGAGAAGTCTTTGTGGATAACGTGGGAGTTGAATTGAGCCTTAAAGGCTGAGGGGGGGCAGCATCTGCAGCAGTATTTCTCCTGGGATTCAAGAGAATATTCCTGTTATCTAGGTTAGTAGGCATGGTGTGGTTAAAGATTAAGCCCTAAATCAGCTACCTAGGCCTCACTGAGTGCTCTAGCAACATGCCTCTTTGTAGTGGAGAAGTTTTAATGAGAAAGGAAGCCTATTAAAGGGAATATTGAGTAATTAGGAGACTATGTGAGGCTGGTCTCAACTGTGATTCTGCGGAGAAAGTGTACCTTTTCCTAAAGCAAAGAGAGTGCAGAAGGAAGAACCACCCAAAATAACTCTTTTAGTCTATAGGAGAGAAAGAACACATGATATGTAATGGTTATTCCATCTCATCATTATAAGGGATTATATATATTCCTTCCTTCCTTCCTTCCTTCCATCTTCCAATATATCCCATCTCATCATTTATCCACCATGAATAAAGCAATCTATTCTGCATTCAGACTTAGCTTTTAATCAGTTTAAGTAAAATACTTAAAATATTATTTCCCATGCACCCATATTTGGAAATTGTACCCTATAACAATTTGGGATTTTTCTTTCTGAGTTTTCTTACACTGAGGAAACCCTACACTTGTAGTCTATGTTTTTAAAAACAAAAATCCTTTCAAAAAGAAATGCATTTTCAGGGGAAGTTTTAAAAATCCTAAAGAATATTGGCTGGGCATACTGGCATAGTGGCTTATGCCTATAATCCCAGCACTTTGGGAGGCTGAGGCAGGTGGATCATGAGGTCGGGAGATAGAGACCATCCTGGCAAACATGGTGAAACCCCGTCTCTACTAAAAATACAAAAATTAGCCGGGCGTGGTGCCGTGTGCCTGTAATCCCAGTTACTCAGGAGGCTGAGGCAGGAGAATCACTTGAACCAGGGAGTCAGAGGTTGCAGTGAGCCAAAATCACACCACTGCACTCCAGCCTGGTGACAGAGAGTCTGTCTCAAAAAAA
>NW_012104343.1:2403125-2438717 GCF_000951045.1 Mandrillus leucophaeus | reverse complement strand
AAAAAAAAAAAAAAAAAAAAAATCCTAAAGAGTATTAATTAGGAAATATAAAAATTAATTTTTTTAAAGACAGAAGCATTATTACCCAAGGCCATGAGAACTGGCTTTGTGAAACTGAAGAGAGATCAGGATGAGTGAAAAACTCTTCAATACTATCTTATCAGACCACATTGTCAGAATTATTTTCAAGGAGATCAGCATGGAATAGGAAACTACCCGCTGTAAACATTATCTAACTAGTTTTCTACCATAGGCATCACTGGTAACTTGACTGAACTATTTGAAAACAACCTATACCATTCACTGCTTGGAGACTTAGTGTGTGTTCTAAAGAAAACCATACATTTCATTTGTTACCAGCTTCCTGAAAGTGTAAACCCTTGTCAATAGCAAAGCTTATCCTCAAGGCTCTCAGCAAGCAAAGGGAAGAACTGGGTGCAGGATGTGGAGCTCTGGCTTTTTTGGCCTATATGCGATACAGCAAAAACCAATTCTCCTCAGACGTCAGCTTTTTGTTCACTCAATAAGTATATGTTGATCATCTGCTATGCACCAGGCAGTGAGGCAGCTACTGGGGATACAGTGGTGTATAAAAGAGACATGTCCCTGCCATCATGGAGTTTACAATCTAGTGTAGAAGTCAGACAAGAAGCCATCAACCAAAGGAATACATCGTTTAATATAATGAATCATGAGAAGAGCTGGAATTCTACTAAAAAAGGGTTTTTCAGGGATAGCCTGTCTGAGGATCTAACATTTAAGCTAAGATCTAAAGGACTGAATAGTCCTAAAAGAGGTCACAACAAAAGTGACGGCTGCACTGAGAAAGAGCTTGGCATGTTTGGAGACCTAACATAAAGCCAGTGGGAGTGAAGCAACGAGGAAAAGGAGATGATAAGGCCGGGGAAGGGAACCATAATAAAGAGCCCCGATTTCATTCTGAAAGTGACAGGAGGCCACAGAACGGCTTTGTGTTACTCTGCTTGGGCTTCCAGAACAAAATACCATGGTCTGGGTGACTTAAACAACAGGTATTTATTTCTCCCAGTTCTGGAGGCTGAGAAATTTGGGACAAATTCCATCCCTTCCGTTCCAGGTGAGGGCCATCTTCCCGGCTTGTAGGAAGCATAGAAAGCGCCCTCTCACTGTATGTTCATAGGGCTTTTCCTTGGTGCACACACATCGAGAGAGTGCAAACTCTTCAGTATCTCTCCTTATAAGGACATTGATATTATCAGATAAGGCCCTACCCTTATAAGCCTATTTAACCTTAACTATTTCCATACGGACCTTATCTCTAAATATGGTCACATTTAGAGTTATGACTTCAACATATGAATTTGGGGGGAACACAAACATTCAGACCACGACAGGCTTACAGCAGGGAAATGGCATGGCCTGATCAACTGATTTCATTTTTTAAAGGTCACTTTGACTAATTTGTGGAGGGTGACTAATAAGGAAAAAGAAAAGAAGCAGAGAGAACAGGAGTTCTGAACAGAGAGAACATGACAGACCAAGGTGGTAAAAGTATTGCATCAGAGAAAAATGTGGGAAAGAATTGAGTAACCAGGTATTTTTTTAAAAGCTTGTTTAATATTTAAAGAAAAGGAATAAATAAGATTTGATTATTAAAAAGGAAAATTAAAACAATGCCTCTTCTAAGTGACTTTTTAAAACAATATCTGTAGGCCACCCAAGAGGGACAACCTGTGTGGGTCCCTGTATGGCAACGTTACAGAATTGTTTTGATCATTAACCTTCTTTCTTGTAGTGTCATTGCGATTCATGGTTATGGGGAAATTCAGGAAGGTTCCAAGGTTCAGTTAAGATAGGCCATGAAACATAAAAATACTTATCAGAATGTACATTAAGTTCCTATTTCTGAGTAACAAATTTCCACACAATTAACAGCTTAAAACAACGCCTGTTTATTGCACCAGCATTTCTGTAGATCAGAAGTCCAGGCATGGCTCAGCTGGGTCCTTCACTCAGAGTCTCATAAGGCAGAAATCAAGGTGTCAGCTGGGCTGAGTTCCTTTCTGGAGCTAGGGGTTCTCATTCAAACTCACGTGGTTGTTGGCAGAATTCAGTTCCTCGTAGATGTGTGACTTAGCCCCCTGTTCTTTTATTGGCTTCCAGATGGGGTCCACTTTCATCTCCTAGAAGCCACCTGCAGCCCTCTTTTAAACACTCAGCCCATTAGGTCAGATCTGCCTGATAATGGCCCTTTTGATTAACTCAGCTAATTAGGGACCTTGATTACATCTGCGAAGTTCTTTATGCCATACAACAGGACAATCATAAGAGTGATCTCTCATCGTGTCTCAGGTTCCAGTCACACTCAACAGGAGGGAACCCTTGATAACAAGGGTTATCAGGGGATCTTTTTATTCTGGCTACCATAGAATATCAGTGAATCCTTGAACCTTGTATAGAGACTTCACATTATTACAATCTCTTGCTATGCAATGCTTCATAATATACCCCATAATTGCTGAAAATCATGAAGGTCGAAATTTTTGTTAAAAAAAAAAAAATCAGTCAACACATTGGCTGGAAAATGAATCTGTTTTAAAATGTTCATGTTTTTAAAGGGTTAACTTCTCAGCTAAACCGTCAGGGCTGTTTCAGATCATCTCAATGTCTTAGATATTGTTTTTTGCAGAAGCTGTCTTTTGGAGTTTGTCTTAAGTGGAGCTCTTTTCTAGAGACTTGGGCTCTCTAAGTTCTATTTTTCCTTCAGTAAGTCATAAGAAATCTATTCAGTAGAATCCAGTTGAACATCTGGCTCTTTGCTTCCTCCCAGTCTCTAGAAGAGCAGTTTCCAAAGTCTGGTTTTGGCCAATCCCAACACCCTGTCAGAAGGTCTTTGAGGTCCTCCTTGTCCAACTATTGGATACATAGCCATGTGCAGCTAGATTTCCTCCACAGACTTCAATCAAAGCAACATATCACAACAAATGGAATGTAGTGTCCGCAGTAAGCCAGACATGAAGATATGCAAAAATTTAAAACAATGCCACTCATCTCATTCAGTATTTTTGTTTTGAAAATGCCAAATAGAAACAATACCAGACTTAGATAAGGGGTAACTTTATTTGAAAAGACAATTGCAATAAGGACAATGCTTTGACCCCAGGATGGGCAAGTGTCTTAAAATCAAACAGAAAAAGGCTTTTCTTATATAGGGAAGGGTAAGCAGAGATGGCAGGGACTGTATGGGTAAGGAGGACAAGCAGGTGGGTGAACAGGTGGCAAAATCAGGTACTTCAACAAGAAATGTTTCTTTTGTTCTCAGAAGGAGCTGTTAAGGGAGGATGTTTCATGGCTTAGTGCTTTAGGACTTGCTCAAATTTGGTGGGTTGCCAAAGTTTGGGGGTCCATGGGAAGGACAGAAGCCTGATTAAAATTTGGTTAAGCAGAAGTTCTGTAGATAAGTAATAGATAATCGTGGGCACTTGGTCAAAAACTATAGTCATTTTTCAGGAAAATAATTATGTGTTTATAAGCAATGAGTCTGTTATTTTGTGGATTAATATTTTTTAAATGTCTCAGGTTTAAATTTTATGCAGTAAATGTCAAGAGATACAACCCCCATAAACAAAAGCTCTTTGGAGGCCTAGACAATATCTAAGAGTATAAAGGGATCCTGAGACCAAAATGTTCAAAAACTACCGCTCTAGATTATTCTAGATAACTGTGCCCATTAATCCTATAACAATGACAGGACTTAGAGGGTTTTTCATCACTCCTTTCATATTGTAAATAAATTGAAACTTAGGGTGACCATGTGACTTGCCCAAGATCAGTTAGTGAAAAGCATCAGTAAGTTTTAAATAGTGATCTCCTTATTCCTAACCCTATGTTTACCCTACTATTGCTATACATTTTCAGATGTGTCTATTTTGTATCCAACCTTTGAAACCAAGTCTCTGTCTTATACTTCTTTCATATACTTCAGAGAAGCTGGCATACGTCCCAAATAATCAAATGATGGGTGCTCAAAATTCTTCTTGGATGAATGTACACAGGAATAAAGGAAAGAAGGAAAAACAAAAGGGAGAGAAGGAAAGATGGATGGATGGATGGATGGATGGATGGATGGATGGATGGATGGATGGATGGATGGAAGGGAGGGAGGGAGGGAGGGAGGGAGGGAGAGGGGGAGGGGAGGAAGGAAAGTCTTTTATGAACCCATAGGCCTTGAAACCATTGCACTCTCTCAGCAACACCCACATACAATAATCTCTTACTTATTTCCAGGCTCCAGGGACACAAAAATCTGGTCTACAAGAAACTCAATACCTTCCTTAAAAGTTTACACTGAAGGCTTACATATCCCAAGAAAGGTTCATAGAAGCAGCAAGGCTTGGACCATCCTCATGTGCACAACCTCCCCAGAAACCACAGCAGGAACGTCACTGCTGCTTTGCTCTGTTCCCCACACACCTATGGCTTCACATACTCCTGAAACCTATGGGGGCTCAACTGGACAAAGGGAAAAGGCAGATGGAGCAGTGTGTCGACACAAACAAGAGGTCCAGTCATGGCGTGATGGAGCAGAGGTACTGGGAGGAGCCAGGGTCAGAAAAACAGATGGTAACTCCTCCAACAGTCCGCTTTTAAAAAGCCAAAGAAACAAGAAAGGCTATTGATCTTTTAAGAAAAAGGAAATAAAAGCTAGGAAATAGTTGGGTAAAATCACTTCTTAACAAAGAAACACTGGAGCGCCTGGCTAACTCAGTCAGTAGAGCATGAGATTCTCGACAAAGAGAGAGCATCCCTTCTTGTGTTAAGGCCATACTATTGCACAGGGTTTCATTCAAACTTTGCACAGGATTTTATTCAAACTTTTTCTGCTGTCCCAGAATTATTATTCAGACCTCAGCTCTGGAGATTAGAATGTAAAGGTGGGAGTCTGTGGGTGGTGTGATATTAGCTTGACTCCAATTGCTGACTTCATGACCACTGCTGAGGGCTTCAGGGCAGGTCCATGATGTTCATTTGTTTTCCTTAGTCAAGTTAATGCCTGCTAACTTTGGCCAGAAATTAATTAATCCTGCTCAGGATGCTAGGAAATTCTAGATGTAGCTTGCAGATCTATCTCATTTCTCCACTGTCTTCACTCAGTTCACACAGAATTTCAAAAACTATCTCAAATCCATATATTTGCTTTTCCTACACTGCTAGGGCTCAAATTGCCATTGTTGCTCATCATGTCTGTCAAGATTCAGTTAGGAAAATAAAATCCAAGCTCTGAGTGGAGGAAATTAAATAGAGAGAGTACATCACAAAGGTGTTGGGAGAGCTGCAAAGACAATCAAGGAATGAGGATGTCACCCAAAGATCAGTAGGGAGCCCCTGTCACCTCCAGGGCTGGGGGAATCTTGGAAGGAGATGGTATTGCTGAAATTCAAGAACTGGGGAAGCCAGATAGAAATAGAAACCATGTAGAAGACTGCCCTGCAGGATCTGGGGCCACAGACAACGGAACTATCCAGTGGGTCTACGTGGAAGCAGCTGACACCAAAGAGGACCAGCATTGCTGGGGTTGCCCCATGAAACAAGCATGGGCAATGGAAAATACCCTGGCTTCTCCCTTTTTCTAGGTCTCAAATCTCCCTCCACAGCCTCCTATCGGTACAACCCACACAAAAGCAGGTTGGCTGAGGAGTTTGGGAAATATACTTTGTTTTGTATGAGAAGGGTGGAGAATGGATTTGAAAACAAGCAGGCAAGTGACCAGCACATTCACCAACCCCATGAAAGTTTCCTCCCAAATGGTCTCTTGGTTTTAATTCTTGCTCGCCTCCCATCTTTTCTCTAAGCTGAGATCTCTTTAAATGGATTCTTATCACTTCCCTGCTTCTACCTTTCAGAGGCTTTCTATCACTTTGAGGATAAAATCTAAACTATACCACGGTATACCAGCCCCTGTGAGGTCCTGCATCTGCCCATCTTCCCAGCCTCATTTCAGTCACTCTCCCCCTCACTCACCGAGCTCCAACCCCATGAGCTGTCTTCTACTCCCTCCAACGTGTCAAACTGCAGGCCTTTCACACCTGTCCTTCCATCTGTCTGGAAAGATGTATTCCTGCTTTGGCTAAATGCTACTTTGTCCTGTGGCTTTCAGCTTACATGTCATTTCTTGGGACAGGTTTTCCCAGACCTTCCCCATTTCAGTTAGATGCAACTTTTGTGGTCTCAATCCCTGTATTTTTCCTTCATGGCACTTAACAATATTGATAGGAATATATTTGCTTGTGTCTCTATTTTTTTTTTTTTTAAACATCGGCTTACCACTTGTCTGGAACCTAAACAGTGGGGATCTCACCGGGTCTTGTCCCTGAGGTGGCTGTTGCATCTAGCACCATGCCTGGCATAGATAGATGCCCATTAAAGAATGGTAGAGGATAAACACAGAGGGACAGTGTGATGAAAGCATGTTATTTAATTCATAAGCTTTTCCAAAGTCCATCTAGTCCCCGTTCTACCCCTTCGTTGAGAAATCCCGGAACTAACCATCTTTGAATAAAGTCTCCCCAATCGTAAATAGATTTGCAAAGCTGCTATTGCTAAATAGAGCTTCAAGGATACATTTTTTTTACTTCTGTGTTTGTAAGGACAAAAAGTTCATCATGTCCTTTAGAGAATAACTCTTGCTGAGAAAACAGGAGAATTCTGAAGCTGCTGGTTACCTTTGCACAACAACATGGTAAAAAGCTTCCCCCTTTTTATTTCCAATCAACTCTGTAGCTTGTCCTTATTTTTTGTGTGTGACTATGATTCTGTTACGCTTTGTAATGTTCATTTAGTAACATAAGGATATCACAGTATGTTTATATTATTCACAAAAGACCATACCATTCTCTCTGGATGTGAGCACATTTTAAAAAAGAAAGAAAGAAACAAAACAAACAACAACAACAACAAAGCTCTTTTAAGTAGGTTTCATTTTTCAAACAGGAAAGGCTACTGGTTTAATACAAGTCAAGGATACATCCAGGGTTGTAACCACGGCCCCTCCTTGTGGCAAATCACATGCAATGACTCCAAATACCATCTCTATTATATTCGCTCTACCTAACCTTTATCAGCAAACCAACAGAGGAGCACCCTACCCAGGCAATCTTTGTCTGGAATTTCAGCCATGGCTTTGAGACATTTCTCATCATTTCTTTACCACACTCCCTAAAGCATTTTCTTAGTGGGGCAGCTCTCAGGTCTTTAATTCCAGCTCGTTATTTCTCTTCTTACAGAGCTAAGCGTGTTATTAATAACAGCAACAAAAAAAATAAGTATGGTGTGCACACTAATCTAAAATTTTGAGCTGGCAATTAGTTGGAGTGAAATGCAATTAGATGTTTTCCTTCAAGTCCTAATTTACATGCTGGAAAACATGGGCAGCCTTCGCAAGTAATTGCAAAAATAAGCCCTGCTTTTTGTGTTTGTGTACAAATACGAAGCTCCCCAGCACACCTGCCTTTGCCTAAATAGAATAGAGTCCCAGGGGTCTCCTTGCTTTATGATCACTGAGATATACAGCAGAAAAGGAACTGATCAGCCTTTAGGTGAAAATGTGTTTTCTCCCACTGCAGAAGTTTAGTATTAATTGATATGAACGTTACCCATGGAGAACTGGGGTGCATAAATAAGCCTGACAGTTTCTCCATGTAACCCCACGAGGTGAATTGAGGCTTTTCAGAGCTGCAGCACCCCTTTTGGTGCACTCAGAGTAATAGCTAATACAATTCAATCCGTTAAACACTTCATGAGCATCTGCCCTATATAGCACTGCTAGGAGCCCTGGAGGGAACATATCAAATGAGATACTGTTGACATCTTCAAGAGGGTACAGTCTAGTAGACCAGACAAGACACAGATGCAAATACCACCAAGGGATGGGCTCCGTGGGTGTAGAACAGTTACACCCTGGCAGCTGCACCTCAGTGTCTCCTGAGGAACAAGAGGTGGAGGTGTTTCAGCGAATGTATCAGCACCCTCAAGAAAAAATCTAGTTTCAGCTCAAAGCTCAATCAAGAAGTTATTCTTGTAATACAAGGATATGGAGGGGGAACTTCCTACCATTGCAGAAAAGCAAAGTACAGAAAGAGGAAAGAAAGTAGGGTGATTTTGCAGAACATAAAAGCAAAGGAAAAATCCAGGACTATATGTTTTCTGCAGAAAGCATTAGGGCTCTGATAGAAGAAAGCAACATCTTAGTACAGATATGTGTTCAAAACAAGGAGTTACACATAGAATCCAAGAGCCAGTAGAACTTGGGTGATACAAAGAGGAAAAAATAAAGAAGCCAGCACAGAACAGAAAGCCACACTACTGAGAATTTTATTAATTCCTTAGCGAGGAGAAAACTAGCAAACATTGGAATCCTCCCCGTATATAATGTATAAGTCCTTATTTACAAGTAATTTTGCCTTCTAACTCCACATGGTTCTCATTTCATTGCATGGGTTCAGTTATTATTTACCTATCTATACCCCATATTGTTTCAAAAATAATTTAAAGCAATTAACATTTTTATTATCTTCATAAAGTCCAAAATAAAGATCTCCTTTTAGATATTGTCATATACACAAAAATCTAAACTGGGGAACCCCATCTGATGGCAGTGATTATGAGAGCTTGTAAATGACACAGTGTCAGGACTTTGTTGTGCCTGAGTGCACGATAGATTACAAAAACACAGTGCTGTAGTCAGGATACAAACAAAGAAAAGAAGTAATCGCAGCTGGAGAGACCAGGAAGAGCCTCATGTGGGAAGTACCGCTTGCAGGATGGATGGGAGTATAGGAAGAGAGGCATTCCTGACATGGAGAATGGTATGTGCAAAGACATGGAGGTAGGAAAGGACCTGACTGTACACACTGTAGAAAAGAAGAAAACAGAAATGCTTTGTCATTTATGTTCTCAATTTTTTTTAAAGCCCTTGCTCTTGTTCCATATCAGGAATACTCAGGAGATGAAAGATAGCACAGAACCTTTTTCCCTATGACAGGCAATGAGAAGCTAACGGAGCCAGCCTCACACTAGGTGAAGGTCCACTGCATAGGGTTATGGGTTATGATGGGAATTCAGAGTGAATATTCTTCTTAAAAATATTCTCACTTCCTTATATTTGGCTCACCTTAAATTTCTCTACAGGAGCAAAATGTTTCATTTTACAACTGGCAATAGTGTTTTAAAGGCAAATACTCTTAGAAAAGGCCACAGAGGCCAGGGGTGGTGCCTCATGCCTGTAATCCCAGCACTTTGGGAGACCAAGGTGGGCGGATCACCTGAGGTCAGGAGTTCGAGACCAGCCTGGCCAACATGGTGAAACCCTGTCTCTACTAAAAATACGAAAATTAGCCAGGCGTGGTGGCAGGCACCTGTAATCCCAGCTACTCGGGAGGCTGAGGCAGGAGAATGGCTTGAACCCAGGAGGTGGAGGTTGCAGTGAGCTGAGATCGTGCGACTGCACTCCAGACTGGGCAGCAAAAGCAAAGCTCTGTCTCAAAAAAAAAAAAAAGAAAGAAAAAGAAAAGGCAAGAGAATGACTGTTACTCCCATAACATAGCTATCTATCTGTCATGTCTGGCCAGTTTAGCTAAAGAAGGAAGCTTCAGGCCCGAAACAGGGACCAGGGACCAAGTTAAGGTCCAGGTTTGAGTTAGGATGCAAGCAGGGAAAAAAGGTCCAGAAGAAGGTTGGTAGTCAGAATGACTACTGTGGCCAACTTCCTATGTATGTGGGAATCAGTTCTTGGTGCAGAAATGTCCCCTAGATGCCTGAGTCAGGCAAGGAAAATTCAGTCACTAAACATTGGTGTAGCTCTCTAATAATAGCAAGCCTTCCTATAAAACTCAGCACAAAGTTATCCAAAGTCCTCAAAATTGCTTTTCCGTTATTTGCTGCCTCCAGGTTTTCATGAGATCTTTTTAGTCTTCAAGGAAAGACCAAAGCTGTGAACTGCTGAACAATTATTTAAAGAAAAACTCATTTTAAAACATGGGCTTATTTTAATTTATTAAAATATGCAAGGTAATGCATGCTGGTTTGGAGGAGGGAGAGGTGCCATAGAAATGAAGAAATCGAAGGACCCCTGCTTAATACCATCCCAGAAGGTGTTTCTAAACAAGAGTGGCATTTTGTGGGAAAAGAAATATAGGTTGGTAAAAATGAGAGCTGCTTTTATAAAGGGAGCATTGCTAAATGGAAAGAGGAGTGTGAGGGCTGTCATCTACCATCTCACACTCTGCAGGATATGTGAAGAGGGATCACAGGTGATTAGAAGTGTTTTGAGCTAGCTAACTCTCCCACGTAAGGTTAAGCTTAGCAAGAAGACCCCTGCCAGACTATGGCTCCAGCTTTGATCTACACTCAGTAAGCAGTTGGCCTTCTGACCTTTATCAAAAGCATGTTTGAATGGATGAAAACATGATGTGGAAGATAGTAGTTAAGAAGTATCCAGGTATCCATGGTTAATTGCATTAACCCTCACTGGTCTATCTGTACATTGTGTGAAGGTCCTTTCGTTCTTTGTATATGGGTCCTATAGGCACAGAGCATAGTCCAGGGAGCTCCCCACTGTCTTCATCAGTGATTTGGAAATTTACTTATTTCTGGACACCAACTGTATTGTTACAGTGTTAATGTATTCTTTTATGTTCCCTGCTGGGAATGGCTTTCAATAATGAATAACTATCCTAATAGGATAATTTCCTGGTTTAAGTTGACTCATGTCAATAGGCAGGTAAGAAATAGCAGGATCCTGTATCAGGGTAACGATTTTTTTTAAAAATACATAATTCCTAGAAAAAATATGGATGTTAAAATCCACAGGGCTTGGTTATTCATTGGATTTGGTTGATATCAGGGTAATGATTTTTTTTAAATACATAATTCCTAGAAAAAATATGGATGTTAAAATCTACAGGGCTTGGTTACTCATTGGATTTGGTTGAAGACTAGGGGACTGTGAACTGCGGGACCGAACAGAGGATGGTGACATGGGTTGAAGTACAAAATAGACTTACATGCAAAACTCAAGGTACCTGAGAGTCATTACATTGGTAAAGAAAGGTCAAGTTTTTCTGTGGCAACAAATTGCCTCAAATCTCTGTGACTTAAACTTTTATTTCTTGCTCCCATTATAGCCCAGTGCAGTTTAGACAGCTCTCCTGAAAAACTCTCCTTAAAGGAGTGGCTCAGGAATCCAGGCTCCTCCCACGTTATGAATCTACCATCTTGCAGAGCACTGCTTCCAGTCATGAGGACGGGAGAGAGAGATGTGTAGAATCGGTGCATATTACTCCCACTCACATCAATACAAGAGCTAGTGTTCATTCATTTGGTCCCAAACTAAATGCAGGAGAGGCTAGAATTTAGTCTTCCTGTGTGCCTAGGAAGAGGAACAGGGTTAGATAAGCATCAAGCCTGTCTCTGCTACAGATACCCAAATGACAATAGCTAGCAGGTAGCCGAATAGACCCATCTAGGGTTCAGGGAGAGGAGGACATGAATCAGAGCTGGAGGCGTAAATGTAGACATGGTCAACCACTTAAACCTAGAAAAATACATGAGATCAACCAAGGAGAATATATATGAGAAGAAAAGCAGGGAAACCTAAGGATCACCAAATTTTAGAGTCAGAGAAGGAACACTGAAAAAGATGGCCAATGTGGAACTTCACAGGGACGAGATGAGGAACACTGAAAGTACAACAAAGAAATTCTCTTCTAGGAATTGAGATAAATTCGGCATTCACTGAAGTGAAGCTAGTGAAGTGACCATATTTACAGACCCAGAAATGTTAGCTCATTCTGACAAGAAATTTTCATTCTTTTTGGGTAATAGAGGAGTTCTGGGATTTGTGGTTTGGATGCTGGGACAATAGCATTTCTAGGAATTTGTAATGGAGTCATAGAAATTATATTAGGATAACAAGAAAACACCTCCAGAACAGTTGGTATCTCTAAAAGGGAAGGTGAACTGAGCTGGGAGCCATAAGCAGTGAGTTCTAGTTCTGGTTCTATGTGGCCATGCTGAGGTCATTTTGTCTCTCTGGATGTCAATCTCTAAATCTCTGAATGTGGGGATGGCCCTTCCAGTAATAAGGGTGACATTCACTCAGTACTCATGGTGTGCCAGAGCTTACTCTAAATTCTTTTCAAAGATTATCTCATTTATTCAATTCTATTCATTTCAATCCTGTGAAGGAGAAACTATAAGGATCTCCATTTTACAAATGTGGAAACTGAGGCTGACAGAAGTTAAGTAAGTTACTCATGATCACATGGGAAATTCTGGCACGGGCAGATAGAAACCCAGGCTAATGGTGCTCTCAAACTTTCATTCATTTATTCAGTAAATATATAATGAGTGCTTCACAGACATAGCCCCTGCTCTTAGGGAGCATTTTTCCAAGAAACAGAATGCTAAGCACAGAAGTCTTTGCCCTCCAAGGGGGCAAAGGGGTCTAATCCTCCAGGATTCGCCTAGGCTAATTCTCCAGGCTGGGGGGCTAATCAAGAGCCATGCTCTCCTAAGCACACACCTCCTCATCTGGGTTTTAAATAGAAGAAATGTTAAGCCCAGAAATTGATGGGCCCTCAGTACCCGTGAAAAGGTGCTTTTCCATTTTTTAGAAGATGACTCTCCCATCTTTGTTAGCTGAGTAGTTTGGTAATTAGGTTCTTTATCACTTTGTCAAAATGGAGTAAGAAGAGCTAAACAAAGCTAGACTTCAATGACC
Source organism: Mandrillus leucophaeus (assembly GCF_000951045.1). Classification (NCBI taxonomy): domain Eukaryota; kingdom Metazoa; phylum Chordata; class Mammalia; order Primates; family Cercopithecidae; genus Mandrillus; species Mandrillus leucophaeus. Next base: position 2,425,960 of record NW_012104343.1, on the reverse strand, counting down.
TGTATTCCATCAATATGAAGAAAATGAATAAGGTGACCCAATTTCTAAGCTCTTTTGAAGGTAAAGAGTTTAATCTTCTCGCATACAAAGAAAAGGTGTTTTTCTTTTAAATCTATTTATCAATTTATATAGTGTAATATTCTTATTATAATAAACCATAGAATTTAATGCATTCTACAAGATTATCAATATGATCATGTAATGCAAAGTACCAGAAAAAAGCTACAATATCACAATAAATTAAACTGGTTTACTATTTTACTTTTTAATTTCAATTTAAGTGCACTTGTTGTTCCCCTGTAATTGTCAGTAAAATTAAATTCTCATTTCCAATTAGAATAAAATCAAATGTTTAGCTGCTGAGCCTCTCTGAGCTCTCCATAAATCCCATTTAACAGGTAAAATAAAAGCCATGTCTGGCACCCTATCAGTCTCCAACAGTGTTATTATATACACATCACACACAACAAAAAGATGGTGACTTTTTTAAATTTTGAAAACCCAACTCCAAAGAAGATGCCTTGTTAGTGGTGATGTTTTTCTGTATTACCGAGTCTTTTCACTACTATATCCCTAGGGCCTAGTCCAGTGCTGGGTCATGGTACATATGCACTATTTAGTTGTTGAATGATTTGAATAGGTAAGGGTATATTATTTACTAAGTAAACAGCAGTAAACAAGGCACATAAGGTCCTTGAAATCAAGAAGTTTACATTTGTATAGTGAGGGGCAAGAAATGTAAAAAAAATAAGGTAACTTATTCTGGCAAGAGATTATAGTTACTAGTATGCTCTTGCTTATTAAAAAAAAAATTCTTATTTATACCATTGGAAGTCATCTTCTTTAACTGAATAAATAAAACTTCTGGAAGAATGAACATGGTATGATAGAAGTAGGCATCCCACCAGCCCATTCTGTCTACTCAAGTCTGGTAATCCACCTTGACCAGCCTTGCATTCTGTTCCTTTAATAAACAGATGTCCACATCACCCCAGCTCCAACAAAACAACTACTAAAATTAGCCTGAAATGTCCAGATGTTGCTAGTCTTTCACACAAGGACAAAAAAAAAAATCAGTTATTCTGCACTGCAGGAACTAAAAATTAATGTTATCTGGATCTATAGATATACAATTGCAATGGTACACATAAGTATGAGTTGTGTTAGCTAGACGCATACCCATCTTAAATGTTTTACTCACATAGTTTTAACTTGTCCCCATCTGGCTGAAAGTAAATACAGTAACCCCAAGCAAAATTAAACCCGAGAAAAGTCTGTCTTAGGTGCCCAGCCTTCTCTTTCTGTACCCGGCTATCTTATGCTCACATAATCACTACATCAGTCAGGGTTTGTGAGGAAAATGGAAACCATTCTAGGTATTTCAAGCAGATTATAGTTTAATTCAGGGAATTAGGTACTTCCAAAATTGTTGGAAGGGCTTGAGAATAGCAAACAATGAACTCAACTAGAACACCAAAGAAAACTATTTGAAGAGAAAAAAAAAAGGCTCAGCTTTTGAAGTTCAATTTTCACATTTAGGCTAAATAAAGTAGCCCTGACTTTCTCAAAGAACAAAAATTGCCCATCAAAAACTCTATTCACATGCTCTGTGCTTTTCTAAGGAATTCTGGCTTCAAAAGCCACTTTCTAAAATTTAAGCCCTTCTTGATAGTCACATCTTTACAATTCCATAGAAAATAGCTATTTACTCTAAAAATGTCATTTGTAATTTGAAAACAGAAAAAGAAAAGTTCATCCCCCATTGAGAGAGCTGTTTTCAGCAAAAGAAACCATCCAACAGTCAAAGATAATACAATTATTAATCCCAAACTTTGTCTTTGTCACCATTTTGTGTAGGTTAAAATATTTTGAAAATGCCCCCGGCCCTGCCCTGTACCCTTTTTAAGTCCCAGGAACATGTAATTTGCTTAAGAATCACAGGTAGCAATATTACTCACTATAATAACACTAGATACAATCTACCTTCTCATTTTCAACAATTTGACAAAATCATTCCCTAAAGCAATTTATGCTGTATCACTCTATTCCCTTTAAAGTAAAATTAAACTGTAAAGAGAAAAAAAAAATAACTAAAATAAAAATGCAATTTAGAGCCTACATTACTTCTAGCACCAAAGCCTGTTCTATTTCTCTATTTGTATTTCTAATAAGGACCCGTGGTTTCCAATTCTCTTTGAAGCTCTGCACACGCTGGCATTCCCTGCCATGACAAACACCTATGTCAGTCCTTTGCTTCCAGAGCTGCAAATATCTGCTCTCTTTTCAGATGGTACTTGGCCCCAACTGGCTAAGACTGTGGCCATAATCACAGCTGTGGAAGCAATGACTCTGTGGGGGATTTTATAATCTCTATGCCTTTTCCTAAGTCCGAAGAAAGAAGATGACATCTGCGCAGCTCCTCTTCTTAGTGCCTTCACTACTCGTTATCCCCATAAGGATTGGTTACTCATTAAGCAGAAGATTGGCTTTACACCTGTCACTTGGCTTCTTCTGTTTTCCTTGCTTTATATTTGGATACAAAAGGGTGCATTCCTTTGCCGCTTAAATATATTCAACGTTAATTTCCAAAGGACAGGAACATAGTAGACCATCCCTCCAGGGAGCTGGTATTCAGATATTTTGATCCAGATTCTACTTTGGCAGAGAAAAAGACCCCGTGACCTTCCTTATCTTTACCATGTCCACAAAAGAACAATGAAAATTAAAAAATAGAGCAGAACCAAAAGCCATTAAAAATGATAACAGTACAGGAATTTTCCAAAATGACTAGCCAAAGTACAACCTAAAAAAGTCTTCCTATTTATTCACTTATGTAACTGCAGCAACTGAATACCGTGACTCATCCAAGATCATACTGGAGAAGCACTGATAATGAAATATCTCGTCCCTAATTTCAAAAATTCCACCCAACTACTGGTATATATGGAAGACTATGGTTTTGTAACAATAGTCAGCATCATGTAACTACCAGAGAGTATTGTTATTGTTATTACTTCAAGCAACAAAAACACATTCTGGACAACTTCAGTTAAAACTGCCCTGAGGGAGGGAAGAAATTGGTTGAAAGAGGAATGAAAGAGAAGCCAATGTGTTTTGGAAAGAACGGGAACCCAGCATCTATGGAGATAAACAGCAGGAAGGCATAGGCAGGCTGTTTAGTGAGCCACCATGCAGGGAATAAGAGGAAGCCATTTCCATTTTGGCCCATTACACTGAAGAGTGGAATTTCAGGAAGACATCCTCTAACCAGCTCTGAACTGTTTTTACACCACCACTTCTGGCACCAAATGTGTGGGTTTTCCCTTACACCAACCAATTCTCCATTCTCCAGATACCCACTGGGTATTGTATAATTCAATTCCATTCTGACACTAACTACCCAGGGTTAGCATAGACCCCACAGATTAAAGGCACAGTCCCACAAGTCTGGGTCACTTGAACTTCTGATCGACCACTCTAAAGCCAGAGGGGTCCCACAACCCACTCCTTGGGTTTGATAATTTGTTAGAATGGCTCCCAGACCTCAAGAAAACACTTTACTTGCTATTACCAGCTTATTAGAAAGGATACAACCCAGGAACGACTACATGGAAGAGATGCACAGGGCAAGGAGTGAGAAGCGTGGATAGGGAAAGACACAGAGCCTCCATATCCTCTCCAGGCTCATCACCCACTCAGCACCAAGATGTGCTTACCCACCCAGGAGCTCTCCAAACCCTGTCATTTAGGGTTTTTTGTTTTGGTTTGGTTTGTTTTTTTAGCAGAGGTTCCATTATACAGACATGATTGACCTAATCATTGGCCATTGACGATTCAGTCAATCTCCAGTCCCCTCCCTCTAGGTCAGTTCTACCTCTAACCACATGGTTGTTTCCTCCGGCAACCAGTCCCCATCCAGAAGCTATCTAGGGGACCACCGAGAGTCAATCATTAGCATAAATTCAGATATGGTCAAAAGGGGCTCACTATGAATAACAAAAGATGTTCTTTTTACCCCATCACTCAGAAATTTCAAGGGTTTTAGAAGCTCTTGTGCCAGGATCCAGGGATAAGCAAATATATATTTCTCATTATATCACAACATCACATCAGCCTTGCTGAAGTCACATACTTACCCCTTGGCCAGTGGAGGACTGGGCACTGTGATTGGCATTGTCACCAAGAACAAGGGGAACTGAGGCTGTGCTGGAGAAAACACAGATGTCACAGGAGCACAGATACACAGGCTTCCAGGTTTCATAATAGGGTACAGATCAAACTCTGAGAAATCTCAAGTCATGTGATAACCTTTAACAGCCCAATTCATAGCTTAGATGTAAATAATTCTTAGCAACCCTTTGTTATGGACTGGACTGTATCCCTTAAAATTTATATGTTGAAGGCCTAACCTCCAGTGTGACTGTATACAGAGATAGGCCTTTATGAATGTAATTAAGGTTAAATGGGGTCAAAAAGGTAGTGCCCTAACCCTATAGGACTGGTGTCCTTATAAGGAGAGGAAGCAACATCAGGGGTGCACAGAGGAAAGCCCATGTGAGGACACAGTGGGAAGACAGCCATCTGAAAGACACAGAGAGGCCTCCAGAGAAACCAAACCTGCCAACACCTGGATTTTGGACTTCCAGCTTCCAGAACTGTAAGAAAAATTAATTTGTGATGTTTAAGCCACCCAGTCTGTGATATCTTGCTATGACAGGTCTAGCAGACTAATACATCTTTGGGATTTTTTTAAACAAAGTCTAGAGAATTGTGTGTCGTTTTCAATAAAAGTTGAAGAGAGACAAGCCCCTTCCGATGCATCACGGCCCCCACAGTCATCCAGATGATCACATAACAAGCCTTGAGAACTCCTCCAAGAGAACATGTTCAGTTAAGCAACTGTTCTAATCTTGCTTCCATTTAAACCTCAGCACATCTTATAAACTCAACAAGATGGGCTGTTGAACAATTATCACCAAAGTCATTTTCCTCAAAGATGCTATCAGCCTGACTAAACCTTTCACAGTCCAAGTGTAAGATACATACTAATTTAATTCTGTTTAGCAAAGAAGTACCAAATGCTACTGCTTGCTGAGCACCAAACTAGCCTCTGATAATGCAGAGAAAAATCAGATTTAGTCCCTGACCTCGAGGAATCAGAGAGTAATGGAGAAAACAATGTGAAAACAAATCATTAAAAGTCACTCTTACAATATTTATATAAGGTATAACGGCATCACGTTTTTTCAAACTCAAGTGTTATTATTCTACATGGGCACAAAACATGATGTCAGAGAATACAATACCGAAATTCATAGGGTAAATATGGTTCATTATCCTGCAACCTCAATTGTATTAGAAAACATGGGGACTAAAATTATGCCATTTAACTAGTAAAGAATAGTATTTCTATAATTTAGTCTACAATGAAAAATTCAAGTTGGAATGGCAGACCTCAGGAACTACCATCATTCACTCTGTCTTGTACTGGGGCTATTTGGATAGAAATTTTTGAAAATCACTAAAAGGAATCCAAAGTCATCATTCACTTCTCCCCTTGATTCCCTCTCCTTACTGATAATATAAAGTGGGTGATTTATTCTTGTAATTATTAATAGTTTGTGCTTTTTAATCTTTGTGGAATTCATGTGTATAATACTCAGTTGTTTTCCTCAATCAACTTTTTTTTACTGTGATTCAATGTCCCTTGAAATTAAAAAAAATTCCACTTGCCCTACTACAATGTTTCCAAAAGAATATTAAAATACATATGCAAATGAATATTTAAATCCCATTAAAATATGCAAACTCCTTTGCAGAGTTTAGTTGTTAATTGAGAAAAATCCTCTCAATAGAAGAGATGTCTGTTTTATATATAAAGATATATATCTAGGAAGCATCTCACCCACCAAGATAAAATGAATTTGGCTAGCATCTAAATACATCCAGATATCTTCACAGGCCAAAGACAAGTAGAAAATTATTTAAATGACTAACAGAATTTACTGTCTGAAGTCCATACTTTTATCAGACTTATAAAACATTTTTTCAAGATACATATTAAACTAGATCGAAATTTGAGTAGTTTCTTCTGGAACAAAGAACTTACCAAAAATAAAAGACACCAAACTGAACAAGGAAAAACTCTCTTTTTTGAGCTGTTTCTCCCATTGTGCATAATCCCTTGTTGATCTCATGATGTTCTACATTTCTAAGTCTTAAAGTCAGTCAATAGACAGGTATTTATTAAGTACCTGTTGGGTACAGCAGCTGGTTCTGAGAACTGTGGGGAAATAAGAAAAGCAATAGAAAACATGTTTCCCCCTGATACGAGGTTTATTTGCAGGGATAAAACCTACCCTCTGCTGCTTAGTATCTCTAGAGGCAAAAGTCTTTTAAAACTGCTTCGGCATCCAATCATATCTTTGACTCTCAATGGAAAGTCAGTTAATGGAGTTTCTAAGAGCCAATCAAGTAACTTAGATAACCTGTAAACCTAAGTAAACCAACAGGGCTTCAGGTGACATAATCTCAACCTCCAACTTCCTTCCAAAGATAGTTTTATTAACTAACTTAAGGAAAAAGCTATATCAAACAGTTTATATTTTTATAAACTGCACATTATTTATTAGATTAACCAGAAAATTGTTCCAGGAACTTTCCATTGTTCATGGATATAAAACAGCAATGAGAGTAACTTCTATCTTTATATTATTTTTATTTGCGATACTTGTTTTCATTTTCATTTGCTAACTCCTCGTCTTAATGTTCTGGCATTATTAACATTGTTTTATTTTCTACTTTTGAGATTTAGAAATACCAAAGGACATAAATAATCTGCAAAACACAAAAGAAAAACAGAAGTTGAAAGTCTGAGACACTCCTTAAAAATGAACACAAAACACTTGGGTATGTTTGAGCAATATGACATGGACTATGGAAAATGTTTGCTATGATATGCACCAATGACGATGAATTGGTTCTTTTTTCAGAAAAAAATACTGATACAAACCTCCCTAAACAAATTAATATTCCAATCTTTATTGACTCATTTGATGGGAAAAAATAAGTTATTGTACAAGGGTTTCTTGGTATTTGTGTGTTATGTTGTGTTGTTTATTTGTTTTGCACAAAACTGAGATTATAGGGTTGAACCAAGATTTATTACTGTGAGACTAGGGAAGATGAGGAGACTAACAGAAGAGAAATAAGAAAAGAGTCATGATTTAAGAAAAGAAGTTTATATTTGAGCTAGTGCATTCTTACAACGTATGACTATGTGAAAGATTCTCCTAGGAGGCAAGACATATGAGAAAAAGGGATATTATAACCTCAAGCTAACAATAAACTGTAATATGGCAAAGTTCTCTCCTTGAACAACATGATTCTCCTCACCTATACATAATTTTAAGTCATTTTTGCACAATATGAGAATAAATACAGTGAATCCCTTTGAAGGTGCCCCTACTAACAGACCCACAAATCACAACTGGTCACAGGAGTAGAAGGAACATCAAGAATCTAGTTGAGCAAAACTGTGATTTTTTTTTTTTTTTTTTTTTTGAGAATTCACTCTTTCTCTATAAACATCTACTTCCTCCCTGTTACTTGGATCACTTGTAGCAGTAAGTATCATGGGGCCTATCTTTCTGGATTGAATTCTCAGTTTAGCCAAGATTGCTGCTGAAGATTATTTTGTGAAGACTGAATACGATATGATATGCAAAGTATTTAACATACAGTGATGGCTCAATAAATGTCAGGGAGAGACAAGGACAGGTAAGAGGTGGGTAGGTAGGGAAGAAAGAGGGAGAGAGAAAGTTTTCTCTTCTTTCATTATTTAACTTTCACTTTTGAAATAAAAGTTTATATTACATGGAATCCCAAAGATGTTACCACATGTGTGAAGTCATAGTTTAAATTTAGGGAGTTTAATTTAAAAACGCAGAGGTGTTGGGTAATTTACTGATTGTAATTGAAAATTCTGTTGAGTAGTAATGCTGTCTGGCAGTCTTTTTGTTCTCGGATGAAGGCAACCTCATTCAATAGCAGTCAAACATTACAATTTGAAATCAGCATCTTTCATTGTTCTGAGCCATTTATTCTTCAAATCAAATTCACTTTTTGGTTAGATAGGATCTTAGTAATAATATTAGGCAAAGTCTCAGTATATGAAAACTGTTAAGAATAAATAATGTGTGTACAATTAAAGCTAAGGTATGTAGATAGGCTTCTGCTTCCAGCCATTACAGAATGGTACAGGCTAGTACCACATTTGCCTCCTGCTAAAGACAACTCTAAAACTGGACAAAGTGCATACATCAACTGTTTAAGACATTGAATAGCAGACAGTACAGAGCTAGTTTCCTTATGAGTAGGAATCTCATTAAGTGGAGACTGGTGGACTCACTGAGCTGAGGAAACAACGGTTGGAATTCTAGGTGATCAAAGTGATTGGAGCAGGGTACTGGAAAGAGAAAGCTGCACAGATAAAATCAGGCTCAGAATGAAGGCGGGGATTCAGAGTGGGTTCTTGGCCAAGGTCTAGATTGTATAAGGTAAAATGGAAGAGACTGCCTGCTTAGGGGCCGAGCCACAATTTTTAAGAAGGTATTTAAGGAGACTTCTAGAAGAAGATAACGGAGGTCATGCAAGGCTGGCCCAGCCAGAACAGAATACTTTGCTGAGTGCCTTGTGCAATTCATTAAACTCTAGAAAGATCATGCATTAGAAGTAAGCATCAGACCATAGAATAAGTCCCACACCCTAGGACAGAGTGTAAAACTAAAATAGACTCAACCTAACAAAAAATAAAACCAAGCCTAGTTGGACTAAAAGAACCAGCCAGTAATTTAACTGCTTGCCACAATAAAACTCATCACCTTCTAAAGGAAGACATTATAATCCAGACTCCCTAAATATATCAACTTTAATGCCTAGAATAAAATCAACACTTACTAGATATGTGATTAAGCAGGAAAACATGACTCAAAATCAAGAAAAAAAAATATGCAGTCAATGGGAATAGACCCCAAGATGACCCAGTTGTTAGAATTAGCAGATTAGAACTTTAAAGCAGCTACAGAAATAAATTCAAAGACTTTTTTTTAAAGATTGATATAAGGAGTAAGAAGATGAAGAAACTTGATAGAAAAATGTAACCTATTGTTTAAACCCAGACAATAATTATAAAAGTAAAAAGTAAAATATCTACAATGAAAATTTTACTAGATGGTCCCAAGAGGGAATTGGAGCTTGCAGAAGACAGGGTTAATGAAGTTAAAGGCAAATCAATATGATTTATCTAATCTGAAGGACAGAGATGGGGGTAGGGAAATTAAGGAGACCCAGTTTTTTGTTAAGCATCATCAATCAGGTCAGCATACACGTAATTTGAGTCCCAGAATGAGAAGAGAGAGCAAAACAAAACAGCTTTGAAGAAATCCTAGTCCAGAATTTCCCAAATGAGTTGAAAAAAAAATCTATTTACAAATGCAAATAGCTCAGGTTTTACAGTTGAATATATTTTGGACCTCTATTTCTGGTCCCACTAAGATTCAATTATTTTTATTTAAATTTTTATCTTAGTGTCTAATGCCTTTTTTACACTATGGGTGGTTATAGTAGAAAAACTTCAGGGTGTTTTAAAACTTTGCTGTTATTTCTCAGTAAAGATCTAAAACAAAGCTTTTTTTGTAAAATATAAATTACTATGCAAATATAAAAGAGTAGAGTCTCTATGGCATCTACCCCATTTTCCAAATGCAGATACCACCCTACTGTCACTGTGAAATGCAAAGTCATTTGAAAGTTGAAGTGTTGCCTTCTTCAAGGTACCACAGTGAGAAATACAACTTGTTTTGTGCCACACATTTTCAGCAAGATGGGGAGGAAAAAACTCCCTCTAGTCTTCCTACCATTAATTCACTTCAAGAGATCTCTCTCCCACCTAAAAATAAAATGAATCGGCAAAATTCTTCTTGTTTTCTCTGCCCCCACAAAAATAAAACTTACTCATAAGTGTCTTTTTAAATTTCATGTACAGTTGGAGGCACAGAGAATCTAGTGAATCTTAGAATTGTGAAAACTCTACTTCAATCTTGCAAAAGCCCTGAAGCAAAAACTTAATTCATTATTATTCAATAGCAAAGCAGACCCCATCTGACCTGAAAACCTGGCTCTGACCGCTATAGACACTGCCTGCCTCTACAAAAACACTAACATGCCGGCCGGGCACGATGGCCCACGCCTATAATCCCAGCACTTTGGGAGGCTGAGGCGGGCAGATCACGAGATCAGGACATGGAGCTCATCCTGGCTAACATGGTAAAACCCCATCTCTGCTAAAAAAAAAAAATATATATATATATATATATATACACACACAAAAAAATTAGCCAGGCGTGGTGGCAGGCACCTATAGTCTGGGCAACAGAGCAAGACTCCGTCTCAGGAAAAAAAAAATAAAAGAAACACTAACATGCCTTTTCACTCTAATTATAAAATTTACTTTATCATCAAATTGTTATGTATTAAAGCTAAGTTCTGATGACTTTTTAAAAACCTATCCCACTCAAATATTGTGCCATCAAACTTAAAAGAATCTTCTGAAGATATTTAGGCAAAATGAAAGTTCACAAAGCCAGTGAGATCTGAAACTATTATTCTGGGCAGAATATATAAATAATCAGACTTATATTATCCCCCTCTCAAATTAAAAGACAGGAAGAGGCCTGATGTGCCTGCAGCAGCCTGAGCTCCTCCATAACAAAGCACATGGGAGGGTGGGAGTACGCTCCAGTGATATCGCATCTCTTAAACTCACCGTTGTATGTCTTCATAACATCATATTTCTCTCCTCTGTTGCATTTACCACAGTTTCCATTTTACGTTTATTTCTGGTAATATGATGAAGTCTTTCTCAGTTACTAAACTATAAGCTCTGTGCTTGATTTTTCTCAACATTGTACCTCCAGCATTGAAGCATGGTGCCTGGTACCTGGTAAGCACTCAAGAAATATTTGCAGAATAAATGAATGCAACCCACCCAGCATGTTCTCCAGAGCTCTTCCTTCATGGAACCCATCCATAAAGTTCTTGAGGACTCCTCTACTCAGAGATAAATCTATTCCAGGCCAGTAAACTATCCAGGGACTACAGAAGGTAAACAATTTAGAAAGCACTTTCAGTGCTGTTTTACCTTAAAATAGCATCATTGTGACCCCCATGCTATGATTTGAATGATAGTGTTCCCTCCAAAAGTAAAACTTAAACCCCATCATGGTGGTATTAAGAGGTGAAGTCTTTTTGGAAAGTGATTGAGAGGACTCTGCCCTCCTGAAATGATTAGTGCCTTGTAAACAGGCTAGAAGGAACTGGCTTAGGCCCTTTTTGCCCTTCCACCATGTGATGATACAGAATTCAAGATGCCATCTTGGAAGCAGAGACCAAGGCCCTCAGCAGACACCAAACCTGCCTATGCCTTGATCTTGAATTTCCCAGCTTCCCAAATTGTGACAAGTAAATTTCTGTGATTTATAAATTACCCAGTCTCTGGTACTTTGTATCACAAACAGATTAAGAAAACTCATTTTAGGGATGAGGTTTGAGGCTGAGATTTTAAAGTCTTCTGATACAGTCACACCGAGAACTCCAGTCTCATATTCCAATTTTTGTGGTCCCAATTTACGGTCCTAATCATCTCCTCATGACACCACAGCCATAGGTCAAGGAAAAACAATGCAATTAGTGACCAGGACTGATAGAAGGAGAAGGAATTTTTCTTGTGACAGATCACAAAAACGCAGCCATGAGTGATTGCTGGGTTTGCCCACAGGGGTTGTGTTGGGGATGAGAACAACTTAGTATTTCAGATACATAAAAGGGTCTTGAACCTCAGACCAAAGGGTCCCTTTCCTGGCAAAATTTATTTAAACTTTTCTACTTACTAACAACTTAGCTTTCAAAGCAGATATATACGTTCATCTGTTTTTTAGCTTTCATAAATTAGAGGAAAACCTTACAATATTCTTCCTCTTGAGCTCCATCCGACACTATCCAAAACCAGGGCAAAGTACATGAAACTTCATCATGTCTGGCTGAATTTTAAAGATTTCAAGAGCATATTCCCTGGGATTTGCTTGACTATGCACTACCATGCTTCCCTAATACGCTTGTGTAATTATTGTATGAATTATTGATTTTGAAAGATTCATATTCTCTGCAATTTCTCATTGATTAGTCCAGGGTTGATTTTATTGAAGGCTAAACAAGGACCTCCAGGAATTGAAGAAGCACAAAAACGAATGCAATTCTGAATTTCATTGTATCTACTGAACCTTGTGTGATAACTTTGCAAGCATTCGTGAGTGACGCTTCCTAAGTATCAGCACAAAGCTGGGAAGCTTCTGGCAATTTTAAGAAAGATTTTTAAGTTCCATAATAAAAGTTTATTGAAAGCACCTCTGATTTTCTTTTGCTGCCCTTTTTTTATGGGTTTGGTTGTTTTGCTAAATTAGGTTTGAGGTTTGCTCGCTTTGTTATAGCACCACATTAATGAGGCCAAAATGTCAGGCTCCATCTCTGTAGTGACAAACTGCGCCCTTAACCTCAGGGAGCTTCTCTGGTTGATGGAAGCAGAGAGGATATTTGAATTCACACAAATCCATTCCACAATACTGTATAAACAATTTTAGGGCCTGAGCAACTGAGATCAACATCACCTTCATTTATACAAAATAGCAAATTGTTCCCCTCTGTTATAAAGCAAAATCCCAGAGGAAATTATTAATGTCATAGAAGAAATGAGGTTGGAAAAAAAAAATTAGAAGGTCCAAAAATGATTAACAGAGAACCATATGATGGTTTAGAAAATGGAAATTTTTAGCCATTTAGATTGAGATGCCCCAGTGATTACTCACATAGATGTGCTAAACAGTCCAGGTTGCACAACGAGTAATTAAAATCTGATTAATTCTTATCAGGTTAGCAAAGGGTGCTGCTTTTTAGCCCCCAAACAAATTGGCAATGCACCTGAACATTAAATTTAATTTGTCATTTTGCACATTTCACTGGTTCTATTGTAATATACTTAGAAGCACATTTGCCACTCTGTCCTCTTCTGACATCGACCCTCCCTATACCATGTACATTAGGTAAATACTAAAATATAGACAGGACAAAGTACTTTTAAAATTCTTTCATTTAAAAAATCACAATGAAATAATTATGATTCAAGATATCAACATTGATTCTTGGCAGTTGCTACCAGTAGAAAATAATCAAATGTGGATATACAAATCACTATTTAAACAGCAAAAATTTTGATAATTAGCAAATACATTGAGGGAAGAATATGGGGAAAAATCTGAAAGGGGAAAGGGATTTAAATTTAAATAGGATTTCTTTAATGTTTCCCCCATTATGCAAAAGTCCATCTTTAATTCATATTATAGTAATTTGTAATGCTGTGTCAAAATAGATATGCAAAAAGGAGATGCATTTGAATTGTAAATATGATCCCTAAGTTTGAATTTAATATAGTGCCCTAACTGAGTCCTGTATATGGAATAGGAATTTTGAATCTGTTTTGAATGTCACAGGATCAGCAATCATGCATAGTGTTATCATTGTTCATTATCCACCATGACTTGTGAAAAAAACATGAAATGGCATTAATCATTATTTTCTACTAATAATATACTTTCAATGCAAATTTCACCATTTTCCAAATATCTAGAAATAAATTCTTCTCCTTCGCCACCCTGGCAAACCACCCCCTCTCCTTTATTCTTGATTTGCCTCTGGGAGCCTTGGTGACTGATGTCCGCTATAACATGAATTGCCCCAAAGGGAAGATTTAGACCTTTAAAGAAAAATTGAACTCTTGACCCCACATTCAAATACCTAGAATCATAAAAACACTGGGCCCCAAGAGACCTTAGAATCATTTAATCCAGTCCCTCATTTGTCAGATAGGGAAATAAAAGTTCGTTTGGTAAATTGACTTGCCCAAGGTCATCCAGCCCATTAAGGGCATATGGGGAAATGGAAACCAGAGCTCCTGACTTCAGGTCGAATGTTCACTCCCATGCATAGAATGAGCAGCACAACATTACCCTTAGAAAGAAGGGCTTTGGGCCAGGCACCGTGGCTCACGCCTGTAATCCCAACACTTTGGGAGGCCAAAGTGGCCAGGTGTGGTGGTACACAGCTGTAGTCCAGCTGCTTAGGAGGCTGAGATGAGAGGATTACCTTTGACTGGGGAGGTTGAGGCTACAGTGAGCTGTGATAGCGCTACTGGACTCCAGACTGGGAAACACAGTGAGATCCCGTCTCAAAAAAAAAAAAAAGAAAAGAAAAGAAAAAAACAAGGGCTTTGGGATCAAGAAGACCTGGGTTTAACTCTTGTTTCTGTCAACTGTTTCATTTAATTTTTTAAATGTGTAAACTAATGGCGCATACTTTCATAGTATAATTTTGAGGAATATTTTATATGAAAATATATGTACACACACATAGATACACACACACTCACTTATAAAGGCAGGGACCCAGAGTGGAATACTTGCTACTCACATGTGTGAGTAGTCATGGGATGAGAGGGGTGTGTGTGTGTGTGTGTGAAGCAGACAGAGGAAGCTAATTGCTTAACTAGAAACGTTAAGCTTAACTTAGGACATACCAGGATAAGAAAGGGTCCTAAGTACTGTTAAGGCCTGATCAGAGCTGAAATGAGAGAATCGTTGCAGCAGCTGCCAATCTAAAGGGTCCCTAAACCATCACTAGATATGAAAAGAAGTGGAGACAAGTATATTTACTAGAACTCTCATCAGTGAGAACATAGCATGTGCTGAACGATTTGTGAGGCTGTTGGGAAATGCATCTCCACAAAGGTCTTGCTCTAGTATTGCTCTATTAGTCTGGACTTTTTGGTTTTATATAAGATGGTCATACAATTTATCCTCTCAATCAGACACTTCTGAGCGTGAAATAGGACTTTATTAATAACTATGCTAAGACAATAGGTGTAAACTAGAACAGTCCCAAACAAATGAGGAGTCACCTCACAAGCTTTAAGTGCTGGAAATCAAATTAAATTGGATCAAACAAAAAGCACCATCCATTGGTGCCAATGTTTGAAAAGTCTAGAGGTGTGTCTGGCTTGAAGAATGCTGGGAGCTAGTGATATCTCCAAGATTCATCTCTCTCACTCCATCTCCCTGCTCTGCTTTCCCCTATTCTGGCTTCTTTTTCAGGCAGGCTTGGCCCACGTGATGGTCCCTATCCCCTCCAGGCTTACTTCTTGTATCCTAGCCACCTTGTCTCTTCCCAACATTCTACCAAAGTGTCAGGACAGTTATTTCATTGATCCAACCTGGCCACAAGCTCATCCTTGACCCAGTCACTGCAGTCAAGAGGGATTGGAATAGGCTGCTTTGTCAAACCTGGATTACAAGGCCACTTCTGGATTTTGAAGAAGAGGAGCAGAAAAGCCATCTACCCAAATGACATGGACAAAGCTTGGGCAATGGATGCTTCCCCAAAGGAAAGGCAAGGCATACATTTGTAAGAAGGGGAATTATGCTGGGCAGGTGGGACCATTATTCACTAATGACAGGACTTTTGTTTGGTGCATAATAATAGACAATATCTTTTATAGGGTACCTATATGCCAGAAAGCATCCTAATGGCTTTATATGGATTATCTCACCTACATGTCAAAACAACCCTATAAGTTAGATACTATTATTTCATGCATATGGATGACGTATCTGAGATATACAGTGAAGAGTGGTAGAATATGCCAGCCCAGAAATATGCTACTTTGGCATAAGGACTATTTTAAGCTAGAGGCACTTGGAAGACAAGAGATACAAAAGTAACACTCTGCCCTCCATGTATCAGGAGAAAAGAAACACTCTTTTCACCAAATATGGAAAGTGGAGGCTGAGAAAAGTCTGTACAAACAGAAATTGTTAAAATAACTCTTATCTTCCTTTCACTTCCTTCACATTTCAGTCACTTCTCCACAATTGCCACTCTTAGTTCAAGCTACTACACAAGCAGTTAGGTTTTGCCACTTATTTGAGTCTTTCTTTTTTTACAAAGGCTCCCAGGCACAACATAAAAATCTGTATGCTTTTCTCCTGTTGATCTATTTTGTGTCAATTGAATTCTTAGGCCCAGCCGGAGGCACTAAGAGGGTGGAGGTAAAGTTGTTCCTCCCCTACAACAGAAATTAAGGAACTTGTCCAAGGTCACAAGCCAGTGCGTGAAAGAACCAAGATCTGAAGCCAGCGAGCAGAATTGCTGGAGTCCCTGCTCTTATATCTAACCAGTGATGCCATCCCATGCAGAGTGTGGCATCCATGGTTGGGGTCAGAGTTCTGTCACTTAGAACAGTACAGGTGAGGATCAGAGCTGCTGCCTGTGGTCTTGCATTTCCAGAGTTCCCATAGCTCTAAATAAACGTTGAACAAAAATTTTATTACCAGTGGGAAGCTATGCCCCCAAATTTTCCTGCCCTTTATTGCCGTGCCCAGGATACTAGTGTGTCTTGGTCCAACTCAGAGTGAGTGATACAGTTTGGATGTTTGTCCCCTCTAAATCTCATGTTGAAGTTTGATCCCCAGTGTTGGGGGTAAGGCCTGATGTTTGGGTCATAGGAACAGATAGCTCATGAATGGCTTGCTGCTGTCCATGTGGCAATGAGTGAGTTCTTGCTCTATTAGTTCCCTCAAGAAGTGATTGTTAAAAAGAGCCTGGCCCCTCCCCACTCTCTATCTCTTGCTTCCTTTCTTGCTATGTGACATGCTGGCTTCCCTTAGCCTTCCGCCATGAGAGGAAGCAGCCTGAAGCCCTCACCAGAAGCAGATGTTGGCACCATGCTTCTTGTATAGTCTGTAGAACCGTGAGCCAAATAAACCTCTTTTCTTTATAAATTACCCAGCCTGCAATATTCCCTTAGAGCAATGCAAACACACAAAGACAGTGTGTCAGAAGAACCTAGAGCTAGTAAAAAAATAATAATAATAATAAACAAAAAATAAATAAAAAACCATTCTCTGTATTCATTTACAGCCCCAAAGTCCTGATAGAAATTACCTGAGCACCTGACAGAGTACATAGGCCGAGTAGTCAGCCAACTTCTTAGGATACTGGAAGCCAAAAGCAGCTTTACGTGTCCGGTTTCATCTGTATCTCTAAAATCTCAGGAAGTCACTTAACACACTGGGAGGAAATCCTTCAACAGTGCGACCGATGAATTCAAAAAGTCTTCCATTAACCAACAACAGCAAAAAAAATTAACCTAAGAGAATGGGGGGAAGAAAAGATGGGGGTATCCTTGTAGACTATGTTTTTATAGCAAAGAATTCCTCATTACAGTTATGAAAAAGACAACTTAAAAGATTCCAGAAATAATCTGGTTGTATTGATGCAGAGCACTACTTGGCAACTTTTAATGCCAGTGTATTTAAATACATTTAGCCATGTTTACTTGCACATTCCTAAATTAGACCTGAATAACTGGCTGATAGATACATAGTACAAAACAGCTTGTTTGTAACAGGAAAATTGTTCAATCTATCTTCCTTTATAACTGAGCCTCAACAGTCTTGATTTATTGGTATGGTTCAGGAAATTTGTCCCACATAGAGTTATAGGGAATCACTTTCATTTGTATGCTAACTGCTTTTGATTTTTTTTTTTTAAGCATCGTCAGTGACCTTGGTGATTGATTTTCAGTCTAGCTATAACCAGTTCTCGTTATACATATTCCCCAGTAGGAAAGAGATTAGCTTAGCAGACAGTACATGTCATGGCACAAAGAAAGTTCTGGTCACTCCATTGGCATTTGAAAGTTTCCAAGGAAGATATAACACATGAGCACAGCTTCTGAGCTTTGGAAGAAAAGATTATAACAATGACAAAGACAGGTGATAATTCTTTAATGAAATTATATACATATTCACAATAAAGCATATACCAGCTAAACAATTAGTCAAGAATTTAGATTCTGGGGTCAAGACTCAGGGTTCAAATCCTGGCACCACCACTTAGTTATGTGGCCCTATGCAAGTTGCTTAGCCAGCCTAAATCTCCATTTCCTCACCCCAAAATCATAGCCACTAACAATATCAACAACATTGAGTTGTTTATGGATTAAATAAGGTGGTTTATGCGTAACACATTAGCACAGTTGTTTGTTCATAGGAAGCCCTCAATAAATATTAGTTGTTGTTGTTGTTGTTGCCATTAGATTTACAATGGAAATAAATACACATATACCACTCTGGCCACCAAATACCTAAGAACTTAAGGGGACTCACCCAGACGAGATCTACAATTTCCACTTACCCTGTCATGATCTCTCTACATGTGGGCTACCTCTTTTGGTGATGTGCAACCTACATTTGTCACAATGTCTCAGTCAGGTATGAGGTTGGGCTCATGATTCCCAGCTGCTTTTAATTAGTACAACAATTTACAATAGTAAGTTTTCATTCATTTCAGAGTCTTGCTTCCAGACCCATATGAACAAGGTCTTTGTCCTATACATTGTCTTCTGGTATCTTTTGCCAACCACTACACCACCAAGTCTCCCCCAAAAGACTTGTAGTATTACTAGTTATAACTTGGGAAATCTGAGGATGGGCTTCAAATGTCACCTGAGGCAAGTGCAAGACACAGCCCATGTCCTATCCTCATCTCCCAGCATCCCAGAAAAATAAATGAATGCAATGAAAACTGTACGAGTCTCAACAGGTAGTGGGCATTCCTGTGGTTTCTGCCCACAGTCTTTGATGACAACCACTGTATTTTCTTTTGAGCAGTCCCTCTACCCTACTGCATTCTGTTACAGTGAAGTTGTCAGTTAAGGTACCCTGCCTCTCCTGAACCAAGAATGGACCTGACCTGTATTAGTTTCCTAGGGGCACTGAAACAAATCACCACAACTTTAGTGGCTTATGATAACAAAAACTTATCCTCTCACAGTTCAGATGGACATAAACCCAAAATTAAGCTTTTGGTAGGGTTGGTTCTTTCTAGAGGCTCTCAGGGAGAAACCATCCCGTGCTTCTCTTCCAATTTATGGTGATTGCTGGCAATCCTTAGTGTTCCTTGTAGTGTTCCTTGTGATTTGTAGACGAGTCACTCCAATATCTGCCTCTGTTCTACAATATCTTCTTTTCTGTGTCTCTGTGTCTTCTCTTTGTCACTTATAAGGACACTCTCATCATATGTAGGGCCTCCCCTAATCCAATATGGTCTCATCACCACCTAATGACATCTACAAAGACCCTATTCTAATTAAGGTCACATTCTGAGGTTCCGGGTGGACATGAATTTTAGTGGGACACTTTTCAACCCATTTAATGACCCAACATAGACCAACTCAAATCTCTTCTGAAAACCAAAAGAACTGAAACTATTTGCAACACATTCATTCCACCAGAAAAACTTCTGGTCCCCGACTTTGCATGGCTTAGCTAAGAATTTTCTTCAATTCTGTGCATTATCTGATGTCCTGCTAATAAATTCCCATGTAGCTTAACCAGTTGGAATCAGGTACCACTACTAGAAACTAAAGAAATCTAAATCAGAGACTACAACATTTGAACTCCCTACATCCTGAAATGTACAGGTAAGAACAACAGGATGTCAGGGCCTGTTTTTCCACTTTCCGCTGACTACATATTCCTTTGGTCACAATACATCCACCTATCTAACTCAAAAGATTTTTACTTCTGGAAACTTCCCTTGCTCTGTATAGTAATTTTTCTAAAAGGGCTTAAAAGTTGATGCAAGTATGTAGGTGATAGTTCCTGGCATCTTTCCAAATCCTAAAAATGCTGACAGACTGACTAAACTAAGAAGATATCTTATAATCCTAGGGCAGACTAATTAAATCCTACACATTGACATTTTTGGCTAAAATATGATAACTACACTAATTAGCCCGTTAGAAAATGTTCGTATCTCATTGTGCCAAATGAGAGGGGATTCCTTATAATTGTTCCTATAGGATTGCAAGCGACTGCTGTGGGCCTGATTTAATTGCTGGAAACGACGTTCCCTCCCAAGTTCCATCACCTACTTCACTACCACAAAGGTCCTACCCGAACAGTGAGGAGTCATCGAAGCTGGACTGGCTTCCCAAAATCATGGCTCATTACCACTGCACTCCGAAGTTTTTAGGAACATAATGAGTTTTTGAAAGAGATGAATCTGGCCTCTGACTTCCTACTGGATCCCACACTGTCTTGAGACACGAGGAAGCCAAAATGCCAACAAACTCGTACAAAGAACAAACAATTAAAACATTATGAACTTTTGAAGACACCATGGAAGCTACACCATATGTTTATGAAGAACATTTGGAGCTTTCCGAAAAGCATTTATTTAGATAGAATCCCTACGGATTTGCTAAATGTCAGGCAGCAAAATTAAAATGTCAGCATATGGCAGAGAGGTCAAAATGGAATTAATAACATGGAGACTTGTTACTCGATTCGATACAATTTAACAAATCTTTATGGACACCTACTGTGTGTCAGGCACTGTAGTAGCCCCTGCAAGGGATGCAAAAAATAAGCCAAAAGAGCGTCTATGCCCCCAAAAGTTTATAATGTGGAAAGGAGGGTAAGAGAATAATGGAAATTCCAGAAATACAAGAAAACAAATCTAAGTGCTGTAAGAACACAACAAATAAAACACCAGAGGGAAGAGGATTACAACAGCTGCAGGGATGGGGGAGGCTCTCACAGAGTAAGTAAAGCAGGGATCGCCTTCGACTGGCAGACGTAGAAAATATCGACCAGTCAGAGGGTCAACCCAAGCAAAAGGAGAGAGATAGAAAAACCCAAGGTGCATTCAGAGACGAGAGATTCTTTTAGTTTTTCTTTTTTTTTTTTTTTTAATTATTATTATTATACTTTGAGTTCTAGGGTACATGTGCATAACGTGCAGGTTTGTTACATATGTATACTTGTGCCATGTTGGTGTGCTGCACCCATCAACTCGTCAGCACCCATCAACTCGTCATTTACATCAGGTATAACTCCCAATGCAATCCCTCCCCCCTCCCCCCTCCCCATGATAGGCCCCAGTGTGTGATGTTCCCCTTCCCGAGTCCAAGTGATCTCATTGTTCAGTTCCCACCTATGAGTGAGAACATGCGGTGTTTGGTTTTGTGTTCTTGTGATAGTTTGCTAAGAATGATGGTTTCCAGCTGCATCCATGTCCCTACAAAGGACACAAACTCATCCTTTTTTATGGCTGCATAGTATTCCATGGTGTATATGTGCCACATTTTCTTAATCCAGTCTGTCACTGATGGACATTTGGGTTGATTCCAAGTCTTTGCTATTGTGAATAGTGCCGCAATAAACATACGTGTGCATGTGTCTTTATAGCAGCATGATTTATAATCCTTTGGGTATATACCCAGTAATGGGATGGCTGGGTCATATGGTACATCTAGTCTTTTAGTTTTTCTAAGATACAGGGCTCAGTCAAGAGGGCGATACGGCTGGGAAAGTAGGTTGGAGCAACCCCAAAGAGGACAAAGGGTGAAGTGCAAGGTCCTTTTTTTAACTCCTGGAGTACATGAGGAGTCACTGAAGGTTTTTGTAAGAAAGCAGTCCCTACAGAACTTGCCTTAGAAAGATTAATCTTGAGGCAATTTGAATGATAAACAGGAGCCAGAGAGGGCCATCAGTTGGGAGTCTAACTGAAATTTAAACAGAACAGTTTGGAAAGAAAGCAGAAAGGAAGGTAGGAGGACATACATGCAAGGGGTATGGGAATGTGCAAACCCAGAGTAGAAATTCTCAACCCTGGCTGCGTGTTAGAATCCTGAGGACACCTTCATTCAAATACTGAATCCCAGTGCCCACCCCAGACCAGTTAAATCAGAACCTTTTGGGGGATGGGGGGCAAGGGATTAGGATATTTGAAAAACAGTTGAGGCCGGGCACGGTGCCTCATACCTGTAATGGCACTTTGGGAGGCTAAGGCAGGTGGGTCACTTGAGGTCAGGAGTTTGAGACCAGCTTGGCCAATATGGCAAAACCCCATCTCTGCTAAAAAGACAAAAATTAGCCAGGCGTGGTGGTGCACACCTGTAGTCCCAGCTACTTGGGAGGCTGAGGCAGGAGAATTGCTTGAACCCAGGAGGCAGAGGTTGCAGTGAGCCAAGATCGTGCCACTGCACTCCAGCCTGGTGACAGAGGTGAGACTCCATCTCAAAAAAAAAAAAAAAAAAAAAAAAAAAAAAAAAAAATTGCCCTTCTGCCACTATCCCCCACCACATGGCTTCCAGCCATCAAGTTCAGAATTTGCCACCAACAGCCTTTTTCCCTTGATGTGAAACCACAGCCATCAGGAAGGTCTCACCATCTAACCTAGATCTCTCTTGCTGTAACCCAAGCACCTTGCCTCTGCTTTCCCAAAGACAAGGAGGACAGCAGAGGCCGCCCTAGCCCCAGGGTCACAGGCCAAGGACTCCAGGATCAGCCCTGCCCGGCTGATCTCCAGGTGCCCTCTTTGTGCCTGGTGGGGCCCTGCCAAAAGGAAGGTGTCCTGTGACATTTGGTGCTCCCTCTTGCCCAGCCAATGCCACCCACCACATGACCCTTCAGCCCACATGCACTCTGCAGCCACAGTGTCCACCTTCCTCAATAAAAGCAAATGTTGGCTGGGTACAGTGGCTCATGCCTGTAATCCCAGGTACTCAAGAGGCCAAGATGGGAGGATCGCTTGGAGCCAGGAACTGGAGAACAGCCTGGGCAACAATGCGAGACCCTATCTCTAAAAAAAAAAAAAAAAAA
>NW_012104343.1:2390332-2403075 GCF_000951045.1 Mandrillus leucophaeus | reverse complement strand
GGTCAGGAGTTTGAGACCAGCTTGGCCAATATGGCAAAACCCCATCTCTGCTAAAAAGACAAAAATTAGCCAGGCGTGGTGGTGCACACCTGTAGTCCCAGCTACTTGGGAGGCTGAGGCAGGAGAATTGCTTGAACCCAGGAGGCAGAGGTTGCAGTGAGCCAAGATCACACCACTGCGCTCCAGCCTGGGGGATAGAGCAAGACTTCATCTCAAAAAAAAAAAAAAAAAAGAGGGAGAGAGAAGAAAAAGAAGAATGAAAAACAGGTGATTCCAATATGCAGAAAGCTTTACAACTCACTCTTCCAACTGTGGATCCAGGGACTAAAAGGCTTGGCATCACCTGGGAGCACATAAGCAATGTGGACTCTCAGAACAATCCACTCAGAATATGCATATTAACTAGATGCCTGGGTTCCAGTCCCATGCACGTTTAAGTTAGAGTGGCACATGCAAGTGCTCCTGGGGCAGGCCCTGAGATGTTGCAGTTATAACCAGCACCCAAGTGAAGCCAAATGCAGGTCCACAGGCCACATGTGAGAAAATATTAGAAGTCCAAATCTTGAGATGCTACCCCAGACTTACCAAACTATCAGCTCCAGGGATGGGTTTCAACAATCTGTGGTTCAACAAGCCTTCCAGATGATTCTGATATAAATTCAAGTTTGAGAACCACTGGTCTAAAGCCGTTCTCAGATGACTCTGATAAAAGAACAATATTTTTAAAATTAATGATCTGGAGGAATTGACTGGTAAAAGAACCACATTTTAAGAATTAATGATCTAGAGGAATTGACACTTGTGGGAGTGTGTGAGGAAAAGAAGAGAAAGTCACCCTAGATGATCACAGTTACCCTCTTAAACTCTTTTACTGGGCAGTAAAGCTAAGCTGTGGTTTTCCCTTGCAAAACAACAGAAAGAATCCTTGTCATTTTGAGGCTCTGCCCTAGGGCTGATCAACCTTTCTGTTCTCCAGGTTTTTTTTCACTGAGAAAGGACCCCAGCTGAGCATAATAGTAGCTTATCTTGTTTGGACATGTGCCCAGAAGACAAGCACAGTATTCAATACTCTCCCACAAAAGTCCCTAATGTGGAAGGAAGAGAAAGGCCGTGAGAGCGTGAAAGCAGGTTTGGTATGTGGAGATAGGACAAGGGACCTCAGACACAGGAGACACAGACACGGCCCATAGAGGTTCTCATTCTTCACCTCCGACAGTGCCCTGCAGAAGCTGATTCCAACATTGGTACATGTTTTGGCTGGCTACGGCCAATGGGAGCAAGAGAACTAAGTGCCTGGTCAACAGTAGGCTCTCCATAAGCCTTAGCTCCCTCCTTCCCCATCTTTGGCTAACATCTGAAGATAATCCTAGAGAGGCAGCCATTAAAGGAGGATGAGTTTTAGCAGTAGACACATGTGGGTTCTAATCCTAACACTGCAACTCACTCACTAGTTGTGATGTTAGGCAAGCTGCTTATAACTTTTGTAAGCCTCAGTTTCCCCATCTGTAAACTAATAGTATCCGTATCTGTAAAATAGGTAATATCTGCTAATATGAGAATTGCAGATTAGATAAGCAGTGTATATGGAGTGTCTGGTAAGTCATACTTATGGCTAATACATTGCTCCCTATACTTAAAAAAGCACTAATCTAAGCTTCTTATAACTCACTTAGTCCACACAAAGTATTTTATGATGTGGACTGCTATTATTTAACTCACTGTACAGATGAGGAAATGAGGTATAAAGAGTCAAGGAACTTGCCCCAGGACACACAGAAAGTGGTGGAGCCAGAGTTTGAAATCAGGCAGTCAGGTTCCTTGTCCTTTTTTTACTGTCTTCACAAAATACAGCTATTTTTTTTTCATGTGTTTAAAGAAATAGCATCTTGACTCCTTGCCTAACTGAACAGATGACTTCACCTTGGCATTTACTTGGCTTTCCTGGTAAAGGTCCAACCCCTCTTCTCTTTCCCTAAGAGGGAAATTCCAAAGGCCACTTCCATGTGAGTCAGTGCAGGTTCTACAAACAGAGAAGTGAAGGTCCCAGGGAAGGTGATAAAGAACAATCAGGTATACGAACCCCCATCACTTATATTAAATCATCAAAAGAGGTGAACTCGCAGAGACAGCGAGTAGATGAGAGATCATCAAGGGCTAATGGGAGAAGAGAATGAAGAGTGATGTCTTAATGGTTACCAAGTTTCTGTTTGAGGTGATGAAAAAGTTTTAGAAGTAGATAGTGATGATGGTTGTGCAGCATCATGAATGGAATTAATGCCACTGACTCGCACACTTAAAAATTGTTAAAATGGCAAATTTTATGTTACATGTACTTTTCCACAATTTAAAAAAATGAAAACCTCCGTCTCTACCATTTAGCTAGGTGTCCCAAGCCTCCTGCTCCAGTTCCTAGCTCTGCACCTTATTTTTGGACTCCTCTCATCACCTCAAATGGTGTTCCCTGAGCTCCAACCTAAATTCACACTGACACCGAGAAGATCGGGGTCTTTACTATACCTGGATACCTCATATCTGAACACTTGGCCTTTGATCCCAGTCCTCAGAGCATTCAGGTTGTCACATTCCTTTCTACTTATTATGAAATCATTGGTCTATCTGTCAAGGACAGGAGCCAAAAGTCTTTTTCAGACAGTGTTAGGACATTCTTAATGCCCAGAATCCATGAGACCTAAAATGACCAATATGAATTGAATAAAAATATAAGTCCTCTCTTGCATTGTATGGACTCTCTCCCTGAAATGAAGAGGGTCCGGCTTGATGCTTGGTACAACAGCAAATTGTTCTGGGCAAATTTTCCAGAGCAGGCCAAGATCCCTGCATCCCTCTACGTGAATTGTCTACTGTGGTGACTTAATTTCATGTTCTTAGTTTTAAGGAGAAGGGATTTGGACAAATGTTCTAATGCAGTAATTAGCGGTTACATTAATAGCATTGATTTCCCATTATGTTGTCCCATTATTCTAATTATATTTCTCTTTAAACAATTTTCAAACTGTAATCTTCTACTCAGATGAGCCTAATACCCTGAATAACCTCCCCTCTCCATTGTGCACCCTAACTTGTTAATGAGTGCTATTTAACCTCACATCACACAATTGTAAGAACCACTCCAGAAGGCCCTGGGTAAATGTCCTCTCTGGGGCAATTACCACCAGGACCCAGAACCAACATTGAAGTAATCAAAACAAGTAGTCATTTGAAAGGGCTCTCTAAACAAACAGCTCCTTGACATCCCATTAAGATGCTTGAAATCTCATCCCTGAAGAGTCCTTTGGGGAGATCTTTTGTGGGCAAGGGGGGATTCAGTCTACAAGGATACTGAAAAGAATAATGTTTTAAATCATACCAATCAATGATCCGGAGAAAATACCACTTATCAAGAGCCTAAATATGTACCAGATACTCTGGGATTAGCGCTGACACTTGTATATCATTTATTCTATGTTTCTGGCACTATTCTAAGTGCCTTAGATATACCAACTCATTTAATTTCCCCGCAAAACCTCTCTGATGTAGGTAATATTAGGATGCCCATTTTACAGATAAGAAAACAGAAGCTCATTCAAGATCATTTAGCAACAGGAGACACAACCAGTATTCAAACCCAGGCAGCCTGGCTCCAGGATCCATGCTCTTCACCTCTGTCTGATACATTTCTCTTTAAGTCGTTTCATGAGGCAGGTATTTTATACCTGCTTTGACAGACAAAGAAGCTGATGGACTGAGGGGTTAAATAACTCACTCAAAGGCACGTGGGGGGTACATGCCCCAGTTATGATATAAACCCAAGTGTGTCTTATTCCAAGAGATTCGCCCCTTCCCTTCTGCTGCCCATCCAAGAAGAATGTATCATAACCTCAAACTATGATGGCTATTTAGGAACAAGAGATAAACAACTGGGAAATGAGAAATCATGTAACAGGACACATGGTCTAATAACTAAGGGAATTAATGACAAATAGGTACTGCAGTGCCTACTAGCTGATCAACAAACTATTTTCTTTCCTCCTCAGCATACAGACTGCATTTCCCAGCACCCCTTATTGTCAAGTGTGATCAAGTGACTGAGTTTTGGCCAGTGGGATGTAGGCAGACAAATCTTGTAGTACAATTCTCCCTCTTTCTTTCCTCTACTTCCTGGCTGAATGGGGAGTCCCCAGAAATTTAGATGAGGGAGGAATCTAAATTTCCCAGAGTGAAGGAGCCTGGGTTCCTGTTCACCACATGGAATGCTGTCCAACCACAAATAGGTTCAAGGGACCATGGCAACAAGAAGTAAACTTGTACTGTTTTAGGTCACAGAGATTTTATGTTTATCTTATAGCAACTACTACTACCTTAACCAATATACAAGTTGAATGCCATCGTATAAAAACTTAAAATATATTATTGATTTACAGTTGGGTTGTAGGTAGAAGAGAAATTAATAACTTGAGCTGGAAAGCTGGAGACATGGGATCTGTATCCACAACACTTTTGGTAAAAGTGTCCCTGCAATAACAGCTCCCATGCCTGCAGGCTTTTACTCCAAATAACATGGGCTGCCACTGGAGATGTTAAGAAGCAAAGTGACATGATTGGACCTTATTCGAAGGATAAGTCTGGCTGTTGTGTTCGGTCAAGAGCAGAAGCAGCACAACCATTAGTGAGTCTACCGCCACTGACCACAAAGAGAAAATTCTCAGGTTGAAGATTTTCCTGTTATAGCCAAATGACGCTTGGCTCCCCTAAAGAATATGTCTGAGCCACCAGGCCAGGCAAAGGTATTACCATCGGTTCTGAGAATATCACTCTTTCCAACCAGTGACTGATTCCAAAAACAAATTGAATATGGAGAAATGACCTGTATCACAATATTCAAATTTTTCTCTCTTTGTTAAAACTTTCTTGCATATGGTCTTAACATTATGTTTACAATAAAAAGAAATTCCGCAGATGTCCAATTTATGTAAAGGATTCTTAAATACCTAGTTTTATTGCCTACAGAATTGTGACTTCTCTAAATTTTGGATGCATGAAAATATAAATGATCCTTAGGAATCTGCCAACAGCAACAGGGGCTGAATGATTTACACTTAGCCACCCAGAGATAGACATACACAGTTCACTTCTACCACTGAAACTCCCCAGTTCATAAGCATGGAGCCCATAAAGCCAGATAGTATAAACATCATCTTTAATGCTTCTTGGGATCATTTCTCTACCCCACTCCTCAAGGAAGCCCAGAAAAGATGTTCCTGTGTGGATACACTGCACCTGTTTGCCAATTACAAATGGCTGAATCAAGTTTATTTTATCTCTGCCTATAACTATTATCATACACTAGTAAAATTCTAACAGACTCACAGGGCCAACAGTAGGGTATTTGGAAGACTATGAACAAGTAAGAACTTGAGCAAACAGTGTTTCTCCTTCCCTTGTACCCAAATTCCAATTTAGTTAGTAGTTAACGGAGAAACCACGAGACTTCCAGTACCTGCCTTATCCCAAAGGGTAGGCATGTTTGTCCATAACTTGTTCCAATCCATGTCATCACTGACATGTTCATTTTAGAAGCTCAAGCTTTTGTGGTAGGGATTATTTTTCAAACTTTTAAAAACTAGGTGGATGACCAGAGAGCCATGGATTTCCTCAGAGAGGAGAGAAAGGACTCTTATCCAAGTCAGTATTCAGATAACACACACACCTGTCAAGGATGAAATGATCCCTTGAAGGTGCTGAGAAGGAAAAGCTAAAATGGGACACCCACTGTTTTCCTGTTTGTTGGGCATCATTCAAAGGTAGAGTTAGCCATTATTGAAATAACTTACACTGTGGAGAAAATATCAAAATAAGCCTATTACACTAGGACCCAACCATTACAGCCAAGGAAGTAATACAATAAATCCTTTGAAATGAAGAAATATAGCAAGAGGCACTTGAAAACTGAGAGATGTTTTGTCACTAAATTGCAGCATTAATAGTGCTTTGATGCTCCTTGCTAAATTGTATATTTCTGACACTCAAAATGAATATTAAGAAAATCATACTTATTTTATAAGACTCATTAGAAAGGAAGAAAATAACATGATATTTTAAAACCATAAATCTCCTTTATAACTAACTGTGAATCTGACGCTATTGGGAGAGGGAAGCAAATTGAAGGGGAAAGAATGATGCTAAACTGCGTTTATAATCTTGGGTGTAAATGAACTATTATCTCATCAGTAGAGGAGAAGGCCTATTTAGAAGACTAACTACGATGCTGAAGGCTGGCAACGTTTCTTCCCTGATAATGATAGGAAACTAGGAGTCACTGAAGAAATTATATCTTTTCTTCATTATCAGCAGGACCCTGGTATCATTTTTACATACCTGCGGTCTTTTCTTTTTTAACCAATTTTTCTTCACTATAGATACACACATTTATCTCAACTAATGAAATACCACTTGAATTTACTCTATTTAATAATAACCATAAATTCAAATAATCCAAAGGAAACTGGATGCTCACAGGCTCTCAGCTTCATAGACGAGGCCTAGCTGATCACTTAGACCATTTTCAGACTCTCCTTAATGTCTGCCTGGCATTCTCGATGTCTGTTTACCTAATCTCATTTTAATATGTCAAAGGAAGTGGAAGTCATGACTCAGCTCTAATGTGGCAGCATCTGAGTATTAAACAAAAATGCAAATCTAACAGGACGTTCCGTAATGAGATGTAGCAAGCTTATTTTTCTTCATATCATTACTAATTCAGTCTCGTTCATTTGGGGGAGCATTTGTGTGGCACACAGTCATGCTTAAACTTTATTTTATTACTCCTAAGCTACTCTGACATCATCAGTCAACGTGAAGGCCCGATTCTGAAATGTGTTGGCTGAGACATGTGTAAACACTTGGGAAGATATTTTTTCCCACACAGCCACTGTACTAAAAGTGGGGAAAGGTCTGTGCATAAAAGCAGCACATGAATTTCAGAGTTCCCAGAGTATTCAGACATACGCAATGATGCTTTCTTATCTGTCTTAGTTGTTCATTCTAAATTCCACATAATTCTGTCATCAGTTAACATAAGGAAGTTGTCCCAAAGGGTATGTGGTCGTCCTTGAGTTCTCCAGAGCCTAACACAAGCTCTTGGGTGAAGGTAGTATTTGTGAGGTGATCTCAGAAACACCAAGAGCAAATGGGGAGAGCAAGAGGGAAGGAAGGAAGACCAGTATAGGGTGGATTAGTAAGTGACTACACAGTGGGCAACTGCAGCTCTGTCCCACTGGGGGCCCTCTGAGAGGCTGAGTAGACAACACCTCAGAACTGTTGAAATACGAAGAAATGAGGTGTTAGTTTTTCCCTTTCCAACTTCAGTGGCTGCGAGTTACTCTCTTGGGGGGCTCAGCAGCCAGAGAACACCTGAGGGCAGAGCAAGGCAAAAGCCATCAGTAAGTAAAGGAATTTTATGCTGATGACATCCAAGAGGGCCAAAGGAATATGGCAGCAATGGTGAGCAAGTGCTCTGGTGCTGGGATTTGGCAGGAAGATGCCAGATGTGGGTTTGAAATCTGGCTACCCTCTTACCCACTGCATGACTTACACAAGTCACCACAGCAGGTCGTGCAACAGAGAAACAATTCCATCTCTCTCTCTTTCTCTTTCTGTCTCCATCTTAACTCATCAGAATCCCTTGTTACATCCAAAACAGAAATGTCGTGTGATGAAGTCTGTGGGCCACGGATGTTGACATTATCTAAGGGAGAAACTGACTCTGATTTCTATTATCCTTAAAGGTAAAACTCCCTTCTCTACTCCTCCAGCAAAGATACAATCCTCTTAGGCCAACGGTAACGCCAGCTCTAATTGTACCAGGCACCTTTGTCCCAGCTTCCAGACCATTGTCTCTATAAGGTGAAAAAGAACAGTAGCTATCATCAGGTAGTCCTGTCTGTTAAATAAAAGGAACACTGCTTCTAAGTTCTAGTGAGTGTTTGCTGATTTTTTGATAATGCCTAGCTTTTCATATTTTGCTCTTACTTTGTTTCTTCTGTTAAAAAAAAAAAAAAGTCAACAATCTATGCTCCCAAGGCTACTCTTTAGCCAAACAGTGTCTCCTTATATGTGGGTTCTGCTACCATTTGCAGAGTGTCAAGAAAGCCCTCGTTTTCATAGGCCATCAGAAAATATGACCCTCACTTCTATTTGTATATGTAGGTAAATATTTCTAAACTGTTCTTCCAACTCTGTACTTGCAAACTAATACTTCAGAGAAGAATTATAAATGAAAGCAACGTGCTGTCTTCTTCCCTTGCACGAGCTGTACTCCTGACATTTCAGAGGAATGGTAGGATTGGAGGAAGAAGAGAAAATAGGGCAGGCAATGGAAAATCATGTCATCCATGAATTTATCATTTCATACATTTATTTGCATTCGTGACACCCATCTTTCTATCACATTGGGCACCTACCTAGTATACTTACTCATATTTACTACCTTACATAGGAAGACCAAGGTGAAAGAATTGTTTGTATGGCCCTCAACTTTACAAAAAGAAATGAATGGTTAATGAGAATCTACCCACTTGGTGAATTTTCATATTCCATTCTGATGTGGCTGCATGTCTGAATGGCAGGCTGAATTATAAACAGTTGATGCTCTGGTCTGATGCCGCAATATCTAATGAATTGTTGCCACTATAAACTTTTTATGTGTTGCACTGCAGAAGTGAACCAATTAAAAAGTTTTGCCAATTTGGGTCCTCTGCATAAAGTATCTTCTGCAAGAAGATAAATGTCTTTGATGCCTTTAAATGTTTGGTGAGCTAAGACTTTATTCAAATTGGCTGTGTAATATCTTTAAATATACTTTCCTGTGATGTTTTGCTCTTGCATTTGTACTAAATGAATATTTGGACATCATTAAACAGGAACAACTTACTGAATTTTTTTACCCCCCTTTTGTAAAATAAAATTCCAAGACAGACTTTTTAATTTGTTTTGAGTCTCCCTTTTATTAAATTTGTTTGTATCTCTAACTATTTCATTCTGACCTCCCTGGCATCATTGTGAAGAAATGCTTTCAGAAAAAGCTGATAGTTATGTTTCATGGAAGCCAAAGTTCTTCTTGCAAATTAAAATTACATTCCACTTTGCTGAACACTAAGAAAATCGGCTTTGGAAAATTACCTCGGCTCTAAAGATTGGACTGCCACTTACCAGTCAAACTCTGTTCCACTAATGTACATCTATGAGCAAATATGCTTGGCTCTGACTCACACTGGACTAAACAAAATCTCATTAATAGACTTGGCCTAAAGAAGCACTTGAAAAGACAGCTAATCATGTTCTACATGATGGAAAATGTCACACAAAATCAGAATGGGGGTGAATTTTTGGACAAGTACTTCTATCACAGGACTGTATCATCTTCAAAAAAAGAGGTTAAGATGTGTCGAAGCTGATCTTCCAAGTCTTCCCAGCACTTGACTCAGGTTGTTTTAACAAGCCATTCTTAAGATGAGGACAAGTAGAAAAAAGAAAGTGGGGAAGGTGGCAGCATGCATGCAACAGAGAGAAAAGTACCGTAACAATGGCCCAGGCACTAGAGTGGGCACTGAAGTTACAGATGTGAATGGGAAACCAACTCTGCCCTCCAAGGGGGCTTGCAGTTTAGAGGAGACAGAACAACAAATGACCCAAAACAAAAGAGCTATTATAAAACCATGAAAGCATTGTTTGCATTGGGACTTAAACAAATGAAGAATCTCTAAAGTCAGTTTAGGGGAGTCAAAATCTTACAGAAGAGTAATATTTGAGATGAAGCTTCAAGAATAAGTGATTCCCGAAGACAAATACAGGAAGGGCATGGTAAGCTTAGGGAGCAGCGTGTGTATATCTAGTGTTGCGAAAGCAGAGGTTTGGAAGGCTAAAAGGAAGACGTAAAGCTAGGCAGGTGACATGAGGCTGCCTCAAGAAGGACCTTGAATGCCTTGAAAAAACTTGAATTTGGCTCTGCAGCTAATCTAAAGCCAGTTAAGATTGCTGTGTAGAGAAATAGCATAATTATACTTAGTTATTTGAAAAATCTCTCTGTTCACAGTATAGAGCAAAGATGTGATAGTCGCAAAAATACAGTCAGGCAGACCTCTGGGAAGGACAGGGTCCCTACCACAGATATAACAATGTGCTTCATGGGACCATGTCTATTAGCACTCCCCAGCAGAGGGTGATGACAAGAAATAGCCTAGATAACTAAAAGCAAATGCTATGAGCAAGCCAATTGGTCTATATTCAGGCTTTCTAATGGTGCAGTTTAAATCAGAGAATAAACTGTAGAACTGGAACTCTCAGTCAATTATCACAAACATTATTTCTTAAGTCAAGCTTTTGGTAAGTTTTAGGCAGCTGTGAGTCAAAGGTTCTACTCCCTGACACTTTCCTGGCACACATGGATTCCTTGTAGGTGATTAAGAACATCCACATGCTTTAACTTCCGTGCCATGCTATCTCTGACAGATCTAACCTCCCCAGCCATTTTAGACTGTAACTCAGTAGTCCTCAACATGCTTCAGTTGTGAACTCTAGATTTCCTTCACTGTCAAATCCTGATCATCCAGGTGCTATCTTGCCTTTATCCAACGTCGACTTCTCAATAACTGTATCAGTCCAATTTGCTTTCCCTGGGCACCTTTGGCAGGAAAAAGCAAGAAAAACATAAAGAGATAATGCTTAAACGATACATGTCCCTATTTATCTGTGCTGAAAGCAGGTTAGGTGAGGGAAAATGTAGAACTTCCATGAATGTCACCTTAACTAGGTCTTTATTACTCAGATTATATTGTTGGTCCGTCTAGTAATATCATACCTAGGACAGTGGGTGGTTTATGAGCAGGAGCTTCAAAGAAATAGAAGCTCAGAGAGGTTAATTAGCACCTGGTAAGCAGCAGAGTTAGAATTCTATCCCAGGTTTTCTTGAAGCTAAAGTCTGGGATGTTTCTTTAGGACATTCCACCATCTGGGAAGTAATGTTCCTTCCTAATTCTGTTTTGGCTTTCACTCAGGAATATAAATAGATTTCATAAAAAAGAGAATGTGAGCAAAGAGTGGGTTCAAACTGCCCAGGTGTGTCCCTACACCCAAGTTCCCAAAGTTTAAGAACATACCAAGCAGTGTGGTGTTCATAGTTTTTCATTGTCTTTCCCCCAGTCTTTTTCTGTTTTTCTAGGTAACAAGCCAATTTCTATACCACTTTCTTATTTCAAGAGTTGGGCTTTGTATGTGTTATGCCAGTTAAATATTCCATCTTCTTATAACTAGATATAAAAACCAGTAAATGGAGGTATGAATTTCCACAATTTCACATAAGAATGCATCTGCCTTTGGTTCCATCAATTTAGATGTGGTTATTTCTTATCCTAAATAGGCTTTCAACTGTCAGGATGATCCTTTTCTCACACATTTCCCAGACAAAAATTTTGTACAGAGCTATCTGTACCCCCAAGAAGCACGAAAAATATAGGTTTCCTGACAAGGAAGAAAACATGATAATTGATGACTGAGATAGGCTGCCCTTCTCTAGAGGTTTTTAATTACCACCTTTCATTTACATAACACTTGAAGCTCCTCCAAGAGCTTTCAGGTACATTATCACACTTGTTCTTCAGCAAAACCCTGCAAGGAGAGAGCGCAAATATTACAATCATCACTTTCAAGAATAAGTCACTAAGATTGAGAGAGGTAAAGTGATTTGATGAAGTCACACAATTTGTTAGGGATGGAGCTAGGGCTAAGACTCCAGACACCTAACTTCTACCCCAATATTCTTTCTACCACTCCTCCTATAGAGCTAACTAGAAAGATCTGTGTATGGCATCTCTTAGAGGTCTGAGGCATATGAGTTGATGGCCAAATTAGTATGTTAATTTCTTTTATGAGCATTTCTCTTCTTTCCACAAGACACATCAAAAAACTATGGTTTTACTAGACATGGAGTGGGGTTGTGGGCCTCTCTTCAAGAAAAGCCTGTTGGCCTTGAAGTCAGATAGTCTTGGAGTCAACTCAATCACTTGCTAGCCATGAGACTTTTGAGCTTCATTTTCCTTAGCTATATACATGACACTAGTACCTATCTCATGGAGTTATTGTGAGTACAAGAATGATGCGTGTAGAGCACTTAGCACCATGCCTGGCACATAGTAAGTGCACAATAAATGATTGCCGCTCTGCAGAAGGTTGCTGTTGTCATCATCAGCATCGTTATTATTTGTATTATAGATCACGCTGAGTGTAATTCTGAACTCTGTGGGTAATAAGCTCCACATACTGCTAACATGTCATCTGGGGGTCCTGTGGGCCTGTACTTTCCTGGCCCTGACTCAAATAATGAGGTTTGCAATTTCATTGACTGGGTGTGCTAATCAGAAGCTTTTAAAAGATTTCTCTTGTCCATTGAGGCTACTAAATAATCTCCACATGGGTCAAGCTCTGTAATCACCCCGTCGCCTCATTGATTGTATAAGTCAGCAGTTGGAGCCATGATAGAAGATCTATGGTGAACAGAACAAAAAGCGTCCAAAGACCCGAAATTGAGCTTGTCTGTGGGCTGTTTCATTCTTTCATTATACCCGAAACTCAACTTTCATCTACATGATGATTAAATAATAGTACATTTTCTTAACCAGCATCCTGTCCGTTTTTAAATACATCTTTTATTAGATGGTAGAGCTTATAAAATATTCATCAACACAAGCTAC
>NW_012104343.1:2386621-2389732 GCF_000951045.1 Mandrillus leucophaeus | reverse complement strand
ACTGTCGCCTGGGTTGGAGTGCAGTGGCATGATCTTGGCTCACTGCAACTGCTGCCTCCTGGGTTCAAGCAATTATCCTGCCTCAGCCTCCTGAGTAGCTGGGATTACAGGCACCTGCCACCACGCCCAGCTAATATTTTGTATTTTTAGTAGAGACGGGGTTTCACTACATTGGTCAGGCTGGTCTCAAACTCCTGACCTCATGATCCACCCACCTTGGCCTCCCAAGGTGCTGGGATTACAGGCATGAGCCATTGTGTCTGACCCATTTTTCTCATTCTTTTGTGGCCACTACAATGCCAGGACCTCAAAGAACACTCTCGATAATCCCATGTCTTAACCTCATCATCTTGGTTTTGAGAAAAACTTTGCTGCAGATACATGGAGACCCTTTTGATAAGAATGCTTCTCAAAACACTAAAATAAACTAGAATGCTCAACTTCATCAAACAAGTCTCTGGCTCCTCCACATTAAAAAAGTGACCAGGCGCCCCTCACCCATGTCTAGTGTCTCAACCATGACATGAGCTTAAGTTTAGTTTCCCTATTTTAATAAGATTAATTGGTTTTGTTTTTTGTTTTTGTTTGAGATGGAGTGTCACGCAGGCTGGAATGCAGTGGCGCAATCTCGGCTCACTGCAACCTCCACCTCCCGGGTTCAAGCCATTCTCCCACCTCAGTCTCAGCCTCCAAGTAGCTGGGATTACAGGAGCCCACCACCAGGCCTGGCTAATTTTTTGTAATTAGCAGTGATTGGGTTTCACCATGTTAGTCAGGCTGGTTTTGAACTCCTGACCTCAGGTCATCCACCCCCACCTTGGCCTCCCTAAATGCTGGGATTACAGGCATCAGCCATCATGCCTGGCCTTTAATAAGTTTTGTTTGTTTGTTTGTTTGTTTGCTTTTTGAGACAGAGTTTCGCTCTTGTCAGCCAGGCTGGAGTGCAGTGGAGTGATCTGGGCTCACTGCAACTGCTGCCTCCCAGGTTCAAGCAATTCTCCTGCCTCAGCCTCCCAAGTAGCTGGGATTACAAGCGCCCACCACCACACCCAGCTAAGCTTTGTATTTTTAATAGAGACAGGGTTTCGCCATGTTGGCCAGGCTTGTCTTGAGCTCCTGACCTCAGGTGATCCACCCACCTCAGCCTCCCAAAGTGCTGGGATTACAAGCGTGAGCCACCGCACCCAGCTGATAAGGTTTAATAAGAAAATCCACTCAGCATTTACATCTCTGAAAGGAAGGTAACTTGGAGTGACACAGAAGAGCTTGAGACCCTCCTTCATGTTAGCAAGCATTGCACCAACATTTTCTTGCAGAGATATGTTTCCTGCCCACTCAAACACTAATTTTAAGATAATTGAGATTTATGCCATTGATTATTAAGAAAATTAAACTCTGTAAAATGACAATGTAACACAGTACTATCCTAATGGTTAAGTTTTCTGTTTGTAGTTTATGGTCCTCAGGGACACATACCACTAATTTGCCTGAAATTTTTCTATCTCTGAAGTAACCTTAGCAACAGGATAGTGCCAAAGAGTGGTATTTCCACTGACACATTTTTTCCATTTGATTAGAATGTTTATTTTAGGTTCACGATAAAATGGAAGTGGTGGTAATGGCCATGCCCTCTTGGGAAAGCTTGACTTTTTCATTTTAGTCTCCTGTCTTCATGTCACTTTCTCTGCCTCTCCTCTTTGGAACCCTCAGAAATGGAGAATTTGTGTCATTGACTTCTACTCAGTGAGCTACAAGCTTTTGGGAGAGCTTCAGAGTTGCTACAATGAGTTGAAAATCCAGATACCTTGCTAGCATTAGCCCAGTTTTGTCATCATAAGCACCTAAAGTGACTGAGCCTGCAGTGACTATACCCTCCAATTTCCTGAGTAGGGCTGAGGAGATAACCCCACTTCTGAATAGAGCTCAGAACTGGGGCGGGGGGGCTGTTCTTCTCTGTAAGACCTCTAAACTTGACCACATCCATCTGGCTCAGGTGATATGTCTGAAGACCCAACCCAGGACCCAAGGCTGTGAAGCTCAGCGCTCAATTCTACCACCTTGTCCATCAGACATCTGCCCCAGAAAGAAGAATGTTCTGGCTGGAGACGGAAGTGGAACAATGAAAGGGGTGAGTTGGTGCCAGCTGCTTATTTTTTCCACAATATTCAATAAACGGGCTTCTCCTTACCCCACTTTTGTTTTTAAAGTTCTCGTCTTAATCATTCACTATGGAGCTGGGTTAAAATTCTATTTACTACAATATCTACTATACTTTTTTTCTTTTCATATTTCAACATTTCTGAATTCTTGAAGCACTTAAAAATGAACATGATCATTGATTATAGTATTTCTTTCTTTCCTAAAAGGCTGCTGTTAAATCAAGGAGTGCCTTATAATCTGTCATCTTAAAATGGCTGAAGGCATATCTTCTTCTGACTAACCTCAGAGCCATCTGGATCAACACCCAAAGGTCTGCTTATCTCCGAGGATGTTTATGCCTTCCACAATCCTATGAGAAAGTCACTCGACTCTGTAAATTCAATCTGACAGCTGGACTCTGTGCCCCATCCAGCTCCCTCCATCCTCCAAAATCTCAGCAAACACAGGTCATTTCAACACCCCATTAGGGTGGCTTACAGTCCTAAATTCTTGTCATATCTTGTTTCCTCTGCCAATGTTCCCCTACCCCCACCTGTTTGTTCTGGGGTTCCTGCAAGTCAGTAAATGCACTTCATCTCTGCTGAATATCCATTAGCTGTCAGATGTTCTGCTCAGTATTTCTAGGCATGGAGAAAGAAGAACTTCATTGAACTTTTTTAAACTTATTTTTGATGTTTTCTCTTGATTTTAAATTGACATGACTGGCGTATTATAATCTCTGCAGCACGTATGACCTCTTAAGAGCACCCCTTAAGTCTTACCCTCTGTCTTTTGCCTGTTGCCAAATTTTCACAACATCCCCAGTTACTGACCTCTTGGGGCACTCACTGTTAGCCACATCTTGACCTCACAGCCTTTGCTGCCCTCCTGCTTGGCTTTCCCCTGCCTCCTACTGATGGGTCACCACAGCCCCATCCTTGGCTTTGTGCTGTTGGATTTCCAGAATCCACA
>NW_012104343.1:2382940-2384916 GCF_000951045.1 Mandrillus leucophaeus | reverse complement strand
AGCCTTGTTTTATGCCTTTTTATCATTATCAGAGTCAGACATGCCTCACAAAACTTGATATCTATACAAATTCCTCAGATGGGTAAAGACAGACTATCATAAAACAGCTTAACAAAAAAACTCGCATATTTTACATTACATAGAAATAGATATATTATAAAAGAAAATTATTACTTATGATAGAGTAAAGAAATGATTAAACTTAATTCTATCTGGATTTTTCTCTTTGGTTCATGGGTCAGTCCAATAAGGCTTTTTGTTTAGTTCATTGGATCATAAACAGAGCTTCCACAATGGAACAAGAAAAGATTTTCAGCACATTTCCCAAAACTAAAGTACTTTCATGGCTAAAAGATTGGCATTGTGGCTTCCTTTCACTGAAAGCTGATTCCATTATTAAAGGATAATCAGATTTCTAATTTCAAGGTTTTTTTTTTTTTCAAAGAACAGGTTTGTTGGCAGATGCTGTTACTGTCCTTCAAGATCCCTCTCCCTTTCTTTCATAAATACTAGAATCTCTGATTTTTATCTGTACTCTTGGTCCCCAATTATGAGACAAACTGCCAAGCCTCCTTGCAGCTAGGCATGACTGTGTGACTAATTCCTTCTGAGGTGATGGGAGAGGCAATGATGGATTCAACTTCCAGCTTGTGCCTTGAAGGAAAGGCTCATACCCACCCTCTCTTCTTCTCCTTTGCTGCTGGATAGAATGCCAGGAGCTAGGGCAACCGTCTTAGACTGCAAGGTGCAAGTCATGAGTAAGAAGAGCAAAGCAACAAGCCAAAGTCCTGAAGAAGACCTCCAAAGCCCTACACAACCTTGCATAACCTCTCTTACTTCCGCTCCCCCATCTTCCCATTGATCACTCCACTATAGCCACACTGGCCTCTCTGCTGTTCCTGCACAAGCCAGACATGATTTTACCACAGGGCCTTTGCACTTGCTAGACACTCTTTCCCCCCAGGTAACCACATGGCTCACTCTCTCTCTCTCCAGGTCTTTACTCAAACACCACCATTCCAGTAAGATATTCTCTAACAGTGGTGACTGGCAAGATGGCCAAATAAGAACAGCTCCAGTCTGCAGCTCCCAGCGAGATCAATGCAGAAGGCAGATGATTTCTGCATTTCCAACTGAGGTACCCCGCTCATCTCACTAGGACTGGTTAAACAGTAGGTGACAGCCCACAGAGGGCAACCAGAAGCAGGGTAGGGCGTCGCCTCACCCGGGAAGTGCAAGGGGTCGGGGAACTCCCTCCCCTAGCCAAGGGAAGCCCTCAGGGACTGTGCCGTGGGGAATGGTGCATTCCAGCTCAGATACTATGCTTTTCCCATGGTCTTCGCAACCTGCAGACCAGGAGATTCCCTCGGGTGCCTATAATACCAGGAACCTGGGTTTCAAGCACAAAACTGGGTGGCCATTTGGGCAGACACCTAACTAGCTGCAGGAGGATTTTTTCATACCTCAGTGGCACCTGGAACACTAGTGAGACAGAACCATTCACTCTCCCAGGAAGGGGGCTGAAGCCAGGGAGCCAAGTGGTCTAGTTCAGGGGATCCCACCCCTACAGAGCCCAGCAAGCTATGATCCACTGGCTTGAAATTCTCGCTGCCAGCACAGCAGTCTGAAGTCAACCTGGAACACTTGAGCTTGGTGTGGGGAGGGGTGTCCACCATTACTGAGGCTTCAGTAGGCAGTTTTCTCCTCACAGTATAAACAAAGCTGCTGGGAAGTTTGGACTGGGCAGAGCCCACTGCAGTGCCACAAAGCCACCATAGCCAGACTGCCTCTCTAGATTCCTCCTTCTGGGCAGAGCATCTCTGAAAGAATGGCAGCAGACCCAGTCAGGGGCTTATAGATAAAACTCCCATCTCCCTGGGGCAGAGTGCCTAGGGGAAGGGGCGGCTGTGGGCTCAGCTTCAGCAGACTTAAACATTCCTGCCTGCTGACTCTGAAGAAAGCAGTGGATCTCCCAG
>NW_012104343.1:2375241-2377645 GCF_000951045.1 Mandrillus leucophaeus | reverse complement strand
CTACAGAACTTTCCACCCCAAATCAACATAATATACATTCTGCTCAGCACCACATCACACTTATTCTAAAATCGACCACATAATTAGAAGTAAAAACTCCTAGGCAAATGGAAAAGAACAGAAATTATAACAGTCTCTCAGACCACAGTGCAATCAAATTAGAACTCAGGATTAAGAAACTCACTCAAAACTGCACAACTACGTGGAAACTGAACAACCTGCTCCTGAATGACTACTGGGTAAATAACAAAATTAAAGCAGAAATAAAAAGTTCTTTGAAACCAATGAGAACAAAGATACAATGTACCAGAATCCCTGGGACACAGCTAAAGCAATGTTTAGAGGGAAATTTATAGTACTAAGTTGCCCACAGGAGAAAACGGGAAAGATCTAAAATCAATACCCTAAGATCACAATTAAAAGAACTAGAGAAGCAAGAGCAAACAAACTCAAAAGCTAGCAGAAGACAAGAAATAACTAAGATCAGAGCAGAACTGAAGGAGACAGAGATACAAAAAAACCCTTCAAAAAATCAGTGAGTCCAGGAGCTGGCTTTTTGAAAAGATTAACAAAATAGACCACTAGCCAGACTAATAAAGAAGAGAAAAGAATCAAATAAACACAATGAAAAATGATAAAGGGGATATCACCACTCATCCCACAGAAATACAAGCTACCATCAGAGAATACTATAAACACCTCTACACAAATAAACTAGAAAATCTAGAAGAAATGGATAAAATTCCAAGACACATACACCCTCCCAAGTCTAAACCAGGAAGAAGTCAAATCCCTGAATAGACCAATAACAAGTGTGAAATTGAAGCAGTAATAGCCTACCAACCAAAAAAAGCCTAGGACCAGACGGATTCACAGCCAAATTCTTCCAGAGGTACAAAGAGGAGCTGATATCATTCCTTCTGAAACTATTCCAAACAATAGAAAAAGAGGGACTTCTCCCTAACTCATTTTAAGAAGCCAGCATCATCCTGATATCAAAACCTGGCAGAGACACAACAAAAATATAAAATTTCAGGCCAATATCCCTGATTAACATTGATGCGAAAATCCTCAATAAAATACTGGCAAAGCGAATCCAGCAGCACATCAAAAAGCTTATCCACCACGATCAAGTCAGCTTCAGCCCTGTGATGCAAGGATGGTTCAACATACACAAATCAATAAACATAATCCATCATATAAACAGAACCAATGACAAAAAACACACGATTATCTCAATAGATGCAAAAAAGGCCTTTCATAAAATTCAACACCCCTTCACACTAAAAACTCAATAAACTAGGTATTGATGGAACATATCTCAAAATAAGAGCTATTTATGACAAACCCAAAACCAGTATCATACTGAATGGGCAAAAGCTGGAAGCATTCCCTTTGAAAACCGGCACAAGACAAGGATGCCCTCTCTCACTACTCCTATTTATCATAGTACTGGAAGTTCTGGCCAGGGCAATCAGGCAAAAGAAAGAAATAAAGCATATTCAAATAGGAAGACAGGAAGTCAAATTGTCTCTGTTTACAGATGACATGATTGTATATTTAGAAAACTCCAGCATCTCAGCCCAAAATCTCCTTAAGCTAATAAGCAACTTCAGCAAAGTCTCAGGATACAAAATCAGTGTGTAAAAATTACAAGCATTCCTATACACCAATAATAGACAAACAAAGAGCCAAATCATGAGTAAAGTCCCAGTCACAATTGCTACAAAAGAATAAAATACCTAGGAATCTGACTTACAAGGGACGTGAAGGACCTCTTCAAGAACTACAAACCACTGCTCAAGGAGATAAGAAAGGACACAACCAAATGGATACATTCCATGCTCATGGATAGGAAGAATCAATATTGTGAAAATGGCCATACTGCCCAAAGTAATTTATAGATTCAATGTTATACCCCTAAAGCTACCACTGACTTTCTTCACAGAATTAGAAAAAACTACTTTAAATTTCATATGGAACTTAAAAAGCGCTTGTATAGCCAAGACAATTCTAAGCAAAAAGAACAAAGTTGGAGGCATCATGCTATCTGACTTCAAACTATGCTACAAGGTTACAGTAACCAAAACAGCATGGTACTGATACCAAAACAGATATACAGACAAATGGAACAGAACAGAGGCCTCAGAAATAATGCTACACATCTACAACCATCTGATCTTTGACAAACCTGACAAAAACAAGCAATGGGGAAAGGATTCCCTGTTTAATAAATGATGTTGGGAAAACTGGCTAGCCATATGCAGAAAACTGAAACTGG
The DNA here is from genome assembly GCF_000951045.1 of Mandrillus leucophaeus. Classification (NCBI taxonomy): domain Eukaryota; kingdom Metazoa; phylum Chordata; class Mammalia; order Primates; family Cercopithecidae; genus Mandrillus; species Mandrillus leucophaeus. The sequence continues at coordinate 2,375,364 of NW_012104343.1, read as the reverse complement.
ACCCCTTCCTTACATCTTATACAAAACTTAACTCAAGATGGATTAAAGACTTAAACATAAGACCTAAAACTATAAAAACCCTAGAAGAAAACCTAGGCAATACCATTCAGGACATAGGCATGG
>NW_012104343.1:2343317-2373831 GCF_000951045.1 Mandrillus leucophaeus | reverse complement strand
ACCCAGGCTGGAGTGCAGTGGCACAATCTCAGCTCACTGCAACCTCTGCCTCCCGGGTTCAAGTGATTCTCCTGCCTCAGTCTCCCGAGTAGCTGACAAGAAATGTTTCAAGCAGGAGAGTGACATGAAAGGTATCTGTCTCCTGGCTTTCAGAAACATCTCTGGAACCTTAGCACCTCTCTTCAATAGAGATGCTCCCCCGAGACAAGGAAAGACTGGAAGCTTTCAGGATGGGATCTCACTCCATTATGAGTCTTTTATTCATTGCCTCACAAATTAGTTGCAAGAACTTGCCCTGCAGACAAGGGGATGCAAATGCAAGTGACATGGAATTGTAATAACATAAACATTAGGAAACAATGCAAACCAGTTGGGCCCCCCGCAGAGAAATAATTTCCCCCGCACTCCTTTTCAAATTGTCTTCATGGAAATTTCATAAAATTTGCCATTATTAAAACTGAGTAGCAATTATTTCTTTCTTTGGTTCATCAGTTGTGGGAGAAAAATTAATTGTGTTCTCCTTCTTTTCTGGAGTTCATCAGACAGCAATAAGGCAACAAGGATTGACAGGACCGGAGGCAGGAGAACTTGGGGGGCGTTATCACAGATGTGGCGTGAGAGGCAGGAGCGGGTATGAGAGTGGTGGCGGCAGATGCGGCCCCGGCTAACAAGTGTGCTCAGGAAGCCCAAGTCATTACGGTGTGTTGACATAACATTTGCCAGCTTCACAGGGGCCATCATTGTAAATTAGATTTAATATTGATCAGGCCCTTCACAATCAGGACCAGGAGAAAATTGGACACAGAGTTCTTAGTCAAAATTGGCTCTTAAGATTCTGCTTTCTAATTAACATAGAAGAACAGAAATCCAGGGCCTGTCTCTCTGACCCAGCGTGGCATAACCACTTTCTTGGTCTCTGAGGGCAGTGGAGAGGTGACAGCGATTCCCACTGTCTTTCTATTTCCCCTCCCAGGTTGGTTCTGCTGTGCCGCAGCAGAGGAGGAAGACAGCGTGAGAGGCGAGCTGTGGCGCAGTGGATGAAGGGTTGCAGAGTGCAGACGGCTGTGATTCTCCTCTTAGTCTTCATCTCGGAAAACCAAAAACCTTCATTGAAAGAAATCTGGTTTGCCTTTAGTTTTTTTCTTTTTTTAAAAAAAAAAAAAAAAGAAAGAAAGAAAGAAAAGAAAAAAGAAAGAAAGAAAAAATTTTTAAGAGTTCGTTCATTCAGGGTCAGGAGTTTAAAGAAGTTACCAGTAAAACTCCCACCAATACTGGCTTCCATTGACGCCTCATGAAGCTTTGCGGTAGAGGGGCATGAGTGTGAAATCCTGGCTTTGGTACCTGAGGCTGTCTGACCTTGGGCCAATGACTTGGTATCTCTGAACTTCAGTTTCTTCCTCTACAAAATAGAAATAATAATACTACCTCCCTCAAACAGTTTCTGTGGAGGGTAAACAGAATAATGCATTTATGGCTGGGTGCAGTGGCTCATGTCTGTAATCCCAGCACTTTGGGAGGCTGAGGTGGGTGAATCACTTGAGGTCAGAAGTTCAAGACCAGCCTGGCCAACATGGTAAAACCCCGTTTCTACTAAAAATACAAAACGTATGTGTGGTGGTACACACCTATTATCCCAGCTACTCAGGAGGCTGAGGCAGGAGAATCATTTGAACCCAGGAGGCAGAGGTTACAGTGAGCTGAGAACACACCACTGCACTCCAGCCTGGGGAACAGAGCGAGACTGTCTCAAAAATAATAAATAAATAAAAGAATAATGCATTTAGGATACATTGAGCAAACAAGAGCCATATTTATCATTATTATATGTGTATTCTTACCATTGTTATCATGCTTTGTTCTATTAGATGATAATATTACCAACACTAATAATAACAATAGGATCATCACATCTAGTTTTTTACTTTAGAAACAATGACTAGCCAGGACAATTTCAAAGCAAGTATCAGAAAGTGGCACCTCAGTACATTTTAGCCATTCATGCTTCTCTCTACCAACTTCAGTCCCAATCTGGGGGCCTTGAACTTCAAGTTTCCCTTTTTTTTTTTTTTTTTTTTTTTTTTTTTTTTTAACATTTCTGTGAGCTTCAGTCAGACCTAATACTTCCCAACGCTTACTGTGACCTTTCATGGACTTCCCAGGCAGGGAAGTTACTAGAGGCAGAGATGATGTCTCATTTATCTTTAGACCTCTGACACCTTACATAGAACTTGGCCCATAAAAGCAGGCCCCAAACGAGGGTAAGACAAGTGAGGCTCCCTAGGCATAAAATCGAGGGAGGCAATCACTCTCAGGCACCGACTTGATGCTTTCATAACCCTGAGAGTAAGCATTTCCTTAAATCTTGTTCCCCAGGAGCCTCGCCTGCCTTGCCTAGTCCTGACTTTGCTTAGAACAGATGCTTCATCAAAATGACATGAATAAGTGAATGAAGGAAGCATAGAATCCCCCAGCTGTTCTCTTATCCAAACTTCCAGCCCTGGACCCATAGACAAGACTGCAACCTTTGCCAGCCTCGGTACTCATGGGAAGATTCTGAGACCAGAAAAATCTTAGGAATCTGCTTTATCAAAAGTCAATGCCAAAAGTAGCTATTTTTGAAAATCTAAACAGCAGTTCAGGTTTATCTTACCTGCGAAAAGTTCTTCCTCCAAGTTTCATGGAGTTATTGGTTTTCAGAATTAATTGCAAAACTCAAATTCAGCCAGAAACATCTGCTGCCCTTACATATAAGGCTAACCAGGGAACTGAAAGAAACAGGTCCCAGGGCTCAGCTTCCCATTTATTAATTTATAAACCCTGCTTCCGCCTGCTCCCTTGAATGATTTCCAGGAAGAGTCAGTCAGCCCTATGCTCCTGTGGGGTTTTATTCTCTGTCCCCCAGGAGCATTTCTTGCACAACAGACATCTTTCTGTAAGAAAAAAAAAAAATTGTATTTCCCTTTGACTGTAACCCTTGATTCAATTCCAGCCTCCTCCTTCAAGTCCATTAGATTTCTTCCCTTGGAGACATGGGCCTCCAATCCATCCCTCTTGTTTCCCATTTTAGTGGAATTATCTGCCCTGGGACACAAAACTGCAACTATGAAATTTGTTTCCAGAGTAAGATCATGTGTTAAAATTTTTTACTATTTTATCAGAAGTACAATGCATGTGATTAAATGTGCATATATGAAAAAACATCTGAACGATGATAAACCACAAAAAATCTCAACCATTTATTGTGCATTTACTATGCGCCAGACCTTATTTCAGTTTGTCCTGCCACCGATGAACTCAGTTTTCGCTCCTATAAAATGTGCTGTGTGTTAGGTTCGTGACTACACCAAATGTCATGCTCAGGGTCGGGTTTGAGCCCATGCTGCGGTCCCAGGGGTGTGGGTGGATGGACGATAGCTGAAAGAACACTCAGGGGGCTGCAGGCAGGTGAAATGTGGTTTTATTCAGCAGCTCTCTCATCAGCAGCTCTCTCATCAGCAGCTTTCTCACTGTCTGCCTCTGTCTCAGCAGCCAGCTCCCACACACCGCTGCACGGCTGGCCATAGTGTTAGCAGCTTAACTCTTCCCCTCTCTGTGCACGAGCCAGTTCCTGGCCCCCCACTGTATGTCTGCCAGTCGGTCACTCTCCCTTACAGGGGTCAGTAGCTCCGTTCTCTCTGTGTGCCAGCACCTGCACAAGAGCCATGCCAACTCATGCTATGCTGAACCGAGCCAAGCCATGCCCAAGAGCCCTGTGCACAGTGTCAGCAGGGCAGTTATACCTTCTACAGACAATAGTGGCATAGAGCCAAGTATGAGCTCACACAAACAGATTATATAACAAGTGGAGTATGTGTCTGTGCCCTAAACTCACTGAGTCACTCTGGCCCGGATGTCTGCCTCGGCCTATCCTTGACCAAAGCATATCCATGTACCTTACACTGTGTGATAAACCTTCTCTAAATTTGAAGGCATGCATTGCAGGGCTACTCCAATGCTCTTAGGTGCTAGGGGCCTGACTTAGTTATACATTCGATTGGATATCTTATTTTTTCCTAGTTGGCATCCATTCCCCTGTTTTTGGAAACAATGCCACAATTTTCCTTCAGAAACCACCTCTCTCAGGCCATGCACACTGGGTGGAACAAAGCCTTCTATGGTGTCAGAGGTGAATATGGGCCTTAAGTCTGGCCAGTCAGAATGGTGACACATCTTCCTACCCCCTGTAATTGTCCCAGCATGGGCATGCAATTGGAGCCAGAATGGTGGCAATGCAGTCCCAGCCCACTAGCTGAAATGACCAGAGAAGAGATTCTTTTTCTGCACAGGATGGCAACAAGCTGGGTGTTGCTGTGTGGCCACTTTGCCAACATGCCGAAAGACCCTGCCTGCAGAAAGCAGACCTGGAGCTGGGAGAGAAAGATTCCTAAACACCTTGTGTGCACTTCTGGAGCCATCTGTGCCAGAAATTGGACTTTTAAATTACATAAACCAATTTATTTTTACATAAGCCAATATCTGACCTAGGAGACACTCATTCACAATAGTCACTGAAGCAGTGATTTAAATCAGTTAAAGAGCGGTGACTTCCACAACAACCCAACACCTTGGCCCAGACCAGTTACTGCCACTGTCTTCACCATCAGATTTGTTGGTCATACACTCGTGTGATCAGTCCAAACTGACCCTAAAACAAGCTGTTGCCTATTTCTTCATTAACTATCCTTAAGTATGTGGAGGTGGGGTCAGGTGGATCCCATCTTCTTCCACAGAGAGAAACTTCAGCACAGAGAACATCACGTGATTGATTATTACCTCCTGCTGGGATTGACCTGCATCTAGAAACCAAGATTTTTCCACCTCCAGTTAAATACTCGAGTGGCAAGAGCAGGGGTGTTCTATTTTGCACTCCAGAATGGTTGAGATTAGGTGAGCTGCACCTTCACACCCAGGAGCTGCAGAAGCTAATGAAAGCCGAAATGAGCCAGGGGCCAGCATGCTGAGCAAGAGGAAATGGATGGACTGGAGAGAGTGGCTGCTGCAGGGAGCCCCTCCCAGGCAGCCATCGCTAATTGTATGAGCAATAGCTGACACCACGGGAGGCTGGAGGCTTGGCAGAAGTCGAATGTTGCCTAAATGAGACCACCTCAAGTTTTTAAACTTCACACTTGGTCAATAAGACCTGATCGGCCCACGGACAGGGGGCAATGATAAAATGGCATTTACATAAATATTCAGCCCATAGAGCAGATTCTACTAGAAAGTTCTAGAAGCCCATGATAGCTAAGGGCACAAGGGCACTCCTAAAGGACCTGAAAGCAGACTTAGTTGAACCTTTTATAAGGTATCTATGAGATTTCTGGTTCTATTTAGGTCCTCCCCTACATGTATGTCTTTTCTTTCTCTTTGCTTCTTTGAACTGAGGCATCTCTGCTGAACAGTGTTAGTAAGAAGCAATGCTGGATCGAGTAACACATTTTTAATGTGAAACAAAGCTTTAATCACCATAGTTTTTTTACAAGATAATGTCTTCCTTGCATTTGGTTTAATAGCACTTTGTCCACAGCTTTCATCAAAACAACTGCCCATATGACTGACTGGGAAATTGTACTAAATGTCAGAAGATCTCCCCAGACTCATAAAGTGCTTCCTCGCCAATCAGGATTTTAATTTTGGATGGGGAAATAATAAATACAATAATTATTGAACACTATGACATTAACTGATAAAGATACCTGCTTTCCTTGAATTATCAATTTCACATTGGCATAAAAAATAGATTAGTGACAATTTAATCCTACATCTGGTGACCTTTAAATAACGCTGTTAACACTCCTCAGCTTTGTCACTAGAATGTCATCAGCCTTCTCTCTAAAAGAAATGCTACCTAAATATTTCATTTTAGAACTGTCTCCAAAGTTTGCTAATGTTCAGTATCTAATAACAAATCTAGACAAGTATAAAAGACCCAGACATACCAGGCGACTTTGCCAGCAGCAATTTTTTAAATAATTCTATCATAACTTACCACACAAGAGAGAAGATTAGCTAGAGTCAAAAACACCTAGAACCATAATGTACTTGGTGTCCACACAGACATCTGCTCACTGTCATGCCCTTTTGCAGGGCAGGTATATTGGTACCAGCACTGAGAGGCCGATTGGCCAAATCCATCAAGATTTCAAATGCATACCCCTTTCAACTCCGTGATTCTACTTCTAGAACCCTTCTCCTATGGGTATATTTATTTATACATGGGCACAAAAGACTGTCCATTGCAGCAGCATTACTTGTAACATCAAACATATTTTAAAATTCTAAATAACCTTAATTTCCATTAAAAGAAGAATTATTAAAAACATTGATATATCTGTAAAATTGTGTTTTATGCAGCCTCTAACAAAGAATGAGCTTCTCAATGCACTGACATAGTAAATTCTTCATGCTATATTGTAAGCGGAAGAAAGCATGCTGCAGAGTGGCACTTAGATTTCTGTCTGGAAATTGAGAGGGTCATAACATCACCCTCCACACAGAGGTGTTAGAAGGAGGGAATGGGCTCCTGATGCCGAGTATTCAGAACCAGGCTTGCTCCAGCAATTCTGTCACATCATCAAAGATTCTCTCTCTACTGGATTATTTTCAACAGATGAAAATGCTGCTTTTCCTTCCATGTAATAAGCAAACAAACATTCTCCTAACCCCACTTTCCCCACTGCCTGTTCTCTTACTCTCTTTATTTTCCGCAGAAGCAAACTACTTGAACCTTCTGTTTCTATTCACTACTATCTTTGATTCCTCCCTAAAGCCCACTCTGACCCAGATTTCAGTTCATACTCTTCCACGTCTGCTCTCTCAACACCTCTGTTGGCCTGCTGGGCAGTTCTCGGTCCTCCTCTCATTTGACCTGTCAAGGTCTGACCCAGCCATCACTCTTCCTGCTCTACTCGCTGTCTTCACTTGGCAACTAGGACCCCACATTTTCTGAGCTCCTCTCTTACCTCACTGCTTGCTCCTTCTGTTTCCCTTGCTGGTTCCTCTTCTTCTCTCTAACCGTTTGAGATTGGAGTGCCCTGAAATGCAGTTCTCAGACCTCTTCTCTCACTGCACTCACTCCCCTGGCGATCCCAGTCCATCTTAAAGTCTTGACATGCCACATATATGCCCTCAGCTCCCAAATGCGTACCGCCAGCCCAGGTCTCTCTCCTGAACTTCTGACTCAAACTCTCAACTTGCCTTGGATGTTCAATTGACATCTTAATCTCAGCATGTTCAAAAACATGTACAGATGCAATCCCCATCCAGATGCTCTCCACTTCAGCTCGTCTCTTCTCAGCTGATGCTGATTCTATACTTCTAGTTAATCAAGCAAAACTTTGGTTAGTTGTCCATGATGCCCTCATTTCTTTAGTACCCCACATCCAACCTATTAGGAAATATTATTGGGCTACTTCTAAAATACTAGGACCAGAATCCAACTACTTATCACTACCGCCCATGCTACCACTGTGATTCAAGCCACCACCATCTCTCACCTAAATGACTGCAATGGCCTTCAACAGTCTACCTTTTCTCCAAAAGGACTATTCTCAATACAGCAACAAAAGTGATCTTGTGACTTCCAATTTTACTTAGCTTTAAAAACCAAAGTCTTCACAATAGTGTACAAGGCCTTATATGATCAACTCACTCTTCCTGAGTCAACAATTACCTCTCTGACTTCATATTCCTCTACCTGCTCCCCCATCCCACCCCGTGCTCACTCTGCTTTCACCCAGCTGGCTTTCCTGTTACTCCTCAGTCATGCAGAGTCCTCAGAGGCCATTCCCTCTGCCTGGAACACTCTTCCCCAGATACCCACAGCCCATTTCCTCACCTCCTTCAAATCTTTTTCAAGTACCACCTTCTCAGTAAGGCCCACCTTGATCACCATATGCAAAATTACAACATGTCATCCTCCTGACGCTCCTGATCCCATTTGCCTTCCTTTTTTCCTTCTCCCATAGCCCTTGTTCTCTTTAATCCACTGCATCATTTACTTATCTTCTATATCAGTTGCCTATTGGCTATATCCCCTCTCTCCACTAAAAAATAAACACATAAGAGCAGGGATCTTTGTGACCTTTTGCTCACTGATGTATCCCAAGAACATTGAACAATACATGGCACATAGTAGGCGCTCAATAAATATTTGCTAAAGGCCAGATGCAGTGGCTCCTGCCTGTAATCTCAGCACTTTGGGAGGCTGAGGGAGGCGGATCCCTTGAGCCCAGTAGTTCAAGACCAACCTGGGCAATGTGGTAAAACCCCATCTCTACAAAAAACAAAACAAAAAAAAAAAATACAAAAATTTAGCCAGATGTGGTGATACATGCCTGTAGTCCCACCTACTCAACAGGCTGAGATGGGAGAATTTCTTGAGCCCAGGAAGAGGAGGTTACAGTGAGCCATGATTATGCCACTGCACTCCAGCCTGGGCAATAGAGTAAGACTCTGTCTAAAAAAAAAAAAAAAAAAAAAAGACATGATAAAATTAGCGAGGATTTATTAAGCATAGATATTCTTATAAGCACTCAACTAAGTACTTTGCATATATGATCTCATTTCATCCATGGTAGGAAGAGTAGGAAAGGCAGGTGATAGGGTGGGGAGCGAGGTACTATAGTTCCCATTCTCATGCTGAAGAAAACTGAAAAACCAGAAGATTAATAACTCACCAAGGTCACATTCTAGCATGCAGCAGAATGAATGAAGGGAAGGAAAGGAAGTTGAATGCAAGTCTGCCAACCTGCTAAAAAGGAGGTCTTTTCCCTACTGCTCCTCTTAACAGAACCCAACCAGTCAAAAGCTACATATCCGCTCAACATCTTGCTGTATCCCTTTTTTTTTTTTTTTTTTTTAATCTTTAGACGGAGTCTTGCTCTGTCGCCCAGGTTGGAGTGCAGTGGCATGATCTCAGCTCACTGCAACCTCCCCTCCTGGGTTCAAGCGATTCTCCTGCCTCAGCCTCCTGAGTAGCTGGGATTACAGGTGCGCACCACCACGCCCATCTAATTTTTGTATTTTTTAAGTAAAGACGGGGTTTCACCAAGTTGGTCAGGCTGGACTTGAATTCCTGACCTCGTGATCCACCCACCCCGGACTCCGAGGTGCTGGGATTACAGGTGTCAGCCACCGAGCCCAGTCACTCTATCCTCTTTTAGATTTCCACAATGCAAACTATTCAGATGAAGGTCACTCAATTGAATAGTGCTTTAACTTTATATACATAAAAATTAAGTGTGGTCCTAGGTAAAATGACAGATAAGGTCATAAGTCTTTATGTTTCTTTCAAGCTTTGTGACCTTTTATTAAGTTCCAAATAACCTTTTGCCTCTAGGAGTGGTAATTTGGTTTGTTTGTTTATGCTGTGAGAATCTGTATCTCTCCCTTTGGCCCACCTTATTAGTTTTAGTCATAAGCAGTAATCAGTGAAACATGAGGTTTTTTAATGAGATAGTTAATTCCAGTTTGGAACTTGTTGGCATTTTGGGAAATTTTTTAAATGCCAGCACATTTGCTTTTGGGTCTATGAATATTATTTTGTTCTGGAAGCTCCTATTTAATGTGTGAGATTAATATTAGGGCACTGCCAAAAAAGAACACACTATCTTAATAGGTTAAAAAAAAAAAAAAAACAATAATTTCTCCTCCATACACTGAATAAGCTCTGATTTTTTTAATTAACTGGTAAAACATCTAGGATCTAAGTGGCAAAATTAAGTTGGAATGTTTTAAGGAGGAAATGCACAGATTTCTGTAGAATTTTTCTAGGATCAGTCATGCTAACATTAAGTGCGAACTCATAATGCTGATTTGGAGACCTCACTGCATTAAAATGTTGGGTGACAAGGCAGATTCTGTGGATGCTCCACCCATATCCTTCCACACCATATCTTTCCCTTAAATACCAGCTCAATTTCTAAAGGCTGGCATCTGCATCCCCTGCCTGAGAATTTTCTTTGGCTTTCTAAACCTTTTCTCCCCAAGCACACAGAAGTGTCAGGAAATTTACACCTCTGGGAGCAGCCCTCAACTAAGGATTGATAGGAATTAGTACATAAATACCCCAGCTCCAAAACCCCACAGGATGACTCTGAGGTGCCTGTCTTATACCGGCTTCTACCGTGGCCCAGGGATGTTCCAGGTTCTCACAGTGGTAACTTGCCTGACAATATATTCTTTATTAGCTGTGTCTCAATTCTCTACTCTCTAACCAGCGTACCCTGGGATCACCTTCCAAGTAATCTACTTGTATTTCCAGGAGCCCAGAAATATGCCACTCCAAAATATGCCTCTTCTGGTGTAAGGATTACGATCTGAGACCATTAGAAGAAACAAATACAGGAAAGCTCTCTATTCTCCTCTATTTGCATAAAAGCAGGACACAGATTTACAAAGACAAAAGATGTCCTGGCCCCCGTTTCTACCAGGGAGAACAAAGGCTGGCCACTGAAGAACTTTAGACCCTTATCAGCCTAGAGATGGTACCAGAGGAATCTACATTAACCAGCTTTATTAACAAGACTTTATCTGCCAGTTATTTGCCTTCCCCAAGTTGCTGCCCCCCAGAAACTCAAAATCCTTTCCTTTGGGTTGTTCCTTCTCTAAAAAGGTACTGTGCTTTGTTGAAGATGTTACCTAAGCTGGAATTCAAAACCACCTCTTTGAGAACTACCCATTTCCTGAGTGCCTCCCATCTACATAAAATACGTATGTTAATAAACTGTTTGTTTTCCTCTTATCTGTTACAGGGGTCTGTTCCAACCAAGAAATTATGAAGGTTGAGGAAAAAAATCATTTTTCTTCCCTACACATTTGAACCCTTTTATCAGAATCTGCTTCAAAGAGAACCCAAACTAAGACACCTGCCTTCATTTGGGGCTTAGCCATAAGTCAGCCACGGCTGTTATTCATTCCTTTTTCAGGGAATATTTTTCAAGCACCCATGACATTCCAAGCATTGTTCTTGTCATTAGAAATCCAGCAGTGACCAACTAAACAAAAATCTTTGCCTTCATGGAGTTTACATTCTCATGCAAGGAGACAATAAACTATGTAAAATATATTGTAAGGCAGATTTTGATAAGTAGAGGAAAAGAAAGTCAGGCTAGATAAGGAATGCCAGTGGGTAAAGTGTGCAATTGTAAATAGGTAGCCAGTGAAGGCCCAAACAAGAGGGTAAAATGTGAACAAAGACTTGAAGGGGTTGAGGAGCGATCTGGGAAGGAAGAGCATTAGTCTAGGTGGGAGGAAACAAGTGCAGAAGGGACTGGAATATTCCAAACCAGTAAGGTCACTGGGGCTGGAACAGAGTGAAGGAGAGGGAAAGTGACAGGATGAGTCATATCTACTATTGTTAGGATTTACTGTTGTTATTTTTGTCAATATTACTATTTAATAGCCTTTGTTTGTTTTAGCATTTTCTTATGAACATTACAGAAAAGTTAACAATTTTTTACAGTGAACACCCATCTACTCACCACCTGGATTCTACCATTTTGCAATACTTCCTTTTCATGCATCTATCCCTCTATCCATCTCACTATCCATTTACCAAGCCATCGTTTTTAATGCATTTCAAAGTAAATTGCAGACATTTAGCAAATGCAGCCATTATGGAGATACAGTTTCTAAACCTGACAGCATTGCAAGGTGGATACTATCTCCCCATTTTACAGAGGAGGAAACGGAGATGCAGACAGGCTGAATAACTCTGCTAAGGCAGTAACACAAACACATGGCTGCGTGGGGATTCCAGTGCAGGTCTATTTGATGGCAGTGCTCATATTCTTTCCACGGTGAATCAACTGCCACTCTAGACCAGTGGATTAATGTGGAAGAACAGACAAGGAGTTGGGAGTAGCTATACTTGTCTTTAAAGGAAGCTAATTCCTCTATTTCCTCTGCGTCTGAAAGGCAAAAATCCAGTGATGTGCTGGTAAATGTTTACCACACAGCTCTTTGGATAGAGGTGCAGAGATGAGGAAAGCCTTGTTTGCAACATTTGCCAATTTCTGTGGCATTAACATTCCTACCATGGCAGATTTCAACCTACCAGCCTGATGTCAGGTTGCAAGTTGGTATGAGCTGGCTCCAGCACACCACTGTGGATTTTTTAGTGTCATACTGTAGTTAACAAGTATCACTTGTAACAAGTAACAAGCACCAGATTCAGGATCAACATCCGGTGTCTATACCCAGTGAATGCTCAGTAAATTTCAGTGGTGGTGAGGACAAAGATTGGCCGCCTCCTACCCACACCCAGCATCAGATATCTGGGCACATGCATACACGCACACACACACACACACACACACACACACACTCACCCTTTCTTCCCAAGGTGGATAGTAGTATATTTGAATAATGAATACAGGACACTATGTATAGCACATTTGTGTAAAGCAAACTTCTCCACAAAAAAGCAAATAAACCTCTTTCTCCGTGTAAATCCCAGTTCTTGATCCACTGCTCTGGTTCTTTTTTTTTTCTTTCTTTTTTTTTTTCCGCTCACCACTTCTACACTTCCTTGCACATTAACAATGTTTTTCTTTGGCAAGAACAGCCTTGTTGTTCCCTGGCACCAGAGAACATCATATTTTTGCATGGGTTGAAGTCATAAATCACTTAGAAAGCAGACAACCTGTTGGAGAAGTTAGCCGTTCTTTTTCTTTTTTGAGCTTCCTTTGATTGAGATGTTCTTTCACCTTTGGAACATGTCCCAGGGCTGCCCCTGACTCATGCTGCCTGTTCCTTTTCATCATGCCAGCTGAGGACCCCCTGAAAGCCTGATTCCTTTTATCCCTCAACCCTAAATGTTCTCTGCATTCTTCACTCAGATTTCCCTCTGCAGCCTTTCTTCAGGGGTCTCACACACCTCAGATCACATTCCTGACACCATTACCTAAATCCCTTTCAGTATTGACTCTCAGTCTTTCAGTATTGACTAAAGCCATGTGTATTGACCTTGCTAGGTGATTCTAGGTTCGACTTTGCAAAGACAGGCTTTTCTGAGTTGACTCTTGGGTTATTTTCTCCTTCCCTATGACATCCCATCTTCACCCCAGTTCCCTCCCATCCCATATTCTTACTCAATGCAGGGCACATCCCCAGCAGTCTGTAGTGCAAATAACAATCATCTCTAACAGAATCAGCGCGAACAAAGTCTGACACTTATGACTTTAAAGCATTTTTTATAGGACGGCAAATCTGGTTACCATGCAACAAAGAACAGCTAATTGTTAAGAATTAATAATGAGAAATAAGTATAGATAATGGTTTAGCTGACACTGTCATATTTTAGTACAATATGTTCTGAAATATTTGCTCCTTTGGGTTGTGAATGTGCTATTTTTGTCACTAATAAGCCTATAGAAGCCTAGTGGAAATGAGAAGTTTTCTCAAGGAAAGTGAGGCATTCTGAGATTTCTCTGATAAGGGGAAAGGGTCAATGTGCCTGTAGTTTCTGTGCTTCATTAAAATTCTGCTTCCGTACTGTATAATGTGAGTAATATTAATTTTCTAAACATTCATGTACAGCAGCTGCTAACTAATTTCCATAACAGTGTTCCTATTCTACAGGCATTTTAAAAAGGGGAAAGAAGATGACTGCTGTCTGCCAAAAAGAAAGGCTCAATCTAACCCAGTTCTGAATCATTCCAGACCGAAAGAAGGAAATCATTAGGGACACTGACTTCCCAGTCAGGGGACTGTCTGGAATTGAACAAACTGCCTTAGCCTCTGGGGATGATGCACCTGGTATAAGCTGGGGGCTCATTCACTGGGCAGTCCCCTTCCTCTAAATGCCTTCATGGTGGCCCACTTCATGTGCTCTGGACTGCCAATGATCAGAGCATTTCTGCAGCCCCTGTCATACTGGGTTCAGCTACTTCCCCTTTCTTCCTGATCCATGCCACTGAAGTCCCAGCAAAACAAGTGTAGTTAAACCTGTCTGAGGTGCTTCAGGGATGGCAACATACCTGGGAAACTTTGGGCCCCTTGTATTTCAGAAGCTTGCTCTCAGGGTATCCTCTACCCACTCTTCTCCAGAAAACACTGGGATGCCAGCCTCACAGTCAGGATATAATTCCTAGTGTTATATACTTTCTCAGGCTGAACTTTTCCTCTCCTTCTATCCTGTACTAAGATGAAGAACAACTAGTCTCATGAATTTGAATACTATTAAATCTTCCTCTAATTCTCTCCAGCAGTCCTGTCCTTTAGGGGATATTTTCCAACTCTGCATCCATTCACCACATTTGCAATCCATTGTCTTTCTCTTCAGACTCTGGCCCAATTTGTCTCTCTAACCTTACCTCCCGCTACTCCTTCCCAAGTGTCCAGCAATCCCACCACACCAGTCTACTGGCCACTCCTCTATGTAAACTACATCAAGTTAGTCCTCCAAGTCTTAACTAAACCTGGAATCTCTGAATAGATAACCTACCCTCGTTCAACCCTAGTAAATTTTTACTCTTCGTGTCCTCCCGACTTCCATAGACAAAGTTAATCACCTCCACTTTCAAGCTTGCCTAGTCTTTTATTCAAACCAACCAACTTAACATTTGTCTTATTGTTGGCTACTTGGTTGGTTGGTTGGTTCGTTGGATAGTCAGTTGGTTGGGTCAGTTGGTTATATGCAAATCTGCTTCCTTTGCTTATTTGTGGCTGTTAGAATGCATGAGCCTGTGTTTTACCCATGTTTATATGCACTGTGCTTGTAACAATGTAGGTACTCTATAGATCCTTGTTGAAAGGAATTTGCCATCAAAATACACCTACACAAGGATACGTAAAAATAGGTGATCATAAATTTTGTCAACTCACATACACCCATAATTAGAGTCACCTCAGGTAAAACTAAATTACCTTTGCTTCTATTTTATAGGTCTCCTTATCTTAAAAATGGCTGCTGTTTACTGATTATTTGCAATTTACATAGATTAGTAAGTGTTTTAATCAAGGTCCTCCAGAGAAACAGAACCATCAGAATGTGTGTGCGCATGTGTGTGTTTAAAGGGATTTATTGTAAGGAATTGGCTCATGCTCAATTCCTTTATGAAGAGTTCATCCTCCGTTATGAAGGATGAAAAGCCCCACAATCAGCCATCTGCAAACTAGAGACCCAGAAAAGCCAGTGATGTAGTTCCAGTATGAGTCTGAAGGCCTGAGAACTAGGAGCACTAATGGCATAAATCTTGGTCCCAGGCAGGGAGATAACTGATGCCCCATCTCTAACAGTCAGGCAGAAAAAAGCAAATTCTCCCTTCCTCTGCCTTTTTGTTCTCTTGAGGCCCTCAACAGATTCAATGATGCCCACCCACATTGGGGAAGACCACCCACTTTACTCAGCCTACCAAGTCCGATGCTAATCTCTTCTGGAAACACCCAGAGTAAGGTTTAATCAAATATCTGGGCACCCTGTGGTTCAGTGAAGTCGACACATAAAATTAACCGCCACAGCAATAAGTCAATGCTAATATTCACTGACAGTCCTACAAGATGTTTATTATTACCTCCATTTTACAGATTTTGAACTGAAGAGTCAGGGAAGTGAAGCCACTTGGCCTAAGTGGCACAGCCAGTGAGTGGCAGAAATGGAACTCCAACCTGGGTCTGCTTGGCTCCAAAGTCTATGCATCTCCCATTCCACCTACTACCACTCAGCACAAAAAGGCTACCTCTGCCACCTCACTTCACAAAGCAGTCCCAAGACAGAATCAGGAAATAGCCAAGAGAGGAATTGCTCCTTAAAACATTTTTCTCCCCTACCCACGCTCCATGTGATCTGCTTTTCTGGAGTATGTGACCAGGGCTATGTAAACCCAAACACCATAAATAAATGTTGAATGAGCACTGTTGCTGCAGAAAGGCTATAACAAGTATCATAGGAGCTTTGGCCAGGCCCTGGAAGAAGTGACATCTATTTTCATACTTGGCATTTTTCCCCATGCTGTCCTCTCCTCTGCCTTTCTGTCTCCTCCTGTATCCTCCCACATTGGCCCCACTACTCTCATTCTGCTCTCTGTTATCATGCAATCATCCCTTCCCCCTTTTCATATTCTAAAGCTCACACAGCTGGTCCCCAGAGTCAATGCCTTCTCAAACTGTCAAAATTGTCCAACACGAAAAATTGAAACAATAAACTAAAATGAATGCAACTGAAAGTGAAAACCACATGTGTGAAAATGGTCAAAATGCAAAGTTATTGTTCTCTGGTCTACTATCACTGAAAATTCAGTGACTAACGTTTTCTTCATTCTTTACTCCAAATGTAGTGCTGGCCTCAACACACACTAACACAGTTGGGGGTGGGGGGACATTCTGCACACAATCTCCTTTGGAAGCCAGCTAAGTGACCGAGGATGAGTTATTTATTAACATCAGAGCTGCAAGTTCACCAGGAGTCACGGCAATACTAGGTTCTAAATAATAAAAGTAAGAGATGGACTCCATAATTCATTTGGTGAAATCTCCATCAGATTTAACTGTTACCTGAGGGTTGGTGGATTATTTTATTTTTTAATGACTTCCTTTTTTGAATACATAGAATATAAACACCCTTCCAAGGTACACTTACAGTGAGACTAGGAAAGAGTCAGGAGCTTAAGAAAGGGGATGCCTGAACAGCTAGATCCAAAAAACTAGGCATTTACATGGTGAAGAAAGGGCTAAAAAAGAGATGGCCCAACTTCAAGAAGACTAGGAAGAAAACCAGCCCAAAGATTCTGGAAAGAAGATCCTCAACCCAAAATGTTTCCTCCAGCAACTGGCGCAGAATAGATACTCCATATACATTTGCTGAATGAACACATGTAAAAAAAAATGAACACAGAGTAAAAAAGTTAAAATGATTAAGGGTATAAAATGTAATCACTTACTTCACTAATTGTTTTAACATTTCAAAACCTTGCAGTGAAGTTTATTAAGCATTCAGGAATATCTAAACAGAAGCAACATTAAGATGACAACTAAATATGTTCTATAAATTTTGCTCAATAAAACGCTTTTGAGAATTTACTGTGTCCCCATGGCCAAACACAAGACTTGGGAGGATTCTATGATAAATTGGAGGTGGTCCCTGCCATGCAGATGACCATCTGGTGGCAATCCCTTGAGCAGGTAAGGCAGCAATTCCATTTCAAATGACCAAAGGAAAATGCCTCCGCCCAATGCTATTTTTCCATTATCCCTCACAGGGCCTTAAATTATATCATTACAGATTAATTCTTTCAGGTCTTGAAGGTTAATTGAATCTCTTAAAAAAGGTCAAATACTCCTAGGACAGGTACCTTCTTAAGCCATTATCACCTGAGATCGGACCCAAGCATTCAATCATAGCTGGCAGACAGCATACTAGACAGAAAGGATGGGGGAGCAATGGAGGGAGGGGTTTCAAAAAGGAGGAATTTGGGAAAGGAGGCACATAAGAGCCTCATTGATTAACTTTATTTGCAGGTTTCCTCATTTTTCCCATGTCCTAACCTATTGAGACTGGCATAGAAACTTCATACAAGCCTGCACCAGCATCCCCCATACATCTTTCTGAAATATCTTTTCCAGTTCGTCACAGCTGGGTTTCTAAGCTCGACACCTGCATTTCCTATCCTGCTTCTGGTTCCTGAGACAGTACTAATGCTAACAGAAAATGCTTACTAGTTACTTAGTTTGAACCAGCCAGTATCCTACGAGCTTCACAAGAATTATCTCATTTAAGCATCTCAGCCATTCTTTTCTCATTGTACAGGTGAGAAAACTGAGGGTCAGTGATATGGTTTGGCTCTGACTCCACCCAAATCTCATCTTGAATTGTAGCTCCCATAATTCCCAGGTGTTGTGGGAGGGACCCAGTAGGAGATAATTGAATCATGGGGTAGGTTTCCCCCATACTGTTCTCATGGTAGTCAATAAGTCTCATGAGAACTGATGGTTTTATAAGGGGAAACCCTTTTACTTGGTTCTCACTTCTTTCTTGTCTGCCACCATGGAAAATGTGCCTTTCACCTTCCGCCTTCCACCGTGATTGTGAGGCCTCCCCAGACATGTGGAACTGTGAGCCCATTAAACCTCTTTTTCTTTATAAATTAGCCAGTCTCAGGTATGTGTCTATCAGCAGCATGAAAACGGACTAATGCAGTCAGAGAAGTAATTTGTCCCGATCACCTAGCTTTAAATTGCAAAGCCAGAATTTGAATATATTTAAGTCTGATTCTAGAGCCCAAACTCTTAAACTTAAAACTATAATAACCTATAACTCAGGTTGAAATCATTACAATAACCGTATTAATCAGGCAGATCAAGGAAGCAATGGTCCCATCCTAACTTGGGTTCAAGGTCCAGTTCGACTGTGGGACCTTGGTCTTTAGCGTTCTCATCTCTAAAATAGCATTAGTAAAATCTACTTTGTAGGGTCATATGAAATCAGATGAGTTCATAAAGAAAGTGTTTGGCACAGAGTCAGTATTTCATAAATAGTAGCTGTAAGCTATGAACTTGCCACGAGCGCTTCTGTTCTGGTAATGTTCCTGTTGGCCTCCAGGGGATGCTCAAACTTCTAATTCCTCCTCTTGCAACATCCAATAGTCAGCAGTTCTTGACCTGACTATGCATTCAAATCTCCTAGGGGTAAATACATACCTGTGTGCGTCTGCATTATATTTATAAAATATGTATCTGTGTCTACATACATGTATATATGAACACATACATGTCCAGGGAAGAAGACAGGACATCTCTCTTTTATAGGTTCCCTAGCGTAATGCACAGCAATGCAACCCTAACTCACAGCAGGGTTGAAAGAAGCTGCAGTTGAAGAACGGCTAGGAAGGGTCAAGGCCAAGGACTTTGGAGATGATACAACTAGGAAATGGATGTTTCTGAAGGAGACGTGAAGTAGTTAAAAGTTCTAGTGCCCAAGTTTGGAGTCGGTTCCTCAGGAATCCTTCATTTTAGATTCTGTCTCTTTGTAGGAGCCCTCTCTTGGCTTATTAAAATCCTAGCCATACCCCAGCTCCTGGACTCTGAGCTTGCCTCTGCCACTTTTTTGCTGCCTGGATTCCCTGATGAGAGGCCCTGACTCCCTGCAGGGACCCAACTTGTCATTGGTGCTATCTTTAGCTAGTCCTGGGTAGAGGCTGTGGATGGCCACAGAAGCCAGGCCTGCACCTCATGGCTGACCTTCCAGTAGCAATACCAAAGTACAGAATAGATGTCCTGCCTTTTTTTCTTTTTTTTAGACAGGGTCTTGCTCTGTCACCCAGGCTGCAGTAGAGTGGTGTGACCATAGCTCACTGTAACATTAACTTAGACTCAAGTAATCCTCCTATCTCAGCTTTCTGAGTAGATAGGAATATAGGTGCATGTCACTATGCTCAACCAATTTTTCAATTTTCTGTAGAAATGGGGTCTCACTATGCTGCCCAGGCTGGTCTCAAACTTCTGGGCTCAAGTGACCCTCCCACCTCGACCTTCCAGCATGCTAGGATTACAGGCATGAGCTACCACACCCAGCCTAGATGGCCCACTTCTATCCACCCAAAAACATGACAAGGACCAGATTGGTCTTGTTTCAGGTAAAGACCCCTTTAAGTCCCAGGTTGAGATAAGACCGCTAGAAGCACAATCTCTTTCCCCAAAATGAAAAATAAACATGTATTAGACAGAGTTATTGACTACTACAGGCTGATCACACACTCACAGTTGAAAATCTTGTCCTTGTCCACCCTCAGTTCAGCTGACAAGGCCATTAGCCTACCCCAGATGGGCCGGCTGCCCTCATAATGAGCAAAATGTAAATATTCTTTCCCCTCCCCCTTCCTCTCCAGATTCTTCAGCTCCTCGTTTATTATTTTCCCAAACTATGAAAGACCCGCAGAGAAAAGCATGCTCACTACCCTCCCCCTGCCCTGAATTAGGAATCCAAGCAGTTAATAAATTATCTGCATGCATATAAGAGCCTTACAGGTTTTTTTTTTTTCATGAGAGGTAAAATGTCCCCATTTATTCACTCACTTGTCACTCAAACGGGGCTGAGTACATATTCACCAAACTTGGCAGCATTTCACTCTGAGACTGAAAACAAACATGATAAATTTCTCCTCCAGAGATAATTCTGGTGATGTGTATAGGCCACTGAAAATGAGAATGTTATGACTTTAGTGCTGTGATAATATATGGTAGTAATTACATTAACAAGGGAAATTACATCTCTCTTCAGCAATTTCAGCTCATACCACCCACATGAATAGTGGGCAGCAGCAAAAGTGCTGAAATGGTGCTAGTAAAATAGGAGGAGCAATATTTGCTGAATTTAGAACCTACTTTAATCACTTTTTTAAACTGTATTGAGCTCCTACTATGTGCCAAGCACCCAGTGAGCACAGTGGGAAACATGAAGATGAATCAGACATGGTCCATGACCTTAAGATGCTTACCACATATCAGGAAAATAAGAGAGGCACATACATGATTGTAATGCCAGGTAGGAAGTGAGAGATGGTGAAAGGGGAGGTGCAGATAGAGTTCTATGAGGACTGAAAAGAGGAAGCTGTCGCTTCTAGATGAAAGTATGATGAGGCTCTGACTTGCCTGGAAAGCAATCAGGCACCCCAGAGGTGATGGACAAGCAACACCTTGCAGTTTTCCAGCATCAAGATAGGACGCAGACAATTAACACTGGAAATTCTGCCCCCCGACGTAGCCCCAGAGAATATCCACCAGAATGCTCCACAGTTGGATGGCAATGAAAGCAAACCCCATATTCCATAGCTTCAAAAATCCTTCTGAAAAGCCTTTCACCAAGAACTTATAAATGTGTGGATTAATGGACTATAAATAGGGATTAAATGCATGAGCAAAATTCCATAATTCATTCTGAAGTTTTATTGGAACAAACTTTGAGATACTCACTCTGTTCACTTCTAGCAATTTGATCAGCTTTTGTTTTCTTCCTCCCATGTGCAAGAAGACATAGGGAATTCCAGAAGAAATGAGACACAGTCCAGACCCAGGGGCTTGGAATCTCATAGAGGAGAAAGAAGCATGCCCAAAATGATCATAAAGATGATCTTCTATTTTAACAACATGATCTAGTGAAAACAGTATATGGTTTGGAATCAGACAGAATTGGGCTACATTCCTGCTTTGAAGCCTATCAGCTTTGTAACCTAAAAAAAGAAAAAATTATTGACTCTCTCTAGGTTGACATTCCTTTATCTGGAAGGCGTTCAAATCTTAGGACTGCGAGAAGGATTAAGTAGCATAGCATTACGGGAGCATTTTGTCTAATGTCTACAGATGTCTAATGAATCTGTTGAAAAATATGTCAAAAATGGGATGTGTCATAAAAAAATTATAAAGAAAATCAGACAATTATCCTCAAAGAAAGAGACCACCTTAGAGTTGGAAGAACAGGGAAGGCTTCATGAAGGTGTCATTTATTTGAACAGGACCTTGGAGGACTGGTAGGGATTTGTCAATATGTGGTCCATTTTGGCTTAGGAGGATAGAGCAAGCATGGCTGTGCCGAGATATGACATTGTATTTTCAAGCGGCTAAAAATGCTGTATGGCAAAATATTTGGCTGAGTGATTCACTCTAGGCAAATCAGTAATTAAACACATATTGACCCCAAAATATCATACCCTAAATAATCAAAAATCCAATCATGGCCAGGGCAAAGAACACCAGACAAGACAAAGAATGACAATTCTTCCAGAACATAGAAAAAAAGAGCTTCAAGATCTAACATAACATTTATGCCCCAATTTTTAAAAATTCAAACAAAAGACCAATCCTTCTTATAAATATTAATGTAAAAATACTATAACACATGGAGAAACAGAATTCAGAAAGCATTATAAAAGCATAAAATATCATAACCAAAAGGAGTTTACTCCAGAATTGAAGGAAGGCTAGGGTTAAATATTAGGAAATCTATTTATAAAATTCAAATTTAAAAATTAAAAGTTGTTTAAACAGATGAGAGGAGAAACATATTACCATCTCCATGGGTACTAAAAGGTCATGTGATAAAATATAATCTCTATTCTTTAAAAAAACTGATAAAATATTAATAGACACCCCATTAATATGATAAATACGTAAACATATATATTAACACAAACGTTAATATCACAATTAATAGAGAAATACTAGAAGATTCCCACTAAATCTGGAACAAGTTCACTTGTGCCATAGTATTTCATATTATCCTGGAGCATCTACCTAGGCAATGAAATTAGGTAAATGAAATAAATGACAGAAAAAAATGATTTGCAAAGAAAATGATTGCCTAGAAACCCAAGAAAATAAACTGAGGAATTATTATAAACACTAAGAGAATTCAGTATGGTACTGCTAAAAAAATTAATATATAAAAATCAATAGCCTTCATGTATACACATAACCATTAGAAGAAATAATGGGAAAGACCCTTATCTTACAAAAGCAAAAATATATGTAATATACTTATGAGTAAACTTTATAACAAATGTGCAGGAGCTATATAAAATAGTGTTAAAATGTCTTTAAGGGTGGGCATGGTGGCTCACACCTGTAATCCCAGCACTTTGGGAGGCAGAGGCGGGTAGATCACCCGAAGTCAGGAGTTCGAGACCAGCCTGGCCAACATGGCAAAACTCCATCTCTACTAAATATACAAAAATCAGCCAGGTGTAGTGGTGAGCACCTGTAATCCCAACTACTCAGGAGGATGAGGCAGGGAGAATTGCTTGAACCCAGGAGGCAGAGGTTGCAATGAGCCAAGATCGCACCACTGCACTCCAGCATGGGCAACAGAGCGAGACTCCTTTAAAAAAAAAAAAAAAAAGTCTTGAAAAAGGCCCAAACAAAAATGATTTAAACTAATGGAAAGGCATACCACATTCTTAAAAGAAACTCTTACCATCATAAAGATGTTAATTCTCATTCCGATTAGTAGTTTACACAAACCCAAAAATCTACCAAGGGGATTTTTTGGGAAATAAAATAACTGATAAAAAGTTTATAAGGGAGAAAGAAGGAAGAATAGTAGAAGATTCTGGGGGGGAAAAGGAGAATTATGATATAAGATTAGCCGTACCAAATTTTAAAATGTAAAATAAAGCTACAATAAGTAATATGGCACAAAAACATAAAACAAATACGCAGATAAATAAAAGACTAGAAAAGACCTGAGAAACACTCAAAAGCAGATTGAAATGTATATATACTAAAGATATTTTTGAATCAGTGGTAAAGATTAAGGATAAGTGAAACCTGGGGATGGTTTCACTTCCCAATACTAATGGGACAACAAAATATCCATCAGAGAAAAACATTACATTGGATATCTACTTCACAATTTCCACAAAAGTACCTCCCAAACTGATAAAAGATTTGAAGGTGAAAATGAAACCTTAAAAGAATTATAAGAAACAATGAAGAGGCATTTTATTTTTATTTTTTATTATCTTCAAGTGCAGAAAGGCATTTCTAAGGATTATTTTAAAAACCCAAAAGTTATTAATACATTTGACTACATAAGAAGATTTCAAGTCTCCATACAGAACAAAAAACAAGTTATGAAACCAACCTGAGAAAAATTTTTGCAACTCATAACAAAAGGATTTTTCTAATATATGAAGAGCATCTACAAATAAATAAGTAAATGATGAATAATCCAATAGAAAACAATTAGCAAAAAATATGAACAATTTACTAGACAAAATATAAATAGCAACATAAATACATGAAAAACTGCTCACCTTATCCATGATAAGAGAAATGTAAATTCAAACTGCAGCTCTATATTATTTTTCACCTAACAGATGGGCAAAGATCTGTAATGTTTGACAAAGCACTCTTAACAAGGATGTGGGGAAATAGCCATTGTCTAACATTTCTAATGAAATTGTAAATTGCCACAACCACTAAGGCGAACAATCTGGTAATATCTATCAGCACTTAAAATATCTATACAGTTTAACACAATTGGATTTTTAAGAAATCGATCCTGCAACCACCATAAATTAAATGCTGTATGTTCAGAGATATTCACCACAGTACCATCCCTTTGACAGGGGCAAAAAGTGTCCTTTTGGACTGTTTGAGAAGGCCCTATTTATCACACACACAGTAAGTCAATTAAAGAGCACAAGGCACCTTTGTTACACAAGATCTGGCACTTAGCACAACATAGCACAAATTGTAATCCTAAACATCTATTCACACGCCAAACACCATTCAGGTCCCAAGGAAAAATTTCTCCACATTTTTTGCACTATATCCTCAAAATAAAAGGTAACTGTGTACAAATACCATGGAAATTTGTGGGTTTCGCCACTACAGGGAAGAAATAACCACTGCTTTGAAGAGCAGGAAAAATGTAAGCTATGGAAACATTCAGGCAAGAGCAAAGACGAATTAATTAACTTGTCCAACCTTCTCAGCAGGAACGCAATAGATTTTTCCGCGCCCCAACTTGAGATGGAGTCTCACTCTGTCGCCTAGCCTGGAGTGCAGTGGTGCAATCTTGGCTCACTGCAACTTCCGCCTCCAGGGTTCAAGTGATTCTCCTGCCTCAGCCTCCCAAGTAGCTGGAATTATAGGCACGCACTGCCACGCCTGGCTAA
Source organism: Mandrillus leucophaeus (assembly GCF_000951045.1). Classification (NCBI taxonomy): domain Eukaryota; kingdom Metazoa; phylum Chordata; class Mammalia; order Primates; family Cercopithecidae; genus Mandrillus; species Mandrillus leucophaeus. Next base: position 2,349,181 of record NW_012104343.1, on the reverse strand, counting down.
TTTTTGTATTTTCAGTAGAGACGGGGTTTCACCATACTGGCCAGGCTGGTCTCAAACTCCTGACCTCAGCTGATCCACCCACCTCAGTCTCCCAAAGTGCTGGGATTACAGGTGTGAGCCACAGCACCCGGCCTGCAATAGAGTCTTGCATTCTTTCTTTACAGCTGATCACACATTTTCTTGCTTTCTGTTCTTGAGGTTTTCTTCAAATTACGATAGTATCCACAGCAGCTGCTGAGTAACAATTGGTTGAGGAACATTTTCCAACATAAACAGCGAATGTTACTTATTACTTCTAATTGTAACATGATGTGGATTCTTTACAACTGGGCCACTGAATGAACATTGAACACCAGAACTAAACAGTTTTATTTTTACACTAAATGAGATTTTATTTAAATTAAAACATTTTAGTAATGTAATATTAATATTTTAACTAAAATATTAAATGAGATTTAATTACATTTTAAAAATAAATATCTAAGGCATTCAACTAATTTAAATTTTTATTTTTTATATTTTTTGTCTTTTTAAAAAGTTTTCTGGGCACATAGTCTGTCTCTTATACACATCTAGATGTGTATAAGAGACAGCTGCAACCTCTGCCTCCCAGGTTCACGCCATTCTCCTGCCTCAGCCTCCTGAGTAGCTGGGATTACAGGCACCTGCCACCATGCCCGGCTAATTTTTGTATTTTTGGTAGAGACGGGGTTTCACCATACTGGCCAGGCTGGTCTTGAACTCCTGACCTCAAGTGGTCCACCTGTCTTGGCCTTTCAAAGTGCTGGGATTACAGATGTGAGCCACCGAGCCCAGCCTAAAATTTTCCTTTTTAAAATTAAAAGTTTTTATTTAGATGGTTATTGTAAAAGAAAAATAACTCTTTGAAGACATACAAAGATTAATTTTAATCAATGTTTACATTATTTAATATTTACATTTTGATGACAATGTATACAAATTTTGTACATTTTTTTTTTTTTCTGGAAACAGGATCTTGCTCTGTCACCCAAGCTGGAGTACAGTGGCACTACCATGGTTCACCACAGCCTCAACCTCTCAGGCTCAAGCAATTCTCCCACCTCAGCCTCCTGAGCAACTGGGACCACAGGTGCACATCAGCACACTCAGCTAACTTTTTTTTTTTTTTTTTTTTGGTAGAGATGAGGTCCCCCTATACTGTCCAGGCTGGTCTTGAACTCCTGGGCCCAAGCAGTTTTCCTGCCTCAGCCTCCCAAAGTGCTGAGATTACAGAACTGAGCCACTGTGTGGGCCTCAATTACATTTTTTATCCAAAAATCATTATTGTCAATAGAACACAAGTATATTAAAATCTCGACTATAATAATGTAATAATTTTCTTAAAATTAAGTTGAGAAGTTTTATAGAATATATAATAAATTGTTAATTACACGCTTTATTGTTAATCCAAATATTGGTAGTTCATTGCCAGAATACCCAGACATCTACAGTAACAATTAAGCTTAGTCGTCTATATTTTGACAATGTTCAGTTGTGTAAAATTATAGCTCTATGCACATTTTTTCATTTCCATTTTGACAAATATATTTGTCAATGTAAAGGGATAAGACATATTTTAGTTTCCAGTTTGTGAGCTTGATTCCTAACTTTGAGCTTGATTCACAGCTCAGACACCTTGTGTGGGGGCTCCATTTATACTCTTGCCCGAAGCACCACAACTGTTAGGGGAGGCTCTGAGTGCAACACTGATTTTTTTTCTGAGTAGAAAAAATCCCATTGGATACTAAATGTTGACTATCATAGCACTTGCTAAATATACTATATGTAAAATGTTTTGTTTAGTTCTGGCTACTATAACAAATTACCATAGACTGGGTGGCTTCAACAACAAACATTTATTTCTCGCAGTCTAGAGGCTAAGAAGTTCAAGGGCAAGGTGCAGGCAGATCCAGTATCTTGTTAACCAGGGCCCACTTCCTGGTTTACAGATGGCCGTCTTCTGGTTACATGCTTCCATGGCAAAGCAGAGAGACAGAGTGCAAGCTCTCATGTGTCTCGTTATAAGGGCACTAATTCCATTCTTGAGGGCCCCACCTGCATGACCTAATTGCCTTCTAAAGGCCCTGCCTCCTAATATCATCACATTGGAGGTTAGGATTTCAACATATAAATTTGGGAGAGACACAAGCATTCAGTGCATAACATTTTTTAGAGGATGTATGTGTTTGTGTATGGGCAGATATATGCAATATCTAGAATGATACACAAGAAACAGGTATCAACAGTTGCCTCTGGGAAATGAAACCTTCCAGAGTAAGGACTGCAGTGCCCCTAACACCAGATGAGTTGCCATACACATGGTAGATGCAATAAATAAATGTGTCAAATGACTCAATCAATCAATCAAAAAGGGGGAAATTGGCAAGGCATGGCGGCTCACACTAGTAATCCCAGTCCTTTGGGAGGCCAAGGCAGGTGGATCACTTGAGGTCAGAAGTTTGACACCAGCCTGGCCAACATGATGAAACCCCATCTCTACTAAAAACACAAAAACCTTAGCCAAGCATTGTGGCAGGCACCTGTAATCCCACCTACTTGGAAGGCTAAGGCAGGAGAATTGCTTGAGCCCAGGAGGCGGAGGTTGCAGTGAGCTGAGATCACGCCACTGCACTCCAGCCTGGGTGATGGAGTGAAACTCCATCTTTAAAAAACAAAAACAAAAACAAAAACAAAAAAGGGTGGTGGGGAAATCAGCTCATGAACATTTTACTAATTATCCTTTTGCATATGTTGAATTTTGAACCATATACGTGTTTCCCTAATTCAAGGGAGGAAAATTCCAATGACTGATAAATTTCAACATTCCAAGCAGTTCTGATATTATCATCTCACAACCAAATTCCATCAGACTTTCCTAACCATAAATTCTACTATTCAGTGTCCGGAAATTGGAATTACCAGTGGACTTATGCATACCACCTTACATATGTCTGGTTCTTTATAGCTAATCACTTTCTATTATAAGCACAGTATGGTTCATACATGGAGATTTCGAGAAAATGTCAATATCTCTGATCACACATTAAAAACCTGCTAAAGTTTATACGACTTCAGTGCTAAGTTCTGTTCACTTTCCATAACCCACATGGTTGTTATAAAACACATTCATGGTCGATCGTTTACATTGCTCTGGGAAGACAGCTTTGTTCTGTGGAATAGACAGTAGATTCACTTCTTCACTAAATGGTCAGCGTCCATTAATGTTACAGCACCCGCTAAAGCTGAGTTGGGAGCTAGTTCCACATTCACAGTTTATGAAGAGAAAAGAGAAAATGTGTTTTGCCTTCTCTATTGTTTATTTTATAGTGTCTTGGTTTAGTTATAAACTTTGTCTCATAATTATAGTAAAATGTAATAGGTTTGCCTGAAAATTCTTCTTAGGTGATGAAACTTGCTTTTACAAAAATCCTCCTTTCCTCGCCAATAATTTTTTTCCTTTGTAATCTACTTCCCTCTGACTTTTTATTGAAAACATTTCTTTTTCTAGGGTTACATTATCACATTTTCCTTAATTCCATAATCCTTTCAACTCGTTCATCCTTTATGCACTGTGTTTTTGTATCCTTTTATTTTTAAGTCCTTTTCATGTTGTCTCCCTTTTGTTTTATTTCCACTGGAGCTTTTATTGTCATCTTAGTCTTTATTTTTCAGCCTGACCTAGCAGCAAGGAAATGAAAAGGGAACGTACTGCAGCCACACTTCCATGGAAGTGGCAGACAGGTGCCAAAGAAGAGTACATCTGGAAAAAAAAAAAAAAAAAAAGGCTGGATCAGGTCCTGATTTTTTTTTTTCTTTCTGGTCTCCAAAGTGTAATACCTTTGAAGATGAAAAATAATGACATTTACACAGGAACATATATAAAAATGTGTCTTGGTGAACATAGAAATGCCAAGAAAACAGGTTCCTTTAATTAGAATCTAGGTTCAATGTCCAATAGACCGAGTCAAATTTACTCTGAAGGCATGAGTGAGAGCATCACCCTGTAGGAAGCCAAACTTGACAAATTAACTCTGTCTCTATCTCGAAACCAGCTCACTAGTAAGTGAACTCCAGAATTGCACCTGAAGTTTGTTAATGTTGATTTAGATGAAGCAAGCCCAAACTCCTTAAAGATCTCTAAAGCAAGATACCTCTTCGATAAATCAGTAAAAGTGGTCACAGTATGATTCTCAGGCAGGAAGATCAACAATCAATATTAGAAATTTTGACAAATAGTTGTTCGCATCTCTATTTAATAGGCATTTTTGTGTTTCAGATCCAGCCGCTTACTCACACTCTTTCCCTGGAGCTCATACTCATTTAATTTATCTTTCACCTGCCTGTCTTCCCACAGGCAGTGCCTGCCTCTTGCATTCATCTATAATGCTACCCCGACTACCTCAGAACTTCTAGAGCAGCCACAGATCAAGAATGAGCAATTAAAAGAAGAAATGATCTCTCTTGAATGGGAACACCTACATTTTATGAAGTTTTTGTTGACTTTGCAGTGAACCAAACTAAATCTGAAAATTTATCTCACAAAATCATGATGAGGAAAAGCAAGGCAGTTGTGTGTATGTGTGTCCGTGTATGCATGTGTGTGTGTTCATAAGTGTGTGTGTCTCTGTGTGAATGTATGCCTTTGTGTCTATATTTGTACATGTGCCACAAAAAGGTAAAAAGGAAGAAAACCAGTAAATCAGACAGTGTTTTAACTACCCGGTCCTAAATTTCTAGTTATTTACATATATGTAGGATTGAATTTTTTATTTAAAAAATGAAAATCTGGATGTTAAGCATACATAGTAAATTGAACGGCTTTCCTTTTGCCCTAAACTCTTTTTTTCATTTACTTTTCCTTCCCTCGCCTGCCAACTTTCACCCTCATTTTCCTTTTCCTATCTGGTATTTCCTAGATGTTCTGTTCAGTTTAATTTATCCAAATGTCATACCCAATAAGTTCCTGAATCTCCACTCCATTCCGGCTGAATTATTGTATTACTTTTAAATAACTTACATCTGCTCCTGATTCTCCCATCTGCTTCTTTTCCTCTTTACTTTCTCATCATGAGGACTGGCTCTAGTTAGGGACAGTGGCCAAGCACTAACTCAAGCAGTTACTTCATCAGGCCGGACTTCACCGATTTTTCATTTCTGAGCTGCTGACACCAAGTTAGTCATCCTTCCTGAATCTCTCTGAAAAAGCTGGCCCTAGGCAAATTTGTAAAGTAGGTCAGATATATATGAGTGCTGCCATACACACTTTCAGTGCTTTCTCATTCGCTTTTGTCACCCTTCTGCAGGGGTACCCCCCACACATTGGACTTTGCAATTTTCTCCCTTTACTCCCATCCTTCAGGAAGTCCATGTCCAGTGTCCTTTTTTCCATTGCGTCATTTCTAGGAGAAATCTGGTAGAAAAATTCTAGCAAAATGTTACTCATAGACAATAAACATTTAGTATTTCATCCTCTATGGAATGAGTTTCAAGATTTATGTTTCTGTGTTCTGTTGCTAATATAGGCACGTGGGACAGCCCCAGCAAAGTCATCAACTGAAACTGTGAGTTGAGGCACTTGTAAGTAGAGTTGGCTGCTCTCTTAAATGCTAGAATTTGAAGGAATTTGATGGCATTTTTTAAAAAGAAAGGAAACTAACATTTCTCAAGTTTTTGCTACATGCCAGGAGAAAATTAGATTTTACCCTCATTTTAACCAATGAAAAGGTAGTATACTTGCCCATGCTGGAAAAAAAATCATATGGCTATAAGAAAAAGAGATGAGATTTGGACCTGGGTAAAACCCATCAGCAGAGACCACCCTCCAAAAATCATATGGTTATAAG
>NW_012104343.1:2307329-2343167 GCF_000951045.1 Mandrillus leucophaeus | reverse complement strand
ACCATAGCCCCCCCAAAAAATCATATGGCTGTAAGAAGAAGAGACGGGATTTGGACTTGGGTATAACCCAGCAGCAAAGCACAGTGTTCTGTCTGCTTCACCATTCTGCTCCTTGGGTTCAGGACCGTAGAATGTTAACTTTCCTCTGTTTGGAGTTTCCAAGCACCCAACACACATGAAGTGAGCACAATTTTATGCGTCAAGATAAATGAATGGAAGTGAGTAAAATATTGAGGTGAGTAGGGAATGGCTGCTGGAGCGTAAAGTCTGGATCAGAGATATGACCCAGGAAGTGCTCTGCTAGGACACTTTCTTGAAGTCTTTGTAGCACATGAAATGGATCTCAGACTTTACACAAAAGACATGGGGGAGCTGGTCATTCTATAAGCTATAAAGCCTATAAGATACAGGCTTTGAGAGGGACGAACCTAAAGTAGTGTGGCCAGCTGGGGAGCTACATTGCTGTTAGCCAGGCAAGAGTTGACAATGGGCTCCAATGAGGTAATGAAGAGAAAGGGAAACAGCATTGAGGAGGCAACATAGGTAGGACTTGGTAGTTACTTGGATTTATAAGGAGCAGAGCAGAGAAAGAAATCAAAGATGTACATTTTTATTTTGTGTATTCCCAAGTTCCACATCCTTTTTCTAACTCAAGGGAAACTATTGTAATAAACTTAGATGCCTTAGAGCAGATTCCCAAGCTAAATTTATAATTATTTGGGACTGGCAAAATTCTGCCTAACTTAACCAGTCATGCATTCATCAAGCATAATTTTTGACCAGAAAAAATACTGCACTCACACAATTAAGGTATGATTTAACCCTAAGAAAAGGGGAGAATTCTCTTACTTGGAACCTTGCCTTTTCCTACCTCAAGAGGTGTTCCTGACAGAGACAGTCTTTATAATTGTCAGTTATGTTTATGGCACTTTGATTTTAGAAATCATTCTAAACACAGATATTTCCATAGTAAATATTCCCAACTGCTATCCTTGGAAGAGGTAATTTGATTAGTGGTATTGTATTGAATTGCATTATAATTGGTTTCTTCAAATAAAGCCTATTACTACATTTTAAAAAAAAGAAATCAAGAACTAATGTCTAGGTAATCTGCTTTGCACAAAAGTGATAGCAGGATGGGGTTAACAAGTGTTTATGGAGAGATAACTGGGAATGATGAGCTCTCAAGTTTTGATGTTTGTTAAAGAGTTTATTGGAATCTCATAGAGCAGTAACAAATGATCTAATAAAACAAATCAGATTAAGCAGTTCCAGTAAACAAAATTACACTAAAACTCCAGAAAAGTAGAAGCAAACCATTTTTATTTCTTTAATTCTCACAAAACTCATATTAATATTTCCAAATCTTATAAAGAGTTCTGGAATTAGGAATTTGTTTAAGCATGGGCAAAAGTGTTCAAATCATGATTCATGTTATTCATGAATTCATTTAATTGACTATTTAGCAATGTTAGCAAACTTTTAAAAGGAAAATAACTTTTGCAGGCATAATATAAGGGAAAAACCTCTGAAAACGCAGCCACAAATAAGTGGTGTAGGCTGGCACTGTTTTCTTAGAAAATGAAAACTAAATAAACAAACTTGAATTAAAGAGAGGAGGTGGGGTTGGTTAAGTTAGAAAAAACCAACTTCCTGAAGAAAGAAAGGCTTCCTGAAGGAAGTTGTGAGACCTTAGGAGATGTTACCAGCAGGCTCCTTTGCTGATCTTTTTAATGGAAGTTAATGGCTGCAGAGCAAATACAGGCAGACAGGGCCATGAGCAGCTTCCAGGAATTCCCAAATCTAACATGGCCCAGCAGCAGAAAAATGACTGTTGTGTCCAAACAAGGTTCTAGCTAACAGAGCAAGCAGCCTGAAAGAGTCAGATGGACAGAAACAAGGGACATCTCAGCAGCAAAGGAAGGGACCATGTCTTCAACCAACAACAGACATCCAAGTGGGCTCTTTTGTCTACAGATAAAATTAAAAGACCAAAGACTCACTAGATATGGTGCTGCTATGTAAAACACCCCAGAATCCAGGCAGTGATGATGTATTCACTGACACTGTGTTTCTACCACCTTGTCCGTGGGAACTTGCACTATAATTAAGTTGTTCTAGGGAAATAAAAACAGTTCTCTTTCTTGCCCACCTGAACGGTGGACTGGGATTTATACCTGCTGCATGCAGGAATTTTTGTGCAAAATATTTACACCAAGAATTTAGGGCCTAATTATTTTGAGATGCTTGGCCAGATATGCAGGATAAGGTGGGCTCTTAGAAGCCACTATTAATTTTAGAACAATTGAGAGACTCTGATGAGACAGAGTTTAAAAGAATATAACATAGCGCTTTAAATCTCCTAAGCAGATGTGGTCAGCTTGGTAGAAAGAAAAGAAGGTAAATGCAGTCTAGTAAGAAATCAGGAAAATTTATTGGAATCCAAGAAGGTATCCAGAAAGGCCTATTGCTGGTAATTTTTAAGGACCCCATTTGTGGTTCTGCATTTCTGAACCTCTTTCTGGACAGGGAAGTGTAATTATGAGATGCATGGGTATGTCCTCCCAAAATTTAATATGTTGAAACTCTAACCTCCCACTCCATTGGGATGGTATTAGGAGGGTGGGCCTTTGGGAGATAATTAGGTTAATATGAGGTCATGAAGGTGAAGACCCATAATGAGTTTAGTGTCATCTGCCATGTGAAGAGACAGCAAGAAAACAACCGTCTGTAAACCAGGAAGAGGGTCCTCACCAATAACCTAACCATGCTGGCACCCTGATCTCTGGAGGCTTCTAGCCTCCAGAACTGTGAGAAATAAATGTTTGTTGTTTAAACTACCAAGCCTATGGTAATCTGTTACAGTAGCCCAAATTGATAAAGACAAAGGGCTGTTCCAGGGGGACATATGAGGTTTGCAATTAGTGCAAGACTTACTTAGGTTCCTAACTGTAAATCAGACATTGAGCTTTGATTTTTATCTCTGGGCTGTTTGGCACGCAAAAGAAATGAGAAATATTAATATAAATAAATTATGTGACTCACAGCTTTTTTGAAAAAAAAAAGCAATATATGCCAGTTCTTCCAGACGCCAATTTAAAAAATTAAAGAAATACATTATTTTTGCCCTTATTCCATGGATACCGCTCATTATAAAACACCATGTTTCCTATAATGGAAATGCTTCCTTTTATTCAAAAAATAAAGGTAAAAGTTTTATAACTTTTTTCTTGCTTCAACTTTTAATAAAATCTTAAATCTCAATAGTGTCTTCCATCTTTGCTATGTTTATAAAACCATCTTTTCTCTTGTTTTCTGCTAGAATAGGGTCTGTAACTTATGACAGAAACCAAGTTCCCAGCACAGTGGCACATATAAGTGCTTCCCAAATGTGTTAAGTTTTATCAACAGTAAGTGATACAGTGGAATTACTTTGATGAAGAGGGGTTGCTAACCTATACTAATAAACTCCAGCTATATAAACTGTAGGGATCTGTCTTAGTTCAGGCTGTTATAACAAAATACCATAGATTGGGTAGCTTAGTTCTCACAGTTCTGGGGACTTAGTTCTCACAGTTCTGAGGACCAGGAAGGTCCAAGATCAAGGTGTCAGCAGATTCCATTCTTGGTGAGGGCACACTTTCTGACTGGTAGATGGCTGCCCACTTGGTGTATCCTCACATGGTGGGGAGAGGAGGGTCTGGTGTCTCTTCTTCTTTTTATAAGGGCACTAATCCCATCACGGGGGCTCCACCATCATGACCTCCTCTACACCTAACTACCTTTCAAAGGCCTCACCCCTAACACATCGGGTGTTTTAGGGCTTCACCATATGAATCTGGAGAACACAAACATGCAATTCACAATAGGATCTAACTTGAACTATCAATAAAACCTAAAACACCAAGTCTTTTAAGTAGATATCTTTGCTAATACACATCAAACGGAGCTTATTATATCTACAATTTCATTTCTAGATACGTAGAAATGTTTTCTTATTCTGTACTAAGGCAACAGCAGTCTTCCCACATTCACAGATTTTTATTTTTAATGGTGGATCTTCGGTTCATTTACAAAGTAAGATTTGCTGAGTCAACGTAAAAGCATCTAAATGTCTTAGAAATATAGCCCAATCACTAAACCAGTATAAAAGAATCTATTTCCATACCTTTGTTAATTACACAACATGGACACCAGCTAATCAGAATGGATACCAGCTATAAACAAGTGCTATGATCATCTGGGTATGCGTCAGGAAATACCTGTGGGTTACCAATGGGTTTAAAACCCAAAGCGCTCAATAGCTATTTGTTGGATGACATTGAACTGAACACTCCCTGCCATGCTATAAGGCAGAAACTGGGTTAAAGGCAAAAACTGACTTTTAGTCATTAGGTATCACTTCTACTGCCTAGTACTGCCCCTGATAAATAGTAGACAGGGAATAAATAAATAAATAAATGTGATTTTATTCATACAGAGCTTTCTGGAAGTAACAGCTATAAGAGCATTCCTATCAGAATTTAAAGTCTTTGCTCAGGTAGAAATTGATTTCTTTTTTTAACCATTGAACCACATAGACAACAAAGTTATAGATGTAATTTGAACCTCAAAAGGGCATTCAGATTTTCCCAATACAACTAAATGTTGGGGCTAATGAGGCAGAGACAATATTTTCTTATACAAACAATTTTTCAATTATACAGGACAGTAGCATCTAATGACTGCTACCAACACAAAATCACTGGGTGGCCAGCTTCTATTTTATGCAGTGAGGTTAGCAATTATTCTGTAACACTTAATTTCCTGTTACTAATGCTTTCCCAGAAGCACTTAAGCATGATGGCCTTATGAATATAGTTATTAGTGGAACCTCACTCAGTGTTTGGATTCTTTTAGAAATTTGATAGAGATAATATTCTCCCAAAGGTTACTGTCCAGATAACAAGTCATTTTATCAGCAGGCCTGAGCTTCAGCCAGCTGTCATTAAGAGTGTCTCGTTAACCAGTGAAGGACTTTGTAGCTGGGTCAGGGCCGTTGAAGTCTGGGGCAAGGTTGCTAAGGTAACGAATCTGTCCAAAGACTTCTCTCAGCATCAGCCTTTCATCTTGTTAAATTTATATAAGCAAAGCACTGTGAGAAGAATGCTAATATACCAAATGACAGAAACAATTGCACAAAGATATTTTTTAAACTTGCTAGGTGTGTGTTTAAGCTCCTTTCTAAAGATACAATATGTGTGGGTTTGGAGAAGTTCATGGAAATGAGCTAAATTACCCTGGGTTCATATATTGTTTACATTAGCATGTGAAACACATGGCTCTACAAAGCACAATTTAATTCAACTATACACATTGATTGAGTGCCTGCTTGGTACCTGAATTCATTTTTCAGTGTTACATTTGAGTCTGAGAAGAATTAAATTCTAAGGAAAGTGAAGCTTAGCACCCTTCCAAAGAGTCCAGATTCAGTGACATAGAATAGCTTCAGTTCTTACATTAGGGAGTAATGGTGATGTTAACTTGAGGTTGTTATATTAGAAATATACAGGACATCAAAAACTAATGGGGTCATGTGAGAAGGATATGAGAACCGACTTGAACCGCCCCTTCTGGCCTGAGGTGGGACAATGTGAACATCAAAAAGAATAATGATAGCAATGAACTTAAACATATCAAATACATAAAAATCCGTGAGTTCATACTGGTACTAAAAAAGAAAGACTCACTGGCCACTACTAGAGGTTGCTAAGGCCATCAACTCATTACTGAAAATTGACAAATAATGAGAAAGAAAGAAGCATATATTTTTCCTTTCCTGCATGAACTGTATTCCTACATAACCAAATAGCTGATAAGTTCTTTAAAAATAATTTCATCTAATAATTGCATACGAAATAATAGGATTAAAAAATCACTGTTTTGCAACACTTAATGAAGTAATGAATTTCGACAACATATATCAAGGAGTGCCAAAACAATTAGATGAAAAGACTGTGGGGAACTTAATGATGGAGGGATTATGTTGACAACTCCTGAACTCACTAATCAATCACAATAACATTAAAGATGGGACAATCAGACATGAGGCGTCTCATTATGTAATGCAAAGAGAAGTGCACACATCACCTAAGAAATAGTCTTGCCTAAAAATATTGAACCTAAATCTAATCAACCCTCTAGTTCTAGCTACAAGGAATAGAGGAGGAAGTTAAATATCACAATCTAAAAATTGGGACATTCCAAAGACAAATGACCCAGTTTCCCAAAAAAATCAATAGCATGAAAAGAAACCAGGGAGGGGAGCTGCTTTAGAATAAAAAAAGCTGTAAGAGACACAACAGGCAATACAGTGAGTGGGTCTTTTATGAAATCTGAGTTGAATAAATCAAATGTAAAACAACATCTTTGAGAAAACTGAAAAAAAATGGATATAACAGATTTAAATGATATAAAGTTATTATGTGTGTTAGGTATAATATTTGCTGGTTACATTTTGAAAGGTTCCTATCAGTTAAAGATGCACACTAAAGTATCTACAGGTGAGATAAAATGGTGTCAGCCATTTACTTTGTATAAGGTAAAGAAGTTGGATAAAACAAAGTTGGCAAAATGTTTATAATCATCAAAATTCTGGGAAAAGAAACAACTGTGGAAAACTGGGTGCCTCAATTACACTGTTGGAACTGCCTGACTAGCATGTTTAAAACCTTTAATATTGGGAGAACCAGTAGGGCCTGTCTATTGCTTATATAAAATATTTTTACTTCTAGCAAGAATCTGTGCTGAATAGAATCAGCCAACCTGCAGAGTTGAAAAGTTTATATTTGTCCTGGCCTTTATTCTGAAAGAAGACAACATGTCAGTTCCTAAGGATAGTCTGAACTCTAAAACTTGTCCTTATCAGAAAATATGAACAAAGGAAGAATTTGATACATTGGAAAAGCACTGTCCCAGGATAAGGTTAAATGATTTGGCAACCAGAAGAGCATACCATCTAATCACTGTCAGTTACCTCTGAGGAACCTAAGCTTTCTGCTACTTCAGGCTGCTGCAAAGCAAATGAAGCAGCTTCCTCACCATGCCAGATATTCAGGTTGCTGACCTCAACACAAAAAAGCTAAAGGTTAAAAACCAAAACCACATTGCCACTCTTCCTATTAAGATAAACTGAAATTACAAAATAAGTATTGATGCGATATTATTTAAGATCTTCCAAAGAATTAAGTTATTTAGAATGTGACAGTGATACTATATAAAGAGCTCTTACAAGTCAATAAAAAAGATGAACACCCCAAAAGAAAAGTGGGCAAAGGACACAAAATCAATAGAAATATAAGTGGCCAATAATAAACATGTTATAAATGATTTTTTTCAACATTTAAAAAATCAACCTCAATGAAAATCAATGAATGCAAATTAAGACAAGGAAATACCATTTTGTCTATCAAGCTGGCAAATGTTTATAATGATAAATAATATTGACTTTTTCCTAGGAAGCAGTTATAAAAATTGGTTCAACATTTCTAAAGGTCAATTTGACCAAATGTATCAAAATCATTACCTTTGAACCAAAACTTCCATTTTCTGAAATTAATCCAAAGTAAATAATCATGAAAATGCAAGAGGAGTTAAGTAGAAGAAAGTCCATTCCAGTATTGTTTATAATAGTAAAAATTAAAAATAACATAGATATTCAATAACAGGAACTGGTTAAATAAATTATGATGCATACATGAAATAGAACACTAGGCTGCATTAAAACTATCCAAATATCGAATGATTCAGAAACGTGTCTATACTGTTAAACTGAAAAATAGGATTATTAAAAATAGTATGTATTATGTGTACATATGTAACTATATGCAAAATAGCTATCAAAAAATATTTACTTCCAAATGGGAACTCTCTTTAATGTGATTGTAATTATTTTACCTAGAGTGTTTACAGTGAACACGTAAGGATGAGAGCCGTGTTTTTAAGACTGGAGAGACAGAACTTTCCAAGCACTAGCTTCACTACTGCAACCGTGCTCAATTGTTCCGTTACTCAATCTGGGTTTATTGTACCCTACTTCCTCACTGATGGAACATAGGAGGGAAGCCACAGCCTGCCATTTTACCTGCTGGCCCCACCAAGAGCCCTAGGGAAGAGACTTACTGGTAGCTGGCCACTAAGTGTGAAAAGCCTTTATCATCCAAGTTGCTATACTTAGCATTTCATTTTGCCTCCCAACTGTTGCAGCAGTATCAACCCCTCTATATTAACTCCCTGGCTGAGGCTAAAATTCAACCAAAATGGAGCCCCCATGTCCTTTTCTTCCCTGTCAATGGTTCCCTATCAGAAATATCCTGCCATGGAAACATTCATCCATCTAGTCTGACTTCCATTCCAATAAATGCTTAATCTACTGGTTACAATTTTTCCATAACCTTGGGCTCCTATTTCCAGGGCAAACCTATATTACCTCTTAGCTATATCCATTTGGGGCTCTTAAACAGATAATGTCTTTTTTCTTCTCTGGTAAATTTGTTCAAAATGTTGGAACTCAATAAACAGTTTTTAAACACAGGAAATAATTGTTTTCTCATTGAAAGTTACTCTATTTCCAAATTAAGACATAGTTTTTAAGCCCCTATCCTTAAAATTAAAAAAAAATTAAGGTCATAAAAATAAGTTAAGTTGGACATTGTACAAAGTAGTTTAAGGATGTTTAATCAATGCCTTCTGGGATCTTCTCATTTCAGGCAAATCACTCCCATTTGTACAGTATGACTGTATAATTCTATACGTTCATTCAACAGGCATTTGTTGAATGCCTACTAATGGCCAGGAACACCCCTTCCACCCAAGTCCTGCAGGTACAAATGTGAATAGGCACAGATACTATCTGAGGTGCCCACGGATTAGTCAGGAACATACTGACATGTAAGCAAGCAACGTAATCCAATGGATGAGTACAATAATGGAAGTGTGTACAAGGTGTTATGGGGACAACTAAATATTCACTTAATATTCACTAACAGAGAGTTTCTCAAGTGAGGTTTTACTTCAGGTATTAGCAGGTGATGCGCAATTAAAAAAAAAAAATGTTTCTTTAAGCCCTGAACAGATTAGGCTAAAGAGTTAAACGTGCTTCTGTGCTGTAAGACTTAACAGAGCTTTTTATATCTAATGTTCATTGTGAATTTCCAAGGATGTTTCTGAAGATAGTGTGCACAGCATTTCCCAAACTTATTTGACCACAGAAAGCTTTCTTCACAGATCATCTTGATCAAGAACTTTAGATTTTACAAAGTGCTTTTCTATGATATGCAATTTTATGTGCCCAAGACTGCGAACATCTTATGAGGAAGAACTGGAACTACTTTTCAGGTCAGGGAATGGGAATGTATCTTATTCATCTTGTATCTCCAGAGTCCAGCACAGTGTTCAACACATAAAAGATGCTCAATAAAAGGCTGACAAATTCACAACTGAGTGCATATTGTCATTTGCACCACCACAACCTGGGGGAATAGTTCAAACATGGATTATCCTCATTTCACAGAATAAAGAATGAAGGTCAGGGACATTAAGTGACCCAGCTGAGATCTTAGAATGAGCTAGTGATACAATGAAGATTGGAAACAGGATCCCCTCCCAGGTCCAGTACTCCTCTTCTATTTGTATGACTATACAACCCTCACATTTCCTAGCTAGTCATAATTTCAGATATTCTGTTCTACATTTAAATCAGGCCAGGTAACATTCCAGTTTTTCATTTGGAAAAGAGTTGTAGGTAGAGAGACTATTTACGTTTTACAGACATAAAAAAGATAACTATCTACCTAATAAATAAAGGAACCTGAAACACAATCATGATATAAGTGAAATTCACATAACATTGAGTATAAGTGATTAAACATTAATGTCCTTGAGCTACAATTAGCTTATTTTGGAAGACAAGGGTGTTTACAATGATGGGAAGATCTGATTTCTGTTAAGATTTTATGCAGGAAGAGCCACAGCCTGGCAAAGAAGCTGGAAGGTTCCTTCCACATAAACAACACTCAGAAAGAGAAGGTGCCCACAAGAGCTTGATACAGGTCCCTCCGAAATACCACAAATACAAGCTCTGTCCAGGTATGTCTCTGCTAACAAGCCTGGTGACACCCTAAGACTGCATGTGAGGAAAGCATAAAAACAAAGAAGAGACCAGGACAGAGTCATCAATGCACTGAAGCAAGAAAGCACCTGAGCAGTACCAGTTTCACGGGATTATGACAGGAGGAGCCTCCTAGAAGATACTCCGTATCAGGCCAGCACTAGGGTTATTTGCTTAGCTACACATGTTGAGGGTTATCACTGGTCACTTAGTGAGAAGAACAGTGGTGGACATCAGAACATTCTCTTTTCTGTAGTCAGAGTCTCACTGAGTTAGAACCCTACCTCTGCTGTGATACTTGGGCCAAGCAACTTTCATCTATTACATGGGAATAATGATTTTAGCTTCCTCACAGGATTATTGTGGTATACATGAGATAAAAGCACAAGCATTTACCAGAAGGCCTAGAACACAATGGATGCTCAATATTTTTACCATAGCAAAGTGTTATTTTGATAAATAAATAATTCTAGTATCTTAAAACATAAGACACATTCAGCCATGCAATCATTCTCACTACTGAAGGTAGCTTGGTCATTCTTAATAAATGCATTCATATCCTCCATAAAGCTCCTAGTTCCAGGACCTTTCTAGGAATTGATAAAGAAATTAAAATAAGTTGACACTGTCTAAATGGTAGAGTCATCACTGGGGACCCACAGTGGGTAGAAACATGGAAGTAACCTCCTTACAGAATGCTATCTCAACAAGTCAGCTCTGATTGGGAATTCCAAATAATAAGTACTGGTCCAAACAACCAAGCCCTCAAATAGATCAGGGACAGCATAGTTGGAATTTATTCAACTATGAGCTTTAGCAAAAGGCCTCTCTCTGGTAATTCTTCTCAGCAAAAATCATCTTGCTCTTCAAACACAATCACAACACATGGAATTGTGGCATTTCTAGGGCTAGGATCACTACTCAGGTTTCTTGAGCCACAAGGTTTTGTCTTACTTACACAGTGTTTCTTTATTTTAGTTTCCTTATCTAAATAGAAATCCCTGATAAAATAATGTTTTTAAAATAATGAAGGTAACAGGTTGATGAGCACAGCCTTGATCAGCCAGCATATAATTCCAGCTGGGTCTCTTACATCTAAGCCATGTATTGACTAATAAGCACCCTCTCCTGTCACATGCAATGGCTTGCATGCATCACAGAGTTATTTGCAAGTTAATATATATTAAAATCACATATGCCCACACACATTACTTCTGTGCATCAGGGGACCTCAAGAGATAATACATCCATCTTCATTTGTGACAGTGCATGCACCCATAGTTCATAAATGGTGATAAATGAATTGTCATGCCGTCCCAATGGCATAATACACTTATCCCCTATTCTTTCCATATTAATACATGTTCATTTCGGCACCAGTCAAATCTTTAAAATGAGGGATCTAACATTTGCCTCCTATTGGTAACCACAGAAGAATGCTAATTTCACCTCTCAACACCCAGTATAATTTGTTTGGTATGCAAATTGTCAGAAGAATAGAGGAACCAAAAAGTAATAGTAATTTCAACTAATTATGCCTTTTGGATATGCCCAGACAAATCTAGATGAAAAATACTTACATGGTTTATATTTCAGTAAGTCCTAGAAAAGGTAGGCATCAGCATCTACCCCGTTCTAACACAGGCACCAACACAACAGGGAAGGGAATCGAGGCAGGCGGAACTGTTCAGGCTGACGAATGTGCCTGTGAATTGTTTTCTTGTTGTTGTTGTTGTTGTTGTTTTGTTTTTGTTTTTGTTTTTGTTTTGAGACAGAGTTTCGTTCCTGTTGCCCAGGCTGGAGTGCAATGACATGATCTCGGCTCACTGCAACCTCTGCCTCCTGGGTTCAAGCGATTCTCCTGCCTCAGCCTCCCAAGTAGCTGGGATTACAGGTACCCACCACCACGCCCAGCTAATTTTTGTATTTTTAGTAGAGATGGGGTTTTGCCATGTTGGCCAGGCTGTTCTTGAACTCCTGACCTCAGGTGATCCACCCCCGACTCAGCCTCCCAGTGAACTGTTTTTAAAACAGCCTAATTGGTGTGTTTATAACTTTAGCATCTGCCTCGTACTAAGTGGTTACTCACTAATAATTGTCATCCTTACCTTATTTTTTACAGCCAACTCTCTATTTTGGGGGAGCTAATGGTAGTTTGGAGCTTAACCCTGTCCAGAGCCTTTGAAGAGTGTGTAATACCTTTCGGCCTTTATTTTTTGAGATGGAGTTTCGCTCTTGTTGCCCAGGCTGGAGTGCAATGGCGCAATCTCAGCTCACTGCAACCTCCGCCTCCCGGGTTCAAGCCATTCTCCTGCCTCAGTACCACCCCCCCCAAGTAGCTGGGATTACAGGCACGCACCACCATGCCCTGTTAATTTTGTATTTCTAGTAGAGACAGGGCTTCGCCATGTAGGCCAGGCTGGTCTCAAACTCCTGACCTCAAGTGATCTGCTGGCCTCCACCTCCCAAAGTGCTGGGATTGCAGGCGTGAGCCATGCCATGCCCGGCCCTTTCAGCCACTTCACACTTTTGGCACCTGCACCCAGTGATGGCTGGCAAAGGAGATAAAACCTGGGGTCACTGAACCACAAGGCTGAAAGGGAACGTAGGCATCATGGGCTCCGTGCTGCCTGCCCACAGTCTCCTCCACTTCTCTTTCCACTCTCTCTACCTCCCTCCCTCATGTCCCAGCCTCACCCTCCCTTCTATCCCTCAAAGCTTTCAGTCTGTTTAGCTGGTAAAATAATATTTAGGACTAAAGATAAAAAACAAATGGCTAAAATGAGGAGTTGCATTAAGAGTGAATCTTGTAAACTAATTCTCATGAAGAAAGACGACCCAGCACTAATTAGTTGTTTCCAAAATTTTCTGATTATGCATCCTATGGGCAAAAAATAAATAAATAAATAAAAATTAAAGCACACACTATATATATAAATACATTTCATATATATAGGACTGTCCTAAAACATGGTGTACATTTAAACAGATACCAAAAGGAGATAAAAGTGGGAATAGAGCCTGTAATCCCAGCACTTTGGGAAGCCAAGGTGGGTGGATCACAAGGTCAGGAGATTGACACCATCCTGGCTAACACGGTGAAACCCCATCTGTACTAAAAATACAAAAAATTAGCCAGGCGTGGTGGCACGTGCCTGTAGTCCCCAGCTACTTGGGAGGCTAAGGCAGGAAAATCATTTGAACCCAGGAAGCGGAAGTTCCAGTGAACGGAGATCGCACCACTGCACTCCAGCCTGGGCGACAAAGCGAGATTCCATCTCAAAAAGAAAAAAAAAAAAAATAGTAGAAATAGAAATATATATTTTTTTTTTCACAAGCACCCAGCTTGGAGAACACAGACCCTTATGAGCCACTCACTTTCATGAGTGTCTCCCAGATCCGGGGTGGTTCAGTTTGCCACTTCAGGCGACATCTTTGTGACGGTGTCTTGTGAAGGAGACCTTTGGACACACTCCTCCTCAGTCAGAGTGCTACAGACCCTGCAACGCATCTTTTCGTAATCCTTTGTTTACCAGGGGGTTTGTATTTCAAAGCAATATTCTGTTTTTGGTGAGCATAGAAGCAACACTTAGGAAACATAAGTCAAACCTTCTTAAACTACATTCACATTAAAAAACGAATGCTTTCTCTCAATCACCTCTCTATGTGGGACTAACAGGTGGCCCTGGGAAGCAGCCAGGACCAAATAGAGGCTTCCATCAAAACCAAACAAAGAACAGGTGAGGCTTCTCAAAGGGGTGGTCTCCAGGGTTGCTGAATGCACAACTCTCCGAGAAAAGAACGCTGGAGGAAAACACTGAACTGACAAAGTCGGTGATTTATAATCTCTCATTCCCATAAAATGACTCTCGTTATTCTTGGGAGCTTTGACTCTGAAGCGAGCTGTAATGGGCCACTGGGCTAAAAATGAAGTGCAGATTTATTTCTATAATCACCACCAGTCAAACCCTTCCTGGGAAATCACTAACTTGGCTTTTAAAGTGCTGGGATACCTTTAGAATGCTCGAGATTTATCTTTGGGATTGAGTGCTTGTGTTGTTCTGGGAAATTCTAACTGAGTTGTAGATGCCTCCATCAGTGGACTGGGGAGTTCTGGAAAGACAACAGAGAAGTAGGGCTTCACTTCCCATTCACACTCAGTTCTGAGAAAATTCCTATGCCGAAGAGATGGTAAGTAAACAGCAACTACAGATACATCAAATACTGGGCTGAGACTCCCTGATTCAGCTGCTATCCAGAAGGCCAAATAAGTTCAACCTCAAAGTAAATTTAAATTCTGAAATTGAATTTGATTCATGACAGTTTCCTACATTCACAGCTCTTGGCCATCAACAAGCTGAAGGTGGGGTGCTTCCCTTGCTGTGCAAAGAATCGTTGGACCTAGAAAATATTCTGATATACTCGTATAGCAATAAATCTCAAGAGTTAAGGTACAAGATACTTACAAAAAAAGTAAAACAACTAAATAAATAAGAACCACAGGATCCTTAGTGTAATTCGAGCTCACAGCACATTATATAACACTGCCCTTACTCCAGCACACAGGTGATCAAGCAGCCACTGGCGTTCTCACTAATGCCTCTTGGCAGATGTCTTAACTCATAATAAGTTCATTGATTGCCTGCATGCATGCAGTGTCCTTTCCCTGACTTTTGCTTCATCTTTAATGAACCTTCCCAACTTTCGACTTCCTATGATAGTGAAGGAAACTCTAGGCAGTGTCCAGAACTGCAAACTACAAGTCTCTACTGTGGACCTACCATTATATTCAGAGAGGAATTCAAAAATCAAAGAAATTTAGAACTGGGAAGAATATGGGGGCGCATTTACACCACTTTTTGACAACAACCTTGAAGCCCAGTAGGAAAAAGTCAGTTGCCCAAGGTCACCCAAGCAATCAGTGGCAGTGTTGGGAGTAAAATCTGGTTCTTCCAGCTCTGCCATAACTCCTTAAAACATACTAGAGGATTAAAGACCCTGAGGAATGAGAGAAAAAAGACATGTCTTTGCTTTGAATGGGTCAAAGGTCTGAGCAGGTCAGAAAACTGTTGCCAACATCTAGAGCTTTAGCCCATAACAAGGCAAGATTGCCAGGATTTGCTCTAACATGGCCTCTTCTCTAACTGGCCAATTAATTTTTTAAATGATTTATGACGATTCTCAAAGAAAATGCTTTTCCTGCAAGAGGAATTAATACGCTGAACTTAAAATATTTGCACTAATTACTAAAGGTCAAAATGGGATTGTGCAGAAACATTAATCAGGGGGCCCAAAGGAATAGGAATACATTGGACAAATAGTGTAAAGCTCTAATCAAAATATTGAGAAAGGTGCACTGTGTTGCTTATGCAATTGCAAACTGGAGCAAGGACATTCTCTCTTAAATCTAGACCATGGAACCAATGATGACTAGCAAATAACCATATTTCAGTGGCTCCTAAGGCCCTTAAGAGAAACTCCAAAGTCGGTTATTAATGCAGTAAAGCTCTCCCTCCTCATCAATTTCTACCATTGTTTTCTATCCATCCACCCTGACCTACTTTCAGTCCCTCAAACCTGCCACTCCTCTAGAGCTACCCACTTACTGTTTCTCCTGCTTAGAATACTTCTCCCCTGACTATCCCAGCCACTCCCTTTCAGATGGATGAATCCTATTCATCCTTTAGGTCTCCTTAAATGCACATCCTCCATGTAGTGAGGTCACATTGCTCACCCCAACTCGTCATACTTCACTGTATTCACATACTTTTTTTGGATGACTTTGAAATTTCTTCCAGTAGTGGGTTAGAGCATATTTCCCCCAGACTTTACATTTCAGTTCAGCCCCATGACTTTCTTTAGCCAATAGATTGAGGCAGAAGTAATGTCCCAGTTCTGAGCCTAAGTCTTCAGAGGTCTCATGTATTTCCGCTTGCCTTCTTTGATTCTGCCATAGCCGTGAGAACATACCTGGGCTAACCTGCTGATCCCAGGAGGCATATAAAATCATCTGGAGTAGAACCATCCAGGCAAGCCTCATCAGCCAAGCCTAGACCAGATCAGCTATTCCACAGATGACCATGGACACATAAGTGAGTCCAGAGAAGATCTGCAAAGTTCCTTGGCCTCGGCCACCCAACCTGCAGATACCTGAGAAATTACAAATGATCGCTGTTTCAAGCCTTTAAATCTGGGGCTGACTTATTACACAGCAAGAATACTTTTTCCCATCATAGAAGTCATTACACCTTATTAAAATCCTTGGATTAATTTCCTTTCTCTTGAGGATTGCATATTCCAATACAATTAAAACTGTGCCTACCTGGCTCCCCATATTATTTCATGTTTTAGCACAGTCTGTTGGTACACAGTGGAAACCCATTAAATAAGTGGTTGTTGAATGAATACCTTATCTTTGTGGAACATTTTCTTTAGAGTCTCTCTCTAGCCCTGATAGCAAACTGCCCACCTACACTTTTCAAAGCCCTCCCACACTCGGTACTGCATTTTAACCTGACAACAATCCGCAAACTAGATTATGCTTATTTGATCACATGCGAGACAAAATGCTTGTGAATACAAGGTACTTTTTTGCTCGTCTCTTATTGTTTAATCTCATTGTGGTTTTATAGTCAGTACTAAACAGATGGATGAGCATTTACAAATAAAGCTTATTCTTACATTTGGCATCAGATTCTCTGTTCCTCCAAATCTCTCCAACCTGTATAAATTACATTCAAAGTCAGTCTTGGAATACATGCAAACCTGTTAGGAATTAAGATCCCGTTCTGCTGTAAATGATTATTGGAAACCTGAATACAGGAGTGAAAATTGCACTTACATAGTCATCAAAGAGCCCATGTCATGCACCTGTTTCTTCATGGTGCTTTGGAAAAGGGGGAGATACAGGGAATTTAACAATCCCTTGTGCCTTTATATCACATTTCAACTCTTCATTTGCAGTGAACATTCATAATTCTAAGAGTTTAGCATTGTCAAGGACTCAGCTACCATGAACTAAGAGAAAATGGAGATTCGATTCATTTACTCCTTTTTTTTTTTTTTTACTTTTTATTATTGTGGCAACAATGTGAGTGTACATAAAGCCACTGGACTGTACATTCATTTGACCCACCTTGCTGCTGTAGAATCACCAAATCCTTCACCTCTATGCCATTTAAGGTAAGAGATTTTCTTACCTTCACCTCTATGCCATTTAAGGTAAGAGATTATGTTTGAGAGGAACAGTGCCTGTCTCCCTGGTGGACAGCCACACTTTCTCTTCTTCCATAATCTCTGCTCTACAGTCTGCCCAACACAGGAGAGGGGAGTGAACAAAAAATAGCCTTTGTGCTAGAACATTCCAATCAACCATGAAGAATAAAATCCTCTGGATACAGCCACCAGGACCAAATGTGTGCTGAAGAGAAAAATCATGACCAGATTATTCCATCAGCCGGCTCTCTTCTTAAGAGATCAACACATCCTTAGCACTTGTTGAAAGAGGAGGCCTAATTCCTGAAAATTATTGTTTCAAGGCTTAGAATCTTACCAAAAAAATAAATAAATAACTTCTTAGAATATGCATGTGGGGCTAAAGAGGAAAGAAACACTCCACCTCCTGGAGAAATGTAGGCCCCTCTAGAAATGCCTGGTCTGGCTCTGCTAGCAAGTGGCCATTGAGATCATAGAAAACTTCATGAACCGGGAACAAATTTGCCCCACATGCTCAGTGCTCACCAACAGGGAGAGGGGTACTTCCACATTTGGGGTGCTGCAGAGTCACCTTTGGCATCTCAGAATGAGTTTTAGAAATCATTCAGATTCTATTGCATTAGACCCGACATCTATATTTTAAACAAGCCCCCTGGTAGTTCAGATGGAGGTGATCTGTGGACACTTTAGAAACATCTCTATCCCTGTCTTTGAAGCAAAACAAACTAGATGCAAAAGGAAACATCCCCTCCGTGAGGCTCCCCATGATACTTACGTGGAACCTGGAAATAATAACGACATGTATGTCCTAGTACGAGCGTGAGGATTAGACTAGATAACACACGCAACAACTCAGAAATTTGCCTGGCCCATTGAAGGCATTCAGTAAATGTCGGCTATTATTTTTATGCAACCTTTTATGAATGGTTGATTCCTGAGGCACAAACAAGCCACTAACTTCTTCCAACCCTTCACGTGAGAAGGTGAAAACCTTGACTTCAATTGAGGTCTGTTTTTCTTGGTAGATTAAATGCCTTTCCTCCCTCCTTTATCTTGTGAACTCCTTGTGGATCTTGTCTTTTCAAGATTCTTTTCCAAACAATGCCTCTTCCAAGGAGTGTCCTCACCTTCCACAGGGCCAGCTCCTACCCTCTCAAAGGTGACCTGCGGACTCACACATACCTCCTTTTTAGGGCCTGTTGCGTGGCGCTAGAACACTTTGCAGACTTGTCTTGCCACTTGATTGTGACTGGCTCAGAGTAGAGTTCATTATTTCTCTAAATAAATGCTTCTGGTTATCTACTTGTACCTCTCAGTCACCCAGTACAGCACCTGGGACCCACAGGTCCTTAGAAAATGTTTGGGGAACAGTGAAGGAATAGAAAAGGAAATAGACTAAAAGATTGGATGTGACGATGGCTCTAGAAATGCCAAAGTCTGTGTCCAGAACCTAAAGTAGAGCATAAACCAACACAGGGTGTCAGCATCCAGGTGATGAGGCTGGTTAAGAGCAGGGCTCCAGAGCCAGCCTACCTGAGCTTGGATCTAGACCCTCCCCCTTACCAGCTGGGTGACTTTGGACACTTAGTCACATCTCTGAGCCTCAATTTCCTCATTTGTAAAATGGGATAAAAACCACTGCTACCCTCACATGAGGCTTATGTGAGGGATGTATGTGAGGGTTAAACAAAATAAATAATAGGAATTATGTACACACAGGTAAGTGTTCAATAAATGTTAACGACTGTTGTTGTTACTAATGATGTAAATTGCAGGCTATGGAATCAGACAGACTTGAATTTAAATCCAAGTTCTACCACTTACTAGTTTGTGTGACCTTGGGAAAGTTTGTTACATTACATTTTGTAAACATCAGCTTCCTCATCTATAATGTGACAATAATACCTGTATCAAGAAAAGAATACACTTTAAAAAATGGTTAGCAGCCTGACGCCTGACACCCACCAAGTGCTCCACGAAGAGTCATTATCATCAAGGCAGTCACTACAAAAAGGGCAAACTGAGGCAGGGACCGAGAATGGAATCCAGATAGAACGTAAACCAGTGTCATGAGATCCAGCCAAAGAAATAGTGTCCTGGGTCTATTGAAAGTGGCCTGATTGTCTTCTACTCCACTTAATGCTTGTGGACAAGTATGTGTAGGGACTGCCACCTCCCAGAGCAAGGCAGAATGCTTCGAGGACCTGATATCCTGCCCCCTACCCCAGATTGGGCACCCTCTGCACTCCCACAGCTGTGTTTCCTCCATGTTGTTCTCAACTTAAATGTATCTATCTGGGTGTCAGTGTCATGCCTCACATCCTTGGCTTCCACACTGCCAGGCGTATTTAAGGAACTCAATAATGTTCATGGACTTGGCCTGGACACTTGAACAGCACGGATAGAAGACGTGTTGACATAAAAGAGTCTCAATCCCAACACAGGTTCTTCAACCATCAATTTAATGCTGATGTCTACATGAGCTTGTGTCATTTATTTTGCTTTAAGGATTTTGAAATTATCTCCCCCACAGTTACCAAGCAAATAGGTTTCAACTCCTCGACCTTAGACTGCGTAAGATTTCTGAGGTTCACAAACCTAAGGGAAAAGTCAAATTTCTTTCTGTTACTTTCTCACCTCCACCCCTTGCTCCCAAAACATGAAGTTTCTAAAAAGTCTTTCTGGTGGCAAATCAGCTGTTTAAAAGTAGCTATTTTTAATAAAGTTTTCAAATCAATCTTCCCCCAAGAAGATGGGGAGAAGAAAGCAAACACATTGTTTCACCATCATATATACATACACACACGAAGAAAACTTAGTTCCTGTTAGTGAAGTCTATCTCTGTGTGTTTGCGAAAACTCAATTTGCAGCCAGGTAAAGTGATATTTATTTGAAGGAGCTTATTGCTGAAAGTGAATCATAAATCTGCTGGCTGTTGAGACTTCAAGGCAGGAGGAACAGAGGCAATTACTAGTCTGAATGTTCCACTGACGATATGAAATCTTTGTCTTTCAAAGCATTTGTTTAAGTAAGAAAAAGTTTGCCCAGCCTGGAGAACATTCTATTGTGGGAAATGAAACTTCTGAAACCTCCAAAGCTTATTTATATATTTGCTAGGCTTCTCTCTGCCAACTTTCTCCTCTCCCAGAGCGTCCGTTAATGCTAAGAAAAGCCTCCGAAAAGCACACATTATAAGCAGAGAAAAATCTTAATGAATGTAATATATTTGGCAAATCTGTTTTATCTACTGAGGAGATTTCCTTCCTCTCTTCATCACTCATCTCTTTTGTTTCTTCTTTTTCTAAGGTTGTTCCCCTTGATTTGTCCTTCTTCCTGTGGAATTCATTTTTCTCTCCTCCCAAAGATAAAAAATAGAATCCCAAACAATATCTTGACATTCATTCTCCTGCCGTTGTGTTCTGTTTCTTTCTACCTACTCAATTTTCTTCCTTGGGAGAAGAGGGAGACCTTAAGAGCGCAGCGTTATCTTCCCCTCTCTAGCCCAACCAGAGGAGACATATCCAGGGCAAAGCCAGCTCCCAACTATGCACAGGTAAGCTGTACACTTCATAGGTGGTCCTTGGCCAAGGAACACGGCAAGCTCACCTCCTGTGCCACTCAGCATGCCCCTCCCCTGAGCTGGTGTGTACTCAATAAGTACTAAGCCATCTTAGGGCCAGGCGCAGTGGCTTATGCCTGTAATCCCAGCAGTCTGGGAGGCCGAGGTGGGCAGATCACTTCAGGCCAGGAGTTCAAGACCAGCCTGGCCAACATGGAAAAACCCTATCTCTACTAAAAATACAAAAATTAGCCGGACATGGTAGCACATGCCTGTAATTCCAGCCACTCAGGATGCTGAGACACAAGAATCGCTTGAACCCGGGAGGCAGAGGTTGCAATGAGCCGAGATCACACCACTGCACTCCAGCCTGGGTGACAGAGTGAGAATCCGTCTCAAAAAAAAAAGGTTACTAAACCATCTTAATATAGGCCTGAACACCCCAGCATCAGCTGTCAGCCATAGAAAGCAAGTGTTTACTCATATAAGGCATTCCAAATCCAAATTCAAAAGATTGGGAGTTATCTGGACAATTTCTCTCTGACACTAATAAGCTTAAGTGACAGCAGAATGTGTTTGTATATCTTTGTACACAATTTGATTCTCCTTTCTATTGAAGCTGTGCAACCTAAGAATACAGCTGTGACCTGAGATTCTCTTAACACCTTGCTAATCAGAGCATAGTACCCAGGCCAGCAGCAGCAACATCACCTGGGGAGCCCTAGCCTCAGGCTTACTGAATCAGAAACTTTATTTTAACAAGATCTCCAGGTGGCTTGCTTGCACATCAGGGTCTGAGAAGCTCGGTTAACACCAAGCATAAAAGTGGCACCTGAAGATTGGGTTTGAGAAGTGAGGGGCTGCACCTGCTAAGCCTGCTGCTTCTGCTTTGTGAACCCTCTGCAGGGTGGTTGGTACCTCTTAGGTGTCACCATACTCCCCAGCCCCTTCCCTGACTCTAGTTGTTGTCACCTCTCCATCTGTTGGCTACACCAGACTACGAGGGCCTTGGTCTTGGTAACTGCAGGTGACACTTGTGCATGGACCAGCCATGCTCTTTCCTTCCTCCCGGGTCTGCCTGTACCTGTGTGAGCTGTTATCACAGAGACTGATAACTTGACATTTACAGTTTCTTTCCCAGAGAGGAACACAAGGCATTTCATGAAAGCTGCACATATTCCTTCTCAATCCTCTGTAGAATGGGGAGGGAAAGTGCATTTTAAAATAATCCCATTTTGGTTATCCCACCTCAATGCTATTCTCTCCCCTTCTAGAATAAAAGAAAATAACTAAAGAGGCATTGCCCCCAGAGAAGTGTGTGTGTGTGTGTGTGTGTGTGTGTGCGCGCGTGCACGCACACGCGCGCAATAATTCTGAGTTTCAGGGAAGGCTTCTAGGTTGAAGTAACTTCTGAAACAACTCCAGATTCTTCACGGGATTTCTTCTGACTCTCAGATGACAGGCACTTATTTAGGTACTCCTCTTCCCCACACCTCAAGCCCTGGCTGCCCCCAGGAGCCCATATTCCCACGGGCACAAAGACTGGAGACAGTAACAAACTGGTCCCTTGAGCTTTGCCTCAGCTTCACCCTAAAACACAAACCCAAGCCACATCTTTAGCCTTTCTGCCAACAATTTCCCCCACTCAGGTGTTCTAAGCACTTCTCCGAAGGCATTCTCATGCATTTTAGTTTCTTTTTTCTCTCTCTCTCATCATCCCAAGCAGCCTCCCTTATTAGGTGATTATCTTGGAATTACAACCTCTTTATTTCTTTTCTTTTAGGCACATGAGGACATCGCAGGGCAGGGACTGACTGGTTCAAACAGTGAACTTCTCCCAGACAGGAAGGAGTCCAGTCAGTTCACTGTGGTTTTCCCCGTGAGTAAACACAGTCCCTGGAGGCCACGGCTCCTCTTCTGGACACCCAGCACCTTGGCCAGCCCAGTAAGGAAAGCAAGGTCTGGAAGCCTCCCAAGGGGTCACATCTCCTGTTGGGTCACTAAGTATTCACACCTCCTCCTAGCGACACCTATAAGTGCTGTCAGTGTGTACTCCCATACAGGCCTAAGATTTTTAATGCCTCCAAAAACAAAGAGAGACACTCTTCTACCTCAACATGGCCACAAACAGAGT
This sequence comes from Mandrillus leucophaeus, assembly GCF_000951045.1. Classification (NCBI taxonomy): domain Eukaryota; kingdom Metazoa; phylum Chordata; class Mammalia; order Primates; family Cercopithecidae; genus Mandrillus; species Mandrillus leucophaeus. The sequence goes on along the minus strand of NW_012104343.1, from coordinate 2,320,112 downwards.
TCCACGTTAGCCTCCTAGAAGGGCAGGAGTAAGCGAGGTGAAAATGGAATAGGTAAGGAGTAGGACTAGACAACTCAATGTCACACAGAGGTACTCACCATTTGTAGTTCATTGAATGAAGCATCTGGGTCTCCAAAGTCCTCTGGCATAGCCTCTTTAAGAACACAACAGTGACTTCCTGAACTCAGCACTGAGCCATCTAATATTCGCCGAGCTCTTCCTGCTTCTTTCTGAAGCCCCCATCCTATCACCAGATGATAGAAGCGACTTCTCTCCCTGCCACCAAAATGAAAGTTGCCTCTCTGAAATAAAACCTTTCACCTGAGATTCCATTTAATTTAAATCCCGTTAATTCAGCTGATACAGAGATGTGTTACCAACAAGAAGGAATGCCTTTGTTTGACTGAGCCCCAGCTGGGAGACATAACTTCGACTCTGGCCTTGTGGGCGATTTTTCTGTGAGCCTCGGGGGCTTGAAGAAAGAAATTCCAATTTGAATATCTTAAAATTCTTGGAAGGATCTGGCTAGCAATAGGGAGTGCCTTGCTTCCCACAGATTAACTCAAATGGACAATAAGATCAGTCCAAATGGTTTCTATGCATATTTCTGGAATAGTTCAAAATGGAATGTCCTTTTCCACAATGCATGTTTTAACACATTCTTTAAACCTACTAAAGAACAAAACCTAAGAATGTACTTCATTTTAGTCTTAATTCATTCCGTAGTTAGAAGCTATAAGATTGGATGGAACACGATCTTAGATGATTATTATTTCAGTTATGTGCAAGAAATATTTGCTGTTTCCACTAAGTGCTTGGAGGCATCATGTAGGACACCAAAGTGTGAAACTCAGTCTGCTACATGTGGTTGTAACCCACATAAAGCCAGGCTGGTCTTTTCTCACCTAGAAGTCAGCCTCAAAGAAATACAGTCAAAAATAGCCAAGAAGCAATTTAAATCTTTATTGAAATCTATTGAAATTTACCCAAAGAGATCGCACTCATAACACACAGCAAAATGTATTGAAACCATTCCTCCTGCCACTTTCTCTCTACATTATCTTATTTGTGCATGTGTGTGTGCATTCATTTGCCACTGCACCTGCCCCTAAAGCCTCTCCTCTCCCTCCTATGCTCCCCAAATCTCTCAAATTTAACTCACACAAGACTTTTTTCTCTGCCTGTCTTCCCTGTGTCTGTATCTGTTACTTTTCTCCTGTCCGTAGCTCTCTGATATTTTCCATGTAAACCTGGGTGGTCTCTCTCAACTTCTCCAAGTCTCTTCAACAGCCACAATCATATACAATTGACCCTGGAACCCACCTGGCAAGGCCCTCTCCCTAGGAGAGGTCAGAGGGAGGCAGACTGCTTCTCCTCTGCGAGCAGAGGAAGGGAAATACTGTGACTATTTGAATTACAGTCTTTCTCTGCCAGAAGGGAACTATTTAATAAAAATTAATTGAATACTTATTTTTAAATCCTACCCAATATGAACTTTATCATGAAAATGGACATGGGCCCTGTCATCAAAGAGCTTACTCTCTAAGTGGGAAGGCAATGACCCAATAATTGAATAATTACTATTATGATGAGTGCTGCGGCCACCAGCAGAGTATGACTCTAATCCAGATGTCGCCTTAAGATGTCAGTTAAAATGGTCAAACACCATTGTGTATCTAGTGGAAAGTCCAGAGCCCTCTTCAAGATCTCTGCAAAATTTCTGCAGAGAGGCAGATAGGGGAATGGGACATGCTTTCCTGCCTCTGCTGAATTCTCTCCCATTTCCTGCCTCTGCTGAATGCTTGTTTTGTGTTCCATGCCTTGAGGTCAATCTTTTATCTTCCTGTCTTCTCACTCAAGCAACCGGGGAACAAAGCTTGTGATGTGTAGCAAAACTTGCACATTTCTACAAAACTTTTCTAGGTCACTGCCAGAAAGTTACATTTCTGCATGATACAGCAAATACTTAAAACTACATATCAGTCATGTCTCATCTTGGAACTCATCATCACGTAGGGGATTTCTCACTGGTCTTTCTAGTCTAGCACTCAGTCTTTGACTTGCCGTTTCTCTGTCTTCTGTGTTTTTCACACACACACACACACACACACACACAGAGAGAGAGAGAGAGATTGTCCAAGTCATTGCACATTCCTCTCACCCTATTTTGCACAAAAATTTAGCACTCTACAACCCTTATGTCTAAACTCAGTTCCAAGCCTAACCTTGAATAGCCAACACTTTCAAGTAACCAGATGAGCAAAAGAGCTAGCTGTGTGTTCAAAAGCAAAAAGAATGGCAAACTTATAGTCTTTCCTTTAATAGGATCCACCCTCCTATATTAAGTGACTAAAATAATTATACTAACACTGAGAGAGATAAAAGCTATCCCTACCTGTCCAAATAAGAAGATTAGACCAAATACTTTCTAAGGCCCACTAGATGATATGTTCTAAAAGATCAGGGACAGTGTCTGTCTTGTTATCTGCTATACCCACTATCTAGCACAGTGCTATCTTTCTCAACAAACAAGTGCTTTTTGAATAGTATATTAACATCGTTTTCAGTGCTTACGTTCTGTGAGTTCTTTAATATTTGCAGTTCTTTTATATTGGTTAGGATTATGTCAGCTATGAGTAACTGATGCAACAACTTGAATTGGGTTAAATGATAAGGGAATTATTATCACACAAAATGCAAAGTCTAAACATTAAGTTGTTTTAGTGTTAATCAAATCAGCAGTTGGTAATATTTTCAATACCCAGGTTCTTTTTGTCTTTCTTCTTTTTTTTTTTTTTTTTTTTTTTTTGAGATACAGTCTCCCTCTGTCACCCAGGCTGGAGTGTAGTGGCACAATCTCCGCTCACTGCAACCTCTGCCTCCTGGGTTCAAGCAATTCTCCTGCCTCAGCCTCCTGAGTATCTGGGATTATAGGCATGTGCCACCACACCCAGGTAATTTTTTGTATTTTTAGTAGAGACGGGGTTTCACCATGTTAGCCAGGATGGCCTGAGTCTCCTGACCTCATTATCCACCCACCTCGGCCTCCCAAAGTGCTGGGATTACAGGCGTGAGCCACTGCGCCCAGCCTGTCTTTCTAATCTACCATCCTCAGTGAGGTCCTCAAGAATATTCCCTCATGACTGCAAATAGTTTTAGCTCTTTCAAATGTCATACCCACACACAACAATGCCGGTTTCCAGTCCTTCATCATGAGCAAAGATAACTTTCTCAGAAGCCACTTTGTAGACTTTACCTCATCTTACATTTCACTGGCCAAAATGACATTACATGCTCAGTCCTAAATCAATCAATGGCAAGAGACAAAACCTAAGACTTATCAGGATTCAGCTCTTGGAGCTAAAACTCCAAAGTCCTTGAGGAGCACAAAGCCCCTGAAGAATTTAGCCACTCTTTTCGTGAACAAAACCTGGGTTCTTTAGCAAAGATAAAGGAATGAGTATCTGCTAGGTAGTCAACAAACAGCATATGTCATAATTATGATCTCATCAAAAAAAGCCATTCCAAATGTGATAAGAATTGTTCTGAATACAGTACTAATTCCAAGCAAATGAGTGAGCCACTGAGACGCAGTATAGAGACTTCTGATTCCAAAATGGTGGTATACACACAAGCTAGCTTCCATCCCTATCCTCACACCCTACAGAAAAATAAAACCCAATATGCAGCACTGAGATTATCACCAGTGATATCCCAGAACTCAAACATAAGGATGAGTCCATTCCTGAGGACACAGAGAAGTTTAAAACAAAACTCTGAGCAGATAGAAAATCAGATTCTCATATCCTTCACTCCCCTCCCCAAATTTGCTCTACCCCAAACACATGGCAAATGTCCTTTGACTTATGGTTTCTACACTAGAAAAAGTAAGATAGAGGTAGACAACCAGTTTCTCCACCATCTCAGGCTCTTTGGCAGGAGACCTGTCTATGCCTTAACCCACAGGAAGCAGTCTAACTACCTGAAGGGAGACATATCCCTGAGGACAGGCAACAAAAAAAGGGGGCAAGTTGGACCACCATCTCTAGCCTTGAAAACTCTGCTCTATAACTCAGCCAAAGGAGACACCAGAGGAGAGTGGCTGTTCAGCAGCACTATGCTGTAGGAAGTATGTTTCATAGGTCCCCTGAAAATGAACCCTTAGCCAGCCTTTCCATACTGTCAGGATAGGCTTTTTTGGGGACATTCCACATTCTGAACAGGCAGCACTCTAATTATTTGCTAGAGCCAAGACAAACCTGAGCTTTAGGCACCATCTAGTACCAAAAAGAAGACAGTGGCCTAACAGAAAAAACATATATAAGAAATTCAACAGGTAAATTACAAGGAATCTCTAAGCAACATAACCAATAAAAAACAAAACAAGCCAGACAGAGAAAACTATAATAAATAACTAATTCTTCAATACAAAGATATAGACATCCACAAGAAACAACAGGAAACCATGACCTCACCAAATGGACAAAGCAAGGAACCAGTGACAGATCCTAACAAGATGGTGATATGTGAGCTCTCTGATCAAGAATTCAAAATAGCAGTTTTAAGGAAACTCAGTGATCTCCAAAATAATACAGAAAATCAATTCAGAAATGTATCAGAGAAATTTAACTAAGAGATTTAAATAATTTTTTAAATCAAACAGAAATTTTGGAACTGAGAAATACATTCACTGACTTGGAAAATTCACTGGAGGCTCTCAACAACAGAATGAATGAAGCAGAGGGAAGAATCAGTGAACTTGAAGACAGGCAATTTGAAACTATACTTTCAGAAGAGAAAAAAGAATGAAAAGGAAAAAAGATTGCCTACAAGATATAGAAAATAACCTCGAAAGATCAAATCTAAGAATTATTGGTGTTCAAAAGGGAATAGAACAAGACAAATGGTTAGAAAGATTATTTGAAGACGTAATAACATAAAACTTTTTTTTAAAGACAGAGTCTCATTCTGTCACACAGGCTGGAGTACAGTGGTGTGATCTTTGCTCACTGCAAGCTCCGCCTCCTGGGTTCACGCCATTCTCCTGCCTCAACCTCCCAAGCAACTGAGACTACAGGCACCTGCTACCACGCCCAGCTACTTTTTTGTATTTTTAGTAGAGATAGGGTTTCACCATGTTATCCAGAATAGTCTTGATCTCCTGACCTCATGATCCGCCCACCTTGGCCTCCCAAAGTGCTGGGATTACAGGCATGAGCCACTGCACCCAGCCAATAACAGAAAACTTTCTAAACTTTGAGAAAGATGTAAGTATCCAGGTTCAAGAAGTTCAGAGATCTCCAGATTCAACCCAAATAAGACTACTCCAAAGCATGTAATAATCAAACCCTCAAATGTTGAGAACAAAGAGAGGATACTAAAAGCAGCAAGAAAAGGGAGCAAATAACACATAAAGGCACTCCAATTTGTCTGGCAACTGACTTCTCAATGGAAACCATACACACCAGGAGGGAGTGGAACAACATTTTCAAAATACTGAAAGAGAAAACCACCAACAAAGAATACTTTATTCAATGAAGCTATCCTTCAAGTATGAAGGATAGTCCTTCCCAGACAAACAAAAGCTAAGAAATTCACCACCAGACCTGTCTTACAAGAAATGCTAAGAGCAATTCTTCAATCTGAAAGAAAAATCCACTAATGTACAAAACAATTTGAAGTTATAAAACCCACAGGTAAAATTCAGAACAGAGAAAACCCCAGAATACTCCAATACTATAATAGTGGTATGCGATCCACTTATAACTCTAGTATAAAACTGAAAAGACAAATTTATCAGAAACAATAATAGCTGTAACAACCTGTCAAGGGCTAAGCAATATAATAATATGTAAATTGACACAACCAAAACTCAAAATGTGAAAAGGTGTTAGAGTTCAGTGGTTTTTGGGTTTCTTTTTTTTACTTTTTTCTTTGTTTATTTTTATTCTTTTTATGATCTAAAATAAATTATTATCTCTTTAAAGTAACTTCTTGTATCTATAAGATCTTTTTGTAAGCCTCACAGTAACCACAGTGAAAAAACCTATAATAAATACACTAAAAATAAGAATAACAAAGTAAAACATATTACCAGAGAAAATCACTTAACCACAAAGTATGACAGTAAGAAAGGAAGAGAGAAGACCTATAAAACAAACAGAAAACAAGCAATAAAATGGCAGTAGTAAGTCCTTACTTGTTAATAATAACACTGAATTTAAACGTACTAAATTCTCCAATTTAAAGATATGGAGTGGCTGAATGGATAAAGAAATAAGATCCAACTATATGCTGCCTACAAGAAAGCCACCTCACCCATAAAGACACACACAGACTGAAAATGAAAGGATAGAAAAAATATTCCATTCAAGTAGAAACTAAAAGAAAAAAAAAAGGTCAGAGTAGCTACAGTTCTATCTGATGAAAAGGACTATAAGTCAAAGGCTGTAAAAAGAGACAAAGAAAGTCACTATTTAATAATGAAGGGTCAGTACAGCAAAAGGATATAACAGTTATAAATATGCACCAAACACTAGATCTCCCAAATATATAAAGCAAACATTAATGGATCTAAAGGGAGGTACAGCCTGCAATAAAATAATAGTAGGGGACTTCAACACCCCACTCTCAATAATGGACAGATCATCTAGACAGAAAATCAACAAACATTAAAGTTAAACTACACACTAGATCAAATAGGCCTAACATTTATAGAACATTTTACCCAATTGCTACAAAATACACATTATTTTCATCAGTACATGGAACATTCTCCATAATAGACTATACTTTAGGCCACAAAACAAGCTTCAACAATTTCAAAAGAGTAAAAACCATACAAAGTAACTTTTCTGACCACAATGGAATAAAATTAGCAATGATAACAAGAGGAACCTCAGAAACTACACAAACACATGCAAATTAAACAACATGTTCCTGAATGACCAATTGGTCAATTAAGAAATTAAGAAGAAAATGTTAAAATTTCTTGAAACAAATGAAAATGTAAATATGCCATACCAAAATCTATGGGATACAGAAAAAGAAGTACTAAGGGAGAAGTTTATAGCAACGAACACCTATATAAAAAAAGTTGAAAGACTTCAAATTTAAAAACCTAATAATAAACCTCAAGGAACTATAAAAACAAAAACAAACCAAACTCAAAATTACCAGAAGGAAATAAATAATAAAGATCAGAGCAGAAATAAATAAAATTGAGACTAAAAAATGCAGATCGAAAACATAAAAAGTTGGTTTTTTGAAAAGATAAAATTGGCAAATCATTAGCTAGTCTAAGAAAAAAGGGGAAAAGACACAAAGAAAATATGAAACAAAAAGAGAAGATGTAATAACTGAGACCATAGAAATCTAAAAAATAATCAGAGATAATTACAATTACATGACAACAAATTTGAAAACCTACAAGAAATGGATAAATTTCCAGACAGATACAAGCTACCAAAATTGAACTATGAAGAAATAAAAAATCTCAACAAACCAATAATGAGTAACAAGATTGAAGCCATAATAAAGGTCTCCCATCAAATAAAAGCCAGGATCTGATGGCTTTACTGGTGAATTCCACCAAACATTTAAAGAAAAATGAGTATCAAACCACCATGGCACACATTTACCTATGTAGCAAATCTGCAATCCTGCACATGTACCCCTGAACTTAAAAATTGAAGAAAAAATAAAATAAATTAAATGATAATATTTTGCATATATTGGGTTAGATGAATATCTATTAAAATTAATTTCACCTGAAAAAAAATGAATACCAATTCTAGCAACACTCTTCAAAAACTGAAGAAGAGGAAATACTTCCAAACTCATTCTATGAAGCTCTGATACCAAAACCAGACAAGGACACACACATACACAAAAAATAAACTACTAAGCAATATCATTGATGAACATACATGTAAAAATCCTCAACAAGATGTTAGCAAACCAAATTCAACAACATATTTAAAACATCATTCACCATGATTATGTGGGATTCATCCCACATAATTATATTGATTATTGATACACAAATCAATAAGCATAATATATCACATTAACAGAATCAAGAACAAAAACCATATGATCATTTTAATAGGAGCTGATAAAGCACTTGATAAAATTCAACATCCCTTTATGATAAAAAAAATCAACAAACTGGGTATAGAAGGAACATACTTCAAAATAGTAAGGGCCATATATAACAAAGCCACAGTCAACATCATAATGAATAGGGAAAACTTCAGAGCCTTTTCTCTAAGATCTGGAACAAGACAAGTATGCTCATTTCCACCACTTTTATTCAACATAATACTGGAAGTCCTGACCAGAGCAATTAGGCAAGAGAAAGAATAAAAGCCATCCAAATTGGAAAGGAGGAAGTCAAATTAAGTCTTGTACACAGACAATATGATCTTATATTTAGACAAACCTAACGACCCTACTTAAAAAAAATTAGATCTGATAAATATGATAGAGTTTTGACTTATAAAATCAACATACAAAAATCAGTAACATTTATATACACCAGTAGTGAACAATCTAAAAAGAAACGAAGAAAGCAATCACATTTATGATAGCTACAAAGAATATTAAATACCTAGGAATCAATGTAACCAAAGATGTGAAACTATTCAAGGAAAACTATAAAACAATGATGAAAACACTGAAACAAATTGACGAGGACACAAAAAAATTGAAGAATATTCCATGCTCATGGATTAGAGGAATTAACATTGTCAAAAATGACAATATCATCCAAAACAATTTACAAAGTCAATGCAATCCCTATCAAAATACCAATAACATTCTTCACAGAAATAGAAAAAAATCCAAAATTGATATGAAACCACAGAAGACTCCAAAAAGCCAAAGGAATCCTGAGCAAAAAGAACAAAGCTGGACTACCTGACTTCAAAATATACTACAAACCTAAAGTACCAAATCAGCATGGTCTTGGAATAAAACAGACACACAGACTAATGAGACAGAATAGAGGGCCTAGATATATATCCATGCATTCACAACAAACTCATTTTTTATAAAGATGCTAAGAACATACAATGGGGAAAGGAGAGTTTCTTCAATAAATGGTGCTAAGAAAATGGGATAACCATATTCAGAAGAATGAAACTGTACCTTCATCCCCCTATCTCTCACCATATGCAAAAATCAAATCAAAATGGATTAAAGACTTTAAGACCTAAAACTGTGAAAATACTAAAAGAAAACACTGGGGAAATGCTCCAAGTCATTGGTCTGGGCAAAGAGTTTTTATGTAAGACTTCAAAAGCACAGGCAACTAAAGCAAAAATAGACTAACGAGATTACATCAAGTTAAAATGTTCTGCACAGAAAAGAGAACAATCAAAAAAGTGAAGAGACAACATACAGAAAGGAAGAAAATATTTGCAAACTATCCATGTGACAAGGTATCAATAACCAAAGTATATAAGAAACTCAAACTTAATAGCAAAAAATAATAATAATAATAATAATCTGATTTTAAAATGGGCAAAAGATCTGAATACACACTTCTCAAAAGAAGAAAATCAACAGCCAACAGATACATGAAAAAAATGTTCAGCATCACTAATCATCAGAGAAATGCAAGTCAAAACCACAATCAGATATCATCTTACCCCAGTTAGAAAGGTTTTTATCAAAAAGACAGGGAAAAACAGATGCTGGCAAGGATATGGAGAAAGGGGAACCCTAGTAGAATGTTGGTGGGAATGTAAACTAATATAGCCACTATGGAAAATAATATGGAGCTTCCTCAAAGAAAGGAAATCAGTATATTGAAGAGTGTCTGCACTCTCATGTTTATTGCAGCACTATTCACAATGGCCAAAATATGAAATCAACTTAAGTGTCCATCAGTGAGTGAAGGATAAAGAAAATGTGATACAGCCAGGTGTGGTGGCTCATGCCTCTTCTCCCAGCACTTTGGGAGGCCAAGTACTATCCTGACCATAGTAACCTAAGGTCAGGAGTTCAAGACCACCCTGAATAACATGGCAAAACCCTGTCTCTACTGAAAATACAAAAATTAGCCGGGTGTTGTGGCGGGCCCCTGCAATCCCAGTTACTGAGGAGACTGAGGCAGGAGAATCACTTGAACCCAGGAGGCGAAGGTTGCAGTGAGCTGAGATTGTGCCACTGCACTCCAGCCTGGGCGACAGAGTGAGACTCCATCTCAAAAAAAAGAAAAAAGAAAAAAAAAGAAAGTGTGATATATATACACAATGGAATATTATTCAGCCATAAAAAAGAATGAAATCCTGTCATTTGTAGCAACATGGGTGGAACTAGAGATCATTATGTTAAGTGAAACAGGCAAAGCACAGAAAGATAAATATCCCACATTCTCCACTCATATATGGGAACTTAAAAAGCGGATCTCATGAAGGTAGAGAAGAGATTGGTGGTTACCACAGGCCAGGAAGGGCAGTGGGGAGGAAGATATAAAAAGAGTTTGATTGATGGTTACAGATATACAGTTATATAGAAGAAATGGGACCTAGTGTTCAACAGATCAGTAGGGTGACTATAGTTAATATTACTTGATTGTACATTTCAAAATAGCTGAAGAGAATAATTTGAATGTTCCTAGCATAAAGAAAAGATAAATATTTAAGATAATGAATATCCCATTTACCCTTATTTGCTCACGTGAATGTATCAAATTATCACATGTATCCCAAAAATATGTACATCTATTAGGTAGCAATATAAATAAGTAAACAGAGTGAACCACCGAATAACCTAAACATGTCAAATATTGATGCATTCATCTCTTTTACTACAAGCCTTTAATAATGTTCTGCATGCAAAATAATTGAGTTTTAAGAGAGTTAAAGATTGTCAATGTCTGTCTCCTTTACTTTATTTAGGACTTCTGTTTTAATTGAAAACTTTTCAGAGGAATCTATTCCCATGCCTTATACCAATGGCACTGAGACAAACAAAAACCATATACAATGGATTATACCAAATTCTAAGCTTTTTTGTTTTTGTTTTTGTTTGTTTGTTTGTTTGTTTTTTGAGATGGAGTCTCACTCTGTTGCCAGACTGGAGTACAGTGGCACTATCTCGGCTCACTGCAACCTCCGCCTCCTGGGTTCAAGCGATTCTCCTGCCTCAGCCTCCAGAGTAGCTGGCACTACAGGCAGGCGCCACCACGCCTGGCTAATTTTTGTATTTTTAGTAGAGGTGGGGTTTCACCACATTGGCTAGGATGGTCTTGATCTCTTGACCTCGTGATCCGCCTGCCTCAGCCTCCCAAAGTGCTGATATTACAGGTATAAGCCACCCCACCTGGCCTTTAAGTTGTTTTTCATTTCAAATACTATATAACGTCGTACCTTAGAAGTCATTATCTTTTGGAAGTTTTTCTTCTGGATATTAAAAGAGAACTCCTAAGAGCTAGTCATTAACAGCAGTGACTACAACAAACATGGACAGGCACTGAGGCTACAAGTATAATGTGCCAAGCCACATAGTGGAGTTCCAACAGGGAAGACAATCCATTTCCACCAGACTTCATGAATCAAAGACTCCAATCTAATTGGACCAAAGCAGGACTTTTATTGACTTATCAGAACATTCTTTGTGATTCCCCCTAAACAGGAAACTTCTTTCTGATTGAAATTTTGGTATCATCTTCTTTCTGAATTTTTATTTTTTCAGAAACAGCAAAAAGTTTAAAGGCTTCCTACTTGCTTGCCAAATAGCACAACATGATAAATATGACAGCACCCAAATTACCATTAGCAGAGTCCCAGTAGCTCACATCTGCTTGCGGAGTTCCCTTTACAATCAATCAGGTGTATTGAAAAGGTCTTTGTGATGCAGAAGGGAACAAAAGTCACCTGTGTTTTTCAGTTTACTCTAATTTGTACACCAGATATAATTTGCTACACCGCAGGTCTCTCGCTCAAAGAGGTTCAAAACAACAAAAGTAAAAATAATCACTGCTCTTCTGAGAATGAGATAAGTGATAGAGAATCTAGCTGTGATCAGCTGGGAATTACATTAAAGCTAAACCAGATACAGGAGCGAAGACTTTCAGTGGAGGAAAATGCCTTTAAGTTTACCCACTGTAACCCCTCATTTCACAGACAAAGAAATGAGACCAGTGGCCTTGTGGTTAACAGGGCTAATTGGAGACAGAGGGTGATTTCATTTCCTCCTCAGATGAAACTAGACTATTAGTAAAGGGATATGAAAGGTATAAATCCTCCAAGCGTATAAGAACAGGAGAGGAGACAATAGATGCCAGACCAGAGAGGGACAAGTGGCTGTCACAGACTTAGCAGACAGAAATCTGGGAACTGCCTCCAGAAGGAAAGGCCACTGGCAAGAAAGTCTGCTTGTACCTCTGAACTTCAGAAAGACATAGGAATTGGCGATACCAGGTACGTCTGAAGGGGTGAGAGGTGGGGATGAAGACCTAGAAGATTGATTAAAAGTCCGACTGAGGAGCTGGGAAGTCCCCTAGGTCCCCTTCGCAATTCAACTCACAAGGAGATTGTTCATTCTCCACTTTGGCAGAAGGTTGGAAACGGTGAACCAGAGAAGCTTCCACACTAAGGCAATGGAGGGAGGCATGAGGCACGGCAGGCGAACTGGACTGAAACAGTAATTACGACGATGATTATAGTAAAACATGTACTTTATTGAGCTCTCATGACATTTCACATTGTAAGTAGTTTATATGTATAAACTCATTTAACCTTAACAATAGTCCTATAACGTGGGTACCATTAG
>NW_012104343.1:2304017-2305574 GCF_000951045.1 Mandrillus leucophaeus | reverse complement strand
TCCTGGGCTCAAGTGATCTGCCCCTTGGCCTCCCAAAGTGCTGGAATTACAGACGTGAGCCACTGCACCCAGCCTATTCCACCTTTTATAAGTTTCTAAAAACTAGTCTTTTGGAACTAGTAAATTCATTTATCTATCTGTATTCTATTGCTGCGGCAACCAATTACCATAAACTTAATGGTATATAACAACCCAAGTGTATTATCTCACTATTCTGTAGATAGAAGTCCAGGTTGACTAGACTGTTTTTTTGGCTATGCGTCTCCTAAGGCTGAAGTCAAGCTGTCAGCCAACTGGAGAGCTTACCTAGAGCCTCGGGAGAAGAATCTGCTTTCAAGCCTGTTCACATTGTTAGTAGAATTTGGTTCCTGGCAGATGTAGGGCTGATGTTCCTGCTTCCTTACTAACTGTCAGCCAGGAACCCCTCTCAGCTCCTTGAGGTCCCTCTCCGTCCTGCATACATAGCCCCCTACTTCTCATGGCTGGCAACAACACATCAAGTCCTTCTCACACTTTGAACCTCAGTGCTTCTGCTGCCGCATCTCTTCTGCTTCCAGCCAGAGAAAGCAATCTGTTTCTGAGGGCTTATGTGATTAGGTTGTGCCCAACCAGATAATCCAGGATGATCTCTCTATTTTAAGATCTGTAACCTTAAATACATCTGTAGAGTTCCTTTTGTCATGTTACATAATATAGTCACAGATTCCAGTATAAGACATCTTGGAGAAACCATTCTGTCTACCACAATTTCTAAAGGAAAACCCAATTTCTTATAGCAACAGATAAATCTAGCCAGTCCCTGGCCCCTCACGTTGGAATGGAAACATTTACACTTTTATATTTTTTGATAAGAACAGTGATTAGTAATGTAACAAAATTTTCTGAGTGCCTACAATGTGACCAACACTGTCTAGGCCGTGGGAATTCAAACATGATTAAGAAACAAAGTCCACTCTCAAGATACTCACAATCTAGCAAAGGAGACAGAAAAATAAACATAAGATATGTTGAAAAGGTACCTGAAGATAAACTCAAAATTTTTTTTAAAGCACAGTAGTATGGACCAATCTGGCCTTGGGCACGGGGCAAGTTTCTTAAAGGAGATAACACTGAATTGAATGTTCAAGGATAATCGGGAAGAACTAAGGGGTTTGGGAAGAGGGAGAAGAGGGAAAAAGGCAGAAAAATATAAATATTTACATATATAAAAACACATATATTTTAAAATACAAAATATACAACTGAAAGCAGCAATTCTTCTCTTAAACGTTGTAGGATTTTCTGGACAGGACAAGTTCCTAGAGAATGGTATGAATATTAAAGAAAAGTGTAACTTCTCTAATCATTTGACAGCATATTGTATTCACACATGCTTCGAACGTTTTCTAGATACTTTCATACATGACATGTTATATTTCATCAGTCCTGTGAGATTAGAACAGCAGATATTGTTATTTCCATTTTATGGATGTGAAATATAGAGTTCAGAGGAATTAGGGGTTTTATCGGAGATGACCCACTTGTCACCTGATGGGACTCAGCCAAAAACCAGGCCTT
>NW_012104343.1:2299643-2302182 GCF_000951045.1 Mandrillus leucophaeus | reverse complement strand
TCCACCAGACTTCATGAATCAAAGACTCCAATCTAATTGGACCAAAGCAGGACTTTTATTGACTTATCAGAACATTCTTTGTGATTCCCCCTAAACAGGAAACTTCTTTCTGATTGAAATTTTGGTATCATCTTCTTTCTGAATTTTTATTTTTTCAGAAACAGCAAAAAGTTTAAAGGCTTCCTACTTGCTTGCCAAATAGCACAACATGATAAATATGACAGCACCCAAATTACCATTAGCAGAGTCCCAGTAGCTCACATCTGCTTGCGGAGTTCCCTTTACAATCAATCAGGTGTATTGAAAAGGTCTTTGTGATGCAGAAGGGAACAAAAGTCACCTGTGTTTTTCAGTTTACTCTAATTTGTACACCAGATATAATTTGCTACACCGCAGGTCTCTCGCTCAAAGAGGTTCAAAACAACAAAAGTAAAAATAATCACTGCTCTTCTGAGAATGAGATAAGTGATAGAGAATCTAGCTGTGATCAGCTGGGAATTACATTAAAGCTAAACCAGATACAGGAGCGAAGACTTTCAGTGGAGGAAAATGCCTTTAAGTTTACCCACTGTAACCCCTCATTTCACAGACAAAGAAATGAGACCAGTGGCCTTGTGGTTAACAGGGCTAATTGGAGACAGAGGGTGATTTCATTTCCTCCTCAGATGAAACTAGACTATTAGTAAAGGGATATGAAAGGTATAAATCCTCCAAGCGTATAAGAACAGGAGAGGAGACAATAGATGCCAGACCAGAGAGGGACAAGTGGCTGTCACAGACTTAGCAGACAGAAATCTGGGAACTGCCTCCAGAAGGAAAGGCCACTGGCAAGAAAGTCTGCTTGTACCTCTGAACTTCAGAAAGACATAGGAATTGGCGATACCAGGTACGTCTGAAGGGGTGAGAGGTGGGGATGAAGACCTAGAAGATTGATTAAAAGTCCGACTGAGGAGCTGGGAAGTCCCCTAGGTCCCCTTCGCAATTCAACTCACAAGGAGATTGTTCATTCTCCACTTTGGCAGAAGGTTGGAAACGGTGAACCAGAGAAGCTTCCACACTAAGGCAATGGAGGGAGGCATGAGGCACGGCAGGGGAACTGGACTGAAACAGTAATTACGACGATGATTATAGTAAAACATGTACTTTATTGAGCTCTCATGACATTTCACATTGTAAGTAGTTTATATGTATAAACTCATTTAACCTTAACAATAGTCCTATAACGTGGGTACCATTAGTATCCTAACGAGGCAGGAAACAAGTTCCACAGCGAGTCACAAGTGACGCAGCACAACGCTGGAACCAGCTAGCCTGATTTTAGTCTGATTGTTAACAATAGACCCTTATGCCTTATGGTTTCCAGAAAGCCATCTTTCAGTTGCACCAATCCAAAGTAATCAATTAGATTATCCATTTTTAGAGAAGTCAGGAAACCACTGAGGAAAGATCTATAGGCCCCTGCCTGACCAAAGCCACCAGTCAGCCAGACCCACTAAGCACCCAGAGCTTTTACTCAACTCTGTAGAAGCTTAACATTAAATATGAACAGACAGCCAAGGAAACAATAGGCTTGAAGAAAGTCTCTAATGTGAAAAAGAAGAACCTAAGCAAATGGGAAAAAGGAAGTTCAGAGAAAACAGAAACAATGATTGTAGAGAAGAAAAACTAAAATGAAACTAGTATATCCTCAGTGAAATAAGATATCGAATCCAAGAAACAAGTGCAGAGTGCTATTTTAAAATTAATAAGTATACATGTAATGAGAAAAATATTTTAATTTTAAAAAACAAATTTAAAACTCTAATGAGAGAATTAGCAGTTAAAGTTGAAGAAATTAGAAAATAAAAAAACAGATGATAGAAAAGATAAGAAAATTATATAATCTATCTAGGACCCCAATATCTTATTAATAAAAGTCCCATACAGAAAAGGGAAGGAAAGAAATTATCAAAGAAATAACACACGATGCTGGGTGCTGTGGCTCATGCCTGTAATCCCAGCACTTTGGGAGGATCCCAGGAGTTTAAGACCAGCCTAGGCAACATAGTAAGACTCGGTCTCTAAAAAAAAAGTAAATAAATAAAAAATAAATAAATAAATTAGCCAAGTATGGTGGTATGTACCTGTAGTCCCAGCTATTCCAGAGGCTAAGGAGGGAGGATTGCATAAGCCTGGGAGGTCCAGGTTGCAGTGAGTCGTGATTCTGCCACTACCCTCCAGCCTGGGTGACAAAAAGAGACTCTGTCTCAAAAAAAATTAACAAATAAATAAAATAATAATAATACTTTAAATTGCACAGAACTGAAAAAAGAAAGGGCCTATTGAGTGTCCAGCATAGAATGACAAAAACAACTCCAGTGTATATTTTTACAAATTTTCAGAATATCAGGGATTAAAGAGAAGATCCCAAACACTTCAGAGAGAAAAAGAAAAAACGTACAAAGGATTTAAAATCAGAATGACATTGGACTTCTCAAGAGGAACTCTAGAAGTTGGCAGACCAGAGAGAAATATCTTCAAAATTCTGGAGAAAAACTAT
>NW_012104343.1:2267525-2297648 GCF_000951045.1 Mandrillus leucophaeus | reverse complement strand
AAAGTCCAGTACTTATTTCATTGCAGTGTGAAAGTTCTGTCCAAATTTATTAAGCTCTTTGCTTCATTTTTAAATGCATGTGATATAATTATGGATTTATGAAATCCCAGAAAAGAGACCAATTGATTCTTACTTTTTGCCTTTGAGCTTATTGCACAAAGAGGAAGCAAAATTATATTCTCACTCAGACATTATTGCTTTGTTGATTTTCATGTTTCCCAAAATGAATAATTTTTGTTGTTTTAACACCCCATCATTAAAGAAAGAGAAGATCTGATCTGTGGAAGCATCGTGATTGTCGCAGGGAAGCCTCCTAGAGGAACATGCGGGCTATTGATATTCTCTCCTCAAGCCGGAAGCTGTCTCTAGAGATCCATGAGAAACACGGAATCACAACAAAGACTGAAAAACAAATTGATAGAATCAGAGATGGCTGCAGACCCGTGAATAGCTTTTCACGCTGTCGCTGTTTCAGTTTAGATTCAGACTTAAGTTTTGCAAATTGATGGGGGAAAAAAATCTAGTTTTATCTCAGCATTTTACTTTCCAGTTAAAGACCAAAGTGTAGGCTTCTACATTCAAAATGGTTCCTTTTTGTTGCTTTGTTAAAGAAAATCACAAAGCGCCTTTAAATTTTTCCCCCTAAAGAGGCCCATATATTACATTGCAATATTGGGAGCAAGCTCAAAAAAGAATATGACTTTCTTTGTACAGAGGTTTTAATATTTTCATAAAGATCCTCTCTTCAACTCCTCAAGCATTTGCCTTTCATTTTGTTTTATTGAATTAGGCTGCAAAGCACTCGAGCGTGAAGCTCTTTGTCATCTCTAACCAGGCTTACATTGATTCCACGTATCCGTGTGCCTAGTCGGGGTTTATTAATCTATACATCTATTCCACTGAAAAAGAGAACTCTCTAACTTATTATGTAAAAGGATAAACCACCTCCACAGCCCATTTGCATGCAGGTATGCTTAAAAGTAGATTTGTTTCCTCAGACTGAGAGCTGGCTTCTTTAACAGCATTAAACCAAGGGAAAAATGAAATTATATTATGATTTCTCATGGTGGATTATAGTACAACCATGACAAAAGCAGGCCAATAATTCCTTTTCTATTTCCTTAAATATAAACACATTTTAATATAAAGAGCTCCAGACAAGTATAAGCAAGACTCTGCACACACATGCCCTCAAAAATGCAAATCACACCGTTAATTCACCACCTGCTACTCATTCAGGTCAGAGTGCCCACAGCCAAAGCAGAGGATTTGCTGAGGTGGCCAATGGCTTTATCCAAGTGGCCAAACAACTTGTTTTCCTCCTAAATATTACTCCTCCCAAACACTGAAGAGAGAAATGTATAAAATGGGCAGCAAAATAAGCAAGAATTTCAAAGTGAGAAGACCGTGGCTGTTGTTTATAACAGGTTGTCAGCTTAACTTCTCTTCAATGTTTTTGCACTTGAAGCAGGATAACTAAATAATATGTGCTGATAGCCCTTCCCTTAGTCAAAGAAAGTTTTTAGGTATTTCTTAAGCTTCTCCTTCACCTGATTTTGATTCAGAGGCAACTTCTCTACTACAAAGGACAGGTATCTGGCTCATCCATTCTATAGATATGTGTTTAAATGAACTTAATGTTTGTGATTCCCAAAAATTCATATGTTGTAATCCTGACCCCCAATGTGAAGGCATCAGAGATGGGGCCTGTGGAGGTCACTTGGTCATGAGGGTGGAGCCCTCATAAATAGGATGAGTGCACCTACAAAAGTGATTCCAGAGAGCCAGCTTGTCATCTTTCCATCATGTGAGAATATAATGAGAAGCCCTCTCTGAACCAGGAAGTAGCTCTCAGCAGACACCAAATCTTCCAGCACCTAGACCTTGAACTTCCCAACTCCAAGAACTGTGAGAAATAAAGGTCTGTTGTTTAAGCCACCCAGTCTATGATGACTTGTTACAGCAGCCTGAACTGATGAAGACATTTATTGAATGCCTCCTCTGTGCCAGGTCCTAGTCTGGGTGCTCAGAGTACGGTGATGAGCAAGCCAGATGAGATCCCTGTTGCCATGGAAGATGGACTGCAAACACATGAATGACTTAGAAAACTTTAACACAGTAAATTCTATGAAGAAAATTCACCATCACAAGGTGAAGACAATGACTGACGGAGCAACATTACATGGGGTAGTCAGCAAAAAATCTAAGCTGAGATCTGAATGAAACAAGTCAATCAAAGAGGGGAAGTTGTCTAGGCAAGACAACAGCAACAGCCTCAATGGTGTCTTCACTGCTTGCATATGTTGTGTATATGAACTTTCTTTTGCGCCTCCTTCCCTGCATAACACATTTCTCAGATTTTTCTGAATGTGTACATTGGGATTCCACCTCTCCATGGACTCTTCATCTCTAACTCTTCCTTCATCCTTCCCACCAAGAGGAAATGCCTTTCCACAAAGACTATTTTGAACCCTTTTCTTATCCTATTATCAGTCCTTCTCTAGGTTGTTTTAATCTAACTTTGAAGAATATATTGGTTAAAATCAAGAATTTTATTATTACTTGAATTTTTTTTAAACAAAAAAGCAAGCTTCAGTAACAACTACGTATTCCTGTCCCACAGTCCTGAACTGGATAACTTGATTTTTTTGCCCTTTACCCACAGCATGTGTAAATGACGGATTGCTTCACCTACCCTATGTAGGTACCATTTCTCCACCTCAAAGATACAAAACTGTGGGCCTCTAATCATAGAAAATCTTGTGAATCAGTCTCTTCTCACACTGCTATAAAGAACTGCCTGAGACTGGGTAATTTAGAAAGGAAAGAGGTTCAATTGACTTATAGTTTTGCATGGTTGGGGAGGCCTCAGGAAACTTACAATCATGGCAGAAGGCAAAGGGGAAGCAAGGCATCTTCTTCACAAGGCCGCAGGAAAGAGAATGAACTCGAGGAACTACCAAGCACATAAAACCATCAGATCTCAAGAGAATTCACTCACTATCATGAGAACGGCATGGGAGAAACTGCCCCCATGATTCAATTACTTTCACCTGGTCTCTCCCTTCATATGTGGGGATTATGGGTATTACGTATGGGGACTACAATTCAAGATGAGATTTTGGGTGGTGACACAGTCAAACTATATCACCTTGTTTACATTTTACACATAATTAAAATTTTCCTGCTTTTTGCAAATGTGTTCCATCTCTCAGTTTGATTTATTTCATTGGCCCCATATCTTAAAGGGGCTCTGTTCAACATTTGGTATTTGATAGATCCCATGGGTCTTTGTTGCCGACAATGATGCTGCCAGCTCCAAGGCTTTTTATAGACAGATGCATATGTGTCCCTAGTTGCTTTTCTTCTTAATGGGAATTCGATGAGAAAAGTTCTTAGATATTCTGAAACATTAATCATAAAATAAGTCCCTGTCCCAGAATTGTGCTCAAAACCTTAAGTCATTTTAAGATGTGTCGGCTGGGGTGTGAGTTTTGTCCATCCTTATATTTGTTGAATATAAAAATCAATAACACCACTACTCTGCACATTTATCTAATGTAATAATCAATATCAATACCTTTCCTGATATTTACTTAATATAATAATCAATAACAATACTGTTTGTTTATTTGATGCCATTGACCAGGGTAGAAGACCAAATGTATGTGCCTTATCTACCCTATGTACCTTCACACTGGGCCATCCACTGCTAACATCTCTTCTTTGTCCTGCTTCCCACTCTCCAGACCTGAGCAGAACATCATCCTACTTCTCTTTGCTCTGGAAGGTGACAGTCAGTACATTGACATTTTGGAGGAGGCAGCCAGCATTGATGGAACCTCTGTCTACATTATTCTAGGTACTGTGAAGGAAACAAATATAATATAATTCACCTTTATATTTGTTAAAGTAACACTAGCTACTACCCTGAGAAGCCCTAAGACCCTGGAGGCTTAATACGTGGTAAGTTGGTAAGTTGGTTGCTTATCCTCTAACAGCATAATGTAGTTATTCCTTGTTGGTGGAATATTTTCCTATAATACTTCAGAGACCTAAGCCCCTTCCATCGCAGATTTGCCCTCCCCTAAATCCCTCAATCCTCTACATTCAGCCAGTATATAGGAAAAGAACATAGAGGACCATGTGTAGGATATTTTATGTCAGACCTGAAAGTAGTGTTCATCACCTCTGCTTATATTGCTTCAGTTAGAACTCAGCCTCATGGTCACATCTAACTGGAAGGCAAAGCAATCTGAGGACATGGTCTAACTATATGCCCAAAAAGAGGAATGGATTTGAACAGTTAGTCAGTCTCTGCCACTATCCCACCCTTGAGTTGCTTATAATTCAAAGAGGAAGACAAGATGAAGGATTATACATATAATATGTGAGGGATCACTAGAGGCAGAATTAGTCAGTGAAAAGTTTCTAAGGAAAGACTTTTAAAATGGGTAGAATAAGGAGATAAACATAAAGAGTCATCCCATGAAGTAAAACAATGCAGTATGAGCAAAATTAGAGGTAGAAATAGGCACACATCGGCAGGGGAATGTGAAGCAGTCATTTTGACAGGTGCACAGAGTCAATGCCAGGAAGCAGAGAGCAACATATCTGGCTAAGGAGAATAGGATGAAACCACCCCAACTAAGACCACTGACTCCTCCACCTCGAACCTGTGTTTGCCTTGCACTAGAATTCTGCTGGTCCACTCAAAGGTACTTTACCACCTTTTTATAAGTAATCTCTAAATCTCAGCTGACATTTCACGTCTGACTGGAAAATGTAAGCATTACCCAGAGAATGTCCCTCACTAATTTTGAATTTTTCAAAGAACAAATGAAAAGTAATTGGCAGATTAGAAGAAACTGGTATAACCTAAATAACCATTACACTTGTGAATCAAACTACAAGTCTTTGTGATACAACAAAGCTAATAAGTCATGGAGAACCACATGCTTCAGTGAAAGATATACATAGGAGTAGATAATTAAATGTCTTGACCAGGAACATGGAGTTACAGCAAAATCAAAGTAGAAATAAGATGCAATAGTTCTTTCCTTGGTTCAACCTCTAAATACCTAAAGAATTAGGAGGACCACAGCTACAATCTAATCCACCCAACAAATTCAGAAGTTCCTAAAGATTAATTCAAATGTGGTCGCAAGGAAAGCCCTTATAGGTGTGTATTTCTGAACCTACTTATAAGGACTCTTGTTGCCATGGGAACATATCTCTCTCCCACCTGTACTGATGTTCCAATGTGCTCAAATACTCACCTTATTGAAATCAGAACTACATCAACTCCAATATATTTTGTATACAAATTAGGACTGTCCTGTCCCCTTGTAGAAATTTTAGGATAAATCCCTTTTGGTGATTTTGAATAATTTTGAAAATCCAAAGAAAGCTATGGCTCCTGTCACTCCCTTAATCCCCTAGATAAATTCACATACGCATATAAAAGGTATTTCAATTATATGTAAGGGAAGCATTCCTGAGAACATCTTATAACTTAAAATCCCTATTTTTCAGCACCAATTTCCCTTAGGAACACCATAGACTCCTATGAGGCAGCACAACACTCTACAAAGACTATTTGCTTCCTATAACAACTCAAATTTCCCAATTTTGCAATTAAGGAAAATAATGCATAGAGAATTTAAGCAACTTCTTACCATCACCCACCTCGAACTGACAGAGTAGACCTGGAAGTCATGCTGTCTATGTCCAAAGACCTTGGAAATACATATAACCAAAGTGAGATGCTGCCCCCACTCCCATCCCTCTTCTAGTAATATATCCTTTCTACCAAAAAAGAAAAAAGGAAAAGGAAAAGGAAAAGAACCTATTCTATCTTACTTCCAAAAACTTCAGAGTGGGATCAAATACTGTGCCTCCTCTCTCCCAAACTCAATCCAGGCTACTTATTTTTATTCTTGTGCTATTTAATTATTAAACCAACAATCTGGATATCCCATTGTTTCTTCATTTTTAACCTCCTTGAATTTCAGGTCTTACATTCAAGACAAAGCCCTCCTGGACCTAGTATTGTTTTACACTCTCCAAACACTGTCACAGGAACAGCAGCATTCTTCTCCTAATTTGTTGCAACTCTGGAGTCCCTAAGGTTCGCTGTCAGACATCTCACTGATTGGAGAAAGAAAGACTATAATCAAAGCTCTTTCTGTCCAAGTTAATAAAGATCTTCTTTCATTTTTAATTTAAATTTCCTCTTCTTGGTATTATATGAGGCAAAAGCTCAGGGTCATATCAAATTAAATTGAGAAACTTAAATGTTTTGATTGATTTTAGTTTATTTTCTGAAATCTTAAGCAATCCAATATCCCACACTTGATTAGGTCAACTGTCATGTAATTCAAAATAAACTTAAACATTATTTAACACATTTTAAATTTAATCCAGATGCAGAGGTGTTAAAAGATATGTTTATCAAGAGTTCCCTTCCCCCACCTCTTAAGAGAGGCACTGTGGCTGATCAGTACCTTTATATATTATTCCAGACTGCATATTTAGCTCCAACCACAAGAGGAGGCTTGAGATGATTTCCCCCCACCATTATTTCTGTCAGCACTTCTCAATATACTCCAAATAAACACATATTCTAAGTAAAAACACTGTTATTACTGTTAACCACAATTTAAAGACCATATCATATTTCCATCAGCCTATCTCCAAGCTCTTCCAAATAAACATGCAAATAAAGTAAAAGTACTATGTTTGCTATACAAATTGCAGATACAACTTTAAGACAGATTCTTTAACAGGCTCTACCCTCCTTCCAGATAGAAATTTTAAAGTTCTCATTAGTGCCAAACACTCTCAATAGCAACTCTATGGCTTACTTTCACATTTTTCTTAACTAAAAGTATTGAATGTGTGACCTGAATTAACATTACTTAAGTGGCATGAGAATGTTTGTAGCCAAGAAACTAACATTACAACAGATTCAGAGCCATGGGAAAACACAGAGCCCTAGCAAGGACTTAGGCAACAGTCCCTAATAGAGGTGCCTCTTCAACTCCAGGCCCTAACAAGGCTTCCCAAGGAGACAAAGCCAACTGACAATGAGCTCATAATCCAAAATTGTAAAACACACAGGGAAACCCAAAGCCCTGAGAAAGCAAGCGTGATAAAGGGGGAATTTATAGCTGGGAAAAATTAAGATAATTGAACAATCTAAAATGAAATCTTGAAAATAAGTACATTAATAATGTCCCACAAGATAAAGAAAGAAAAAGTATTAATAAGACAAGACCAAGGTGCTTTGGAAAAAGAACAGGCAGACTCGAGAAAGAAAAATCTAAACAAAACAAAATTTTTAGAAATGAAGACTGCTATGTCTCCGCAAAATCCAATGTTGAAATCCCAACCTCCAAGGTGATAGTATTAGTGGGTAGAGCATTTGGGAAGTGATTAGGTCATGAGGGCTCTGCCCCCATGAATGGGATTAGTTCCTTATAAAACAGATCTGAGAAAGCTCCCTTGCCCCTTCGGCCATGTGGGGACACAGCAAAAAGGTAGCAGTCTTTGAACTAGGCATTGAGTCCTCACCAGTCACTAAATCTGCCTCCTTCTTGATCTTAGACATCTCAGTCTCCAGAAGTGTAAGAAATAAATTTCTGTTGTTTAGAAACCACCCAGTTTATGATATTGTCTTACAGCAGCTCAATCAGATTAAGACAAAAACCGTAGTCATTCAAATAATCTATTGATGAGTTAAACTATACACTAGACATAACAGAAAAGGAAATTAGTGATCCGGAAGGTAAAGAGATAAGGCAATCACCAAAAATTTGGGGAAGAAAATAGTTAAGAAACAGAAAGGATAGAATAAGAAGCTTTAGCATACATATAATAGGGTTTTGTAAAGAGAGATAATGTCTTTAGAAAGAGACAATATTCAAAGAGATGACAATGAAATGTTTCCTGAAATGAATAAAGGCATAAATCATTAGATTTTAAAGGGCATAGTGAGTTTTTAGCAGAACTTTTTTAAAAAATATGCATCATAGTGAAACTGTAGAGAAACAAAAGTAAAGACAATTTTTAAAACTACCTGGGAGAAATGACTGTTTACGTACAAATAAACTACAATCAGACCAACAGCAGACTTGTAATCAGCAGAAACACCTGTCAGGAGACAAAGCAAAATTATTTTAAATGTGCTCAGTAAAATAACTGTCAACCTAGAATTCTCTACCCTGTGAAACTAATACTCAAAAGGTGAGAGTAAAAAAAAAAAAAAAAGACATTTTTAGGCATATAAAGAAAAAGGAAATTTGTGATTTATAGACAAGTCCCCTGCCCTACCACACTATGAAAGAATCACAAAAAACTGAATTTGAGCAAAAAGCAAAAAAGCAACAATGGAGTGGGATACAAGAAGCAACTGTGGGAAAAAAATCTATTTTTATTTGCAAATCTGAATAAATAGAGGCTCCATAAAATAATAACCACAGTGACTAATTTTGAAAGGTAATCTAATAACACAGTAGAGCTAAAACATGAGAACAATATAGAGAAGATGGCATTTTCTTCCGAGAAAAATTACAGCATTCTAAGTTTCTTGCCTTTTTTCAGGAAAACTATCGAGGGGAAATAAGCCAAGTTGGGTTATAGATGGGGAAATGTACTTAAGATTTATTTTTTTCTAAAGCTTCTGACAATAAAATCATACTCTTCTCAAACAAGATTAATATCAATTGCTTGAAGGGCATTTTTCAAATAATATTCTTCCCATTGGAACAGATTAGCATTTTTCAAGAAATTGAAAGAGAATTGCTTATGTCCAGAAATGAAGAAAGTTAATCTGTTTCCTCCTTACCTGTTTGTGAGCCAGTTCCAACAGAATTAATTGTGCTATTCAGTTTCCAAGATTAATATTTATCAGTGACCCAAACTCTAAAATTCTTTATCAAAATAAAGTAATCTCAGTATTTTCATGTACTTCACAAATTCAAAACATGTATATATATGTTTCTCCTAAGAATTGCAAGTCCTAAAAGCCCTCAAGAATGGCATCTCTCATATTCATCTAAAAACCTCCTCAGGTGCTCCTTTCACTTTTTGTGGGGGAAAATCTACAGAAATAATAATTATTGACTATTATTTATGAATTAAATAATTAGTCAGAATCAGCACTGCCCTAACACCAAGGAAGTCTACTCTCACCTGAGAAAAATAGGTGCAACTGTAAAATGATATTCTAGGGGCTTACTGCACTACCTACCACTGCCTTAAAGAATCATTTGTATGTAAACACAAGTTACGAAAAATTTAATTTTGCTTTTTCTTTTGGTGCTTTTGAGAGACTAAGTTGCAACTCACAAAGACAGTTGTTAAGGTCTGAATAAAAAAGGTTTAGATTAAAAATACCATGTTCACATTCAAGAATCATTGTAATCAGTCCATTAAACAGCAGCATTGCCTATATTTTTACTTGCTTCATTACTTAAAACGAGATAGCAGTTATTAGCTATGTTACAGTGGTTAAAGATTTTATTGTTTGTTGATGCTGAAAGTTAGCTTTCTATCAATTTGTTGAAAATTTATTCTATTCATTTAATATTGATTAACTGATAGATGATAGTTTGAATTGTTTGCTTTTATATCAAGTTTTTTAAAAAGGAAAGTTAGAAATATTCCGATGAGAAGGGTGATTGTATTCATCAAGATAGAATGGGTTATAAACAAGAACAAATAATCTGAACCTCTCAACAAGGGTTTTTCTCTTCCTTGTAGAAGCATCAATTGTTGCTTGGCTGTGGATCTGCTGCCCATCAGCTTCACTCTAAGATCTAGAATGATGAAACAACCTTTAACTCAAACAAAACAGGTTTCCATAGCAGGGAGGGAAAAAAGCATACAGCAAACCATGAGATGGCTCTATAAGCTTATGTTGGAAGTGCCACATATCACCTCTGTTCTTATTTTATTGGCCAAAGCAAGTCACATGGGCCAAGCCTAAGCTCAACAGGAAAGAAATGTATCATCCTCCCACAGGGATGGAATCACAAGGAGAAGCATCAAAATATATGGTGCACAGAACACACCATAGTGAGCATGCCAACATTTTTCACAAAAATTATGAAGGAATCACTGCAATACACCACTTGTTTTCCAGGGCAAAATTTGTCCTGTTTCTTTGTTGAAGAGAAAAAGTGATTATCATTTAACAAAAAAAATTGTTCAAATAAGTCAAACTTATTAAGTTGAGACATTAGACAATGTAACAAAGAATGAAAAATGTTATCCTCTACTAAAAAGTAAAATTTTTGGTTCAAGATTACAAAGACTCAATTGTCCCGTGACTTCCTACTCAATATGGAATGAGAGGAAATAGAATGTCCACTGTAGCAGAAGACTTTAAAGATATGATCATTTATGAAAAAGAAATTTTCCAGAGAAATCTTCTAAGGGCATTTCAGCAAAAGAAGCATATATTTTAATTTCATTTTGCATAAGCAATGGAGAATTGGCTTAAGAGGCAGAGGTTAAAAAAGTGAAGTTTAAACTAATTTTGACAATTGAGCACTGCCAAAATCAACTGCCATCTCAAGCATCCTTATGATTTGTACTTCAAAATCTTGGAAGTGTTTAGAAAACTAAAAGTATTCATCTTAAGTCTCAAAAATATTGTTGTGTTGTGGGCAATGGTAAGAAACCCCCTAATTCTAGAACAAATTATCAATATTTAAGCCTCATCTCTTTTGTTTTTATTTGAGGAAATAAATTTTATCACAGCAGTTACTTGGGACAATTAGAGCAGGGTCACAAATTAGAAGCTATATCTTTGGTTTGTTTAAATGCCAATAGTCCCTTGCCTTACGTAGCTTTAGGAAGTTGATGACTATTGAGACCCTGTCTATTTTATGACTATATAACAAATTCAAAATTAAATCAATGTGAGATTCCTAATGTTCAGATTCAGAAAACGATATAGAAACTTTTAGCACTGTAATCACAATAAACCTCGGGAACACAAATAAGTTCAAAAGTGTAACTCACCCTCAAGTTACACATTTCAACATTTAACATTCAAGTCAGCATTAAATGAACTTCAGTGTTCATTCATTCAATAAACATTGGTTGAATCCCATTAATAAGCAATTCTGTTTTATTTTTCTAAGAAATTTAACTTCAGCTACATCAGCTTTTCTCAGAGCACATTTTGTAAACTGATAGTCCCATAGGATTTAATTGATGGTTATACGGCAAATAGATAATCAAATAAGTTTGGGAAACACCAAATTAAACCAAGTAAGTTCATTTATTGAAAAGTTCTCAAAGCTATTAAAAAACCAATGTGAATCAAGAATCTCCAGGACAGAGCTGCAGCATGCAGTACTTCCAAAACTTATTTGACCACTGAATCTTTTTTTTTTTTTTTTTTGAGAACACCAAACACCAACATGTTCCATGGAATACACTTTGAAAAGTGCTGAATTAGACTTTTCTAGATAATGCTTACATCAGGTGATTCTTGGAAATATTATCTAGAGTTGACACTGTCAATTTGTTCAAAATTATTAAATCGCTTCATTTAAACAGAAAATGACTAGTTAGACAGTAAAGACCATCACATAGCTGATTCAACCCTCATCGCCTTGAGACCAAATTTAAAGAACTATTTGACAATGTGCTCAAATGCTCCATTATCAGGAATTTATAAACAGAGGGGAAAGCAAGAAGAAAAAATTAATTGATGAATGTTTTCGTTACCCATATTGTATCATATAGACGCAGGCAATGCTAACCCAATCTCAGGGGTCCCCACAATGATCCTGTAACAATATCTATAAATGACAAGAAGTCGCAGTTTCCCCAGAAAACCAGTTCAGCTAGAGCAGGAGCTGCTCACATTTTGTGAGAAGGAGCTAATCTTTATCGTCCTCCAAGGCTCTAAGGAGTCAACAGGATTCAGACTCTGACAGGGAAGAACATAAACTGAGCTCAGCAGCAGCAGCCCTCTCCACTCAGCGGGAGAGAAGGAAGAGATGTCAGCCGACTTACCTTCCTTACCAGCAGGGGGCACAATATAAAAGAAAAGGTGATGGCACAGTGTCTCTAGTTAATGACGGTGTGACATTATCAAGTCCTGTTGGCCACCAAACCAGAATACCTTCTCAATGAAGCCTACCCTGACCACCCCATTTATACAGCAACCTACCCCTTCCCCGCCCAGGGAACTCCCACCTACCTTGTCTTACATTTTTCTACAACTCGGGTTTCATCCTAACACATTGTATAATTTGCATATTTATCACGCCTAATATTTATTGTCAGTTTCCCCCACTAATGTAAGCTACACAATGGCTGCATAAATATTCATTGAATTAATGAAGAAAAATAAATGCTCAAAACTTTGGTCCCGGGAAAGTTTCTCTTATAGGCTTTCTGGAGATGTCCATCCCGACAGTGCCTGCCTCTGCCTGTACATTTCCCTAAGAGAGAAAAGAAGAATGGAGGAGACAGCTGAGATTTCTGCTCCTCCACCACCACCACCTTCCCCAGGCCCTGACCCACTTCCATGTGCTGAAGCCATTGTCTGCTATTACCTTTACCGTTTTGTTATTTACCCCCTTAATCAAAACACATTAAAAGGACGAGAAGGACAGAAGTCCCTTTTCTGACAGTGTTCTCTAACCAACTGTGAAGCAGAACACAGTTGCAGCCTCACTGTGTTCAGTCCTCACTGGACGCCCCGCATCTATAGCTCCCTTCAGTCTATTCTCCACACATCAGCCGGAGTGGTCCTCTGAAACGTAAGTCAGATCACATCACTTCTCAGCTCAAATGGCCCCTATTTCTCTCAAACCAAAAACTAAAGTCTTCACAGTTGTCTACAAGACCCTATATAATCTGGCCTTCTGTTTCCTCTCAAATCTCTTTTCCAGTTACTATCCACTCCCACCCCCTCACTCCACTCCAATCTCCTCACTGTCTCTCAAACATGCTAGTGTGCTCTTAGCCCAGGGCCTTTGCACCAGCTGTTTCTTTGGCCTCAAATGTTCTCCTCTCAGCAAATATCCACCTGGCTCATACCATCACATCCTTCAAAGTTTTGCTCAGGTGCCACCTCATCAGAGAGGCCTTCCCTAACCTCCCTACTGAATACACAACCTTGTCCCTGGCTGTCCTCACCATGTGCTCACTGTATCTTACCCTGCTCCATCGTCTTCTTACCTATCACACATAATTTACTTACAGCACATAACTTAGTATGTTTATTGCCTATCTTCCCCATTAAATTATTATTATTATTACTATCATTATTTTTAGAGATGGGGTCTTACTCTGTCAACCAGGCTGGAGTGCAGCGGTGTAATCATAGCTCACTACAGCTTTGATCTCCTGGGTTTAAGCCATCCTACTGCCTTTGGTTCCCAAGTAGCTAAGACTACAGTCACAAGCCTAACATTTAAAAAGAGAGAGAGAGAAAGAAGTGTCATCTTCAGGACAGCAGGGAATGTTTGTAATTTTTGTTCACTTTTTCACCCCTAAAGCCTGAAATATTATCTAGCACATAGTGAAAGCTCAATACTTGTTGAATGAATAAAGAGTGGTTAAAACAATGGATTTTGGTTACACAGTTCTGGATTTTGATCCCAGCTCTACCATAATCTTTGGTAAATTTTGAAAATTCTCGCAACCCCAATTTCCTCATCTGTGAGACAAGGATAACAATACCCAACTCATAGAGTGCAATGCCTTGTATATCAAATAAGTGGAGGCCACTATTAGGCAACGCGGACCTGCTGGAAGCAGAATATGAGAGCAAATACATGTTGGGATGGATTTTTGTTATGCTGGGAGATAGAAAATGGAGAGAGAATGTACTGAAGTTCCCATGCAGCTCTAAGTATGTACCTGTAAAATCAACATGGATTAAGGATAAAAATGGACATAATGTAACCAAAGTGATCTTCTACATAGTTGATCTGATGAATAATGCAGGCAACAGTAATTAAAGCAGCTGACCAATATGATGGTTTGAAGATAAAATAGTTGCTTTATGGACTTCATAAAATATGGTCAGTACACACTATAAGGTATTTTTCTTTTAAACACTTCAGAATCAATACTTCTATCGTATCTCAAGGTTATTCAGGATGTCTCCATTTCATGCATTCTAGAATGTCATTATTGACTTTGCACTTGACATTCTTCCCTGTGTCTGTTAGACTGGCCTTGGCAGCAAAGAAAGGCCATATGGTGCCCATCCATATGGATAGGCTGGCTGGATTTTAGAATCTTATTCCCTACTGATGTTCCTGTTGTGTGAACAGAATAACTTCTATTTAAGAGTAAAACATGTGGGATTCCAGCCCTGCATATTGTATCAGTTAGAAAACGTGCTCAATTGTGAAGAGCAGAGACCTGAAAATAGGGCTTAAACACACTAGGTGTGGTACGGGGGCTCCGCAACCTCATCGTAGACTTTCCATCCCTCTTCTCTGCCATCTTTGAGTTGTGACTTCTTTCCTCAAGGCTACCTCATACATACAAAGTGGCTACTAGAACTCCAAACAGCATTTTCTCATTCCTGGTAGGAAGAAGGGAAAACACAAGGAACAAAAGGAGCATGCTGGCTGAGTCATTGCCTATTTTTAAGGAGCATTACCAGAAGACACATCCAATAACTTCTGTTTGCATCTCATTGGCTAGGATTTAGTCTGATGTACCTCTCATCTTCTAGGAATCCTGGGAAATCTAGTATATTTCAGGTAAGCAAACTACTTCTCCAATAAAATCAACATTGTATACAAGAAAAAAGGTGATAGTCAATATTGAGTAGGTATCTAGCAGTCTCTTCTCCAGATAAATACTTAATTTCTGCAATAGAGGAATCAAAAAATTATGAGTTATGGTCATAGCTCACTAATGACTTTCTAGTTACCTTTGCACGAACCTAGAAATTAAAATCTTTCTATTAATTCTCCAAGTGGTGACTTAAAGAAATTATTTTCTATTAAAGAAATCTTCTTTTTTAGGAAAAGATTTGGTGTCTACACTGCTAGTACCCCAGTTCAGCTTTCGCTGAACATGACTCTATTTGGCTAACTGCATAGGTAATCTCAATTGTTCCTCACTAGGCTGGGTGTGGTGGCTCATTCCCGTAATCCTAGCACTTTGGGAGGCTGAGGTGGGTGAATCACTTGAGGTCAGGAGTTTGAGACCAGCCTGGCCAACATGGTGAAATCTGTCTCTACTAAAACTACAAAAATTAGTTGGGCGTGGTGGCACATGCCTGTAATCCCAGCTACTCGGGAGGCTGAGGCATAAGAATCACTTGAACCCAGGAGGCAGAGGTTGCAGTGAGCAGAGATTGTGCCACTGCACTCCAGCCTGGGTGACAGACCAAGACTCAGTCTAAAAAAATTTTTTAAAACTTAAAAAAAAAATTCTCACTGAGCTCTGTAGAAAGAAATAGCTCTCAGAACTTCATTAGAATCATCATTGCTGCTGCAATGCTCCACAATCAAAAGCCCTTCGTGTGATCAAGAAGCTTGCCTGCCTCTTACCCCTACACAATACATGCTGTAGAATTCATATTAGAGGAGTCATATTTGTTTTTGCACATAGGAAACTCTAAGAATACTTTAAGAACTCACTGGTTCTTTCAGGTCACCAGGGAACGATTTTGGTAATTTCACCCTAGCTAACAACTTCTCTGAGTACCATTTCAAGGACTAATTTACTAAATGGTCCCTCTGTTGCTTGAAAGAGTTACAAAGTTTCACAAAGTGTCTCACTTACTCCCTTGCAGTAGCCCATGTACTAAGAAGATCTGGCTTCAAAAACTCATTATAGAATTCCTGTGGTTGCTAGTTATTTTCTAATACTACTCGAGGAATGGGAAAGTATGCAAGTCAACAACTTGTTCAAAAGACCAAGTGCATAGCCACTTGAGACAAAGCAATGAAAAACACATTCATGTACACACACCCCCACATTTTTCCTCTCTTCCAAGTTCAATGCTTTCCTTTTGTTCTCTAAGCAAAATAGACCCCACACCCACACGATAAGCCTTCGATTTTTGGTCTGACTTTTTTTCCTCCTTCATGGAGATGGCTCTATGGGGCTTTCAACTTGTCAGATATAATCTATTCTGGCTACACAGTCTTGAGAGGACGACAGCCACAGAATCTGTGGTGTCAGATGAAAATGGCGTAGAATTCAAGTGCAAAGCATCGCAGAGGTGAGGAATATGAGGTTCTCCCTCCCTGAGAAGGAATGAACAAGATCCAGACCTGGAAGAGCAGTTGCAACAAATGACAGGGGCCTCTGTGGACAGAGTGTAGCCCAGAGCCTCAGCTGGCCAAGTGGACAATTCCCAAAGGCTGCAAGTCCTCACATCTCTCTGTCACTCCCACTGAGACATTTTGAAAAGAAGGCCAAATTGCCCTTCATCAGGGTATGCTGATTCAGACAGACAGCTAAGCCAAAGTGGCTTTGGTGAACACACTCTATGGGATGAAATGAGTTCCCCTGTGGTCTGCTGCCCTGTTGCTGTTAAACTGAAACTAGAGAAGCTCAGAGTTGCTAAGAGATTGTCACATTGCTATGGGAAGAATTTACACAATTGGCGCCCTCAGGCAAGTAGTGCTGAATCTGTCAGTATTCAAGACTGTGTAATTTTTTCAGCTATTTCTTTATTCCAGTCTATGTGGAGCACAGCCTTTTCTCTGCACCTTCAGAGTGAGCATTTATAGCACTGCCAGTTCTGAGGAAGAATGAAGATTGGCTACCAGAAGTGTGGGTTCACGAACTGACCCCAGGGGCAAAACTGGGAAGAAGGCAAACTGTCAGCACTAGGACTGTGGACAGCTCCAAGAACAGAGAAGGGGAAAAAACCTGCAAGGTGAGCCAGGGCAATGGTAGAAGTAAGGAACTCTCCCTAAATATTAGGAGTCATGACACAGCTAGGGTCTGAAACTTGCTGAGCAGTTCAACTGCTGAGTTTGCACTAGGAATAAAGATCAGGATTAAACAGCAGGGCGACACCAAGGTGTAACATCAATGTTACTCAATTTGCCCTTCCCCTTCTCTGGTAATCAGAGAATCAATATCCATAGCCCCAACTGAGGGAGCAGGGTGATCGTGTGAGTTACATACCTTTGCCACAGATCATTGGATCAGAAGAACATCTGACTCAAATGCAATCAATTCATTAGCTGACTGGAGATGCATCTGATCCACTCTCTCGAAAAGTTAATATAAAAGATATACCAATTGTAGCTAGTCAAGTAGTGCTGGACACTAGATCTCAAAAGCCACAGAGATTAAGCACCAGTCGACACCACAACAACTGAAAGTCACATGCAATCCAGGGTCATGAAGGAGCAGAAACTGAGAGCCTTCGAAAGAAGCTGGTATGGGAAAGAACAAAGAAGATATGCAGAGAGTGGCAAAGATGAGACACCATGTGATCCAAGAAGGAAGGGAAAATGGGCAGATTAGCTGTCTGACAGCTTTCAGGTTCTCAAGAGATCTTGTGGTTATTCCTTCACTCGGGATCTCTGAGATCTCCTACGTCTTTATAATCTAACCAGGAAATCCTAATTCTGCAAGGTCCCCCACAGTCAGCATACATCTCATTGTTGTATTTGGCCAGTTGTTCCAGATTCTTTGGATTGCAAAGGTCAGGAGACTCACTTCAGGGGAAACACTGGGAAGAAGACCAACTGTCAGCACTAGGACTATGGATAGCTCCAAGAATAGAGAAGGAAAACATCTATCCTAATAATGAGTGAGTTATCATAAAGATACTCATGAACTGGGTTCAAGGCCAGAGAAATGTCTAGGAACCAAGACAGGTTAAGAACAAGCTGCTCTTTATCTCCCTGTCTTGCTCAGAGCCTTCACAGTCTCTCTCTGACAATGTCTCTGCTCCTCGCTGTGCTGCCCCTCTATACCAATTGGTTTATTCTTCCCCCCCATTCTGTGTAGCTTTCCTCAACTTCAAAGATTCTGCTCTCTCATAGCTTTTACTTTTTCATTACTTCAGCCTGTTGTGACCCCTCATGGTCCTACCTTACCTCATAGCTTCTCGTTATAGATTCCTTCTGTTTCAGATCCCACTGCTAACTGTATTTTCAAGTTCAGCTTCAAAAAAGGGAATATGATCAGCCCTGCTCATCCTTTTGCACCAGATCATGGGCTGCTGGCCAGTCTCTGATCTGACTATTCTTAGATCATTGCTCACCCCTTATACAACCAGCTCCAGCCAGTAGGGCAGGGTCACATAGTACAAAACATAGCAATTTAAGACTATCCATTCAGAAGAGGCTATGAGCGTGACAGACAATTTGACCAACACGTTTGATATTCCAACCTCTCCTTATCACAAGTATTGTTAAGATATTGTCCTCTGTTTTCAAAAAAATTATGTAATAAGGCAATCTATCTTGTAATATTGGTAATTATGTTGTAATTTTTTATCTTCTTCTTTTACTTTCTGGAAGTTTCCAAATTTTCCATAAGTAATATGTTCCAATTTTACAAATATATTCAGAAATATTACATTCACTATTAAGAAAATAGATATAGCATCATTTATACAACAAATGTATGGTGTGCATCAACCATGTATCATGCTAGATGTCATAAATACAGCAGTTAACAATAAAGGGTCTCTTGTCATGGAACACAGGTGATCACATAATTTGTCAGCCAAGTCAGGACACTTTTGAGAGTGAAAGCATTGCTATTAATAATCAGACCAAGACAAAACTAGGACTATGCTGAGTAAACCTGGGCAGCTAATGAATGTTCCCATTTAAGTATGCCAGCTAACATTTTAACATTTTGAGCAGAGGACTAGCAGATATAGAGCCTTAACTCTCCTCTCACAAATTAATTTCTAAAGTAAGGAAATTCTGAGAATATGCCAGGCAAGCATTTGGGGACAGGAAGTCCTTTAAATCTCAAGATCCTCATTCTACACTTTGGAAAACCTCCATGGTCCTACCTCAACAAAGAAGGACAGGGTAAGGGAAGAGTTGGTAAGAGGGGGAGCACACATTGATTGATCACATACCATGAGCCAGCTGCGGGGTTGGGTGCTCTCCATAAGTCATCAAAATTAATCTCGTGACAACTCTGTATTGTAGATATTGTTATATACCCATTCTGCTGATGAAGAAACGAAGACTCAGAGAGTTTACTTAACCAAGATAGCACATCTAACATCAGGACTAAAATTCGATTCCAGCTCTAGCTAACCCCACTATATCAAGCCACCTTTCAAAACTTAAATTTGAGGTATTAAGACACTGAACCATTATAACCTCTAGTTTCCCCTAGCAAAAATGTGATTAGTTATGAGTTTGTCATAAGAAGTCAAGTTAGAGTGGTCATTTCTTTCATATTACCAGCTTCTCAGCTTACCCAAAGCAGAAATGTAGAAAATGAGCATAACTGGATGCTGCTTCTTGGAGCATTTCTCATGATCCTTATGTAGGTGGTATCTGAATTTGCCATGTAACTTGAAAATGAGATTTTTGAAGGCTATTAAAAGAAAAATTCCAAAGAGTATGGTTAGCCCAGGGGAAAACACCCAAAATGCTAAAAAGCATTTGCAACTAATTTCCTATCAATTGAACCAAAAGAGAGTAATTCTATTGATACCAGATTGGTTAATCAAAGAGATATGTCAAATCTGTTTTAACAAATACCAACAGAACTCAACTCTCTATTCACTTTAATGGGATTTGGCCTGCATCAATTCTTTCAAAGCATGAAAGTGGAGTAAAGTAGATTTTGCTGGGATGGTTTTACTATCTTTGTTTTGGTTTTTCCAATAAGTATAGCCTATATGTACATATAGTCTATTTGTCAAAAAAAAAAAAAAGGTATTCTGATCAAACACAAGTGGGGAATAAAAGTCTCTTGAAATAAAATCACCTGTGAGATGTTTTTCACCGCCCCATTAGCAAAATGCATTTACAGACTAACAGTCAAAGAATGTCAAAAACATAAAAACTTCATGGAAAATCGTATTGTCTCTGTGATTTGTTTTATCGCTGCTTCAGATCACAATCATACATTTTGGACTAAACGTCTTTGGAGAAGCTGCATTGAAGATATTGCAATTGGAAGACCCCTCTGAAACAGAAAATCTCTTTTTATCCTAAGGTCTCTCTTGGAACAAAAGAGCTTCCTAGCAACATATTTTGGAAATGCTGAAACTAAAGTTCAGGCTTATGTCCTTATGTACTTAAAATACGAGAGATGAGAAGATAAAAGAATAGAGTGCTAAGGAATGAAAATTTCTTTAAGATGTGAATGTTTGGGCTAGGTACATAAATAGAAAGGGTAATTTCATTTAAAGCAAAAGAAAAATGAAATCCCTTTGTCTCACATAAGTAAACGATGTATCTGTTCCAGAACTTACACTGCTCTTTACCTTTAGAGCTCAAGCTGCAATTTAAACCAGTATTTTAAAATACTCAGGGTCTTTATTCTCCCCTTCAGTTTCTTCCTTTAGCGGGGAAGTACAATCTTCTTTCGTGTGGAGTAGCTGATAACAAAAAGTGGCTAGCACAAGAATGCCCCCACCGAATTCACAGTTGGCTTTGCAGAGCTGAATTACATAGAAATAAAGGCGACTACTTACTGTCTCACTGAATTATGGATTTTAGAAAACTGTTTAATAAGGAGGAAAACACTTAAGACAGCTTCTATTGAATTTGGCACACACAGAAAACTAACGAAACCAGAACTGATAACAGATTTTGTAGGGAAAGTAAAATTCTAATTTTGTGATAGTGTAGAAGCCAAGATATCTTCACAAGGACAGATCCCACAATAACCTTTATGTTAGTAAACTCGGAGGTGTGTGAAATTATATTTTTAAGTGTTCGATCTTCCTTTACCTGCAACTTTAGATTAAAAACTTTTGATACGTCTCTGTCCTTTATTAGGCTGCCAGATTTATAGAAAATAATAAACCCTTCAAATCTTTGCCAATTCCTCTCCTTCAATTGTTCAATTGTTCAGGAGACTGGATTATCATCAGAATCAGATTGTAAATCCCTCACCAGATGGTAAGCTTCTTAAGACTTGTGTCTTAAAATGTATTCATCTTTACAGAGCACTTAGTAAAGTTACAGGCGCAAAGCAGGGTCTTAGAAAGTGTTTTTTAACTGATTTGAATTTATACAACAGATTCAAAAACTCACAAGAATGTTTGTGTTTGTCATTTTTTAGTTGTGCATTCATTTAGATTTGCTGATAGCTCACCAGATATCGGCTACTCTGCTAAATGAATAGAGTGAACCAGACACAGTCTTCATGCTGTAGCAGCTCTCAGTCTAATGTAAGAGAGGCAATAAGTGAACCAGACAGAACAATACTGTGTGATGCACATCAAACATGTTGAAAGAACATGACAGAAGCATCTACTTATTCAAAGGAGGAGCCAGAGCTTCTAGTAAAAGGTGATATCTAAACTGAAACTGTAAGCACATCATGGAACAAAGAGGAGGAAAGAGGTTCTAGGCAAAGGGAAAAGCATACTGCCAAGGTCAAGACATAAGAGGAAAACCACATATTGGGAAACTGCAAACAGTTCAGTGAGAGGGGAGTCTACAGTGCTCTGTAGGCAGGGATGGGATTTTGGAGGGCTTCGGGTACCATGCTAACTCAGTCTTTGTAGGCAACTTTGGAATACTTATAATGGTGGTACTTCTGTGTGCTTGTCCATTGCCAAATGTTTGGACTTATCCAAGCTCTCATGATGGAGCTATTACTAGGGGCAAAGAAAAAAGAGAATATGCTTTTAAATAAGGTAAAATAATTCAAAATAATGCTTTTAGTTTAATGGTTTTCGCATATAGACACAAGTGCATTATATACTTCTTTTCCTACTTCCACTCTTTCTTCTTTCCCTTCCCTTAATCTTTGCTAGATTCTGATCCCAAGCCTATGAAGTCATCCTATGAAAGTGAGTAGTGAGGGGAGGGATGTGGCAGTTGAGCAGGAATAGGTATAAGAGGATATCAGTTTTGAAGACAGTTGTGCACAGGAGTCTTCCCTGATGAGCCCCCAAGTTATTAAAAATAATTAAACCTTTCTGTTCTATATGTTGAATCGACACAGAAGTAACCTTTCAGTAAGCTTCTGACAAATCGTGAAACATTTTAACAGTATTGCTTTTTTATCAAACTGAATATATTCAGAATAGGCCTTTGCTGTGAACTAAATAAAATGAAATCACCTTTCTGGTGAGCAACTGAACAAAATATAGCAAAACTTTAAAACTTTGTATACCTTGTATCCCAAAATCTTACTTCTAGGAACCTACCTTAAGAAATAAACAAAAGACATGCACAAAGATTTGACTAAACATTATCATGTTTTGATGATCATCATGGTGATGACTAAACATCATCAAAAAATATTCCCATCACGACCAGCTTCAGTCTACCAACATAAAGTCACTGAACGCTGAGTCGAGAAGAGATACACATATTGGCTCCAGCACACCAGCGAAAAGGAAACACACAGAGCTCTCGCTCTCTGATTTCTGTTTTAGAAACAACACACACACACACACACACACACACACACACACACACACCCCACTTCATTCACAGCTCATTGGCCAGAATTACTGGCGTGGCTTTGCCAAATTACAATGGGATCCAGAAGGAAGAAACTGAATATTGGTGAGCACGGCAACGTTCTCCACAAAGCCCAATCCTTGGGCTTCCTCTTTCATGCCTGACAAGTCCATCATAGAATTCTTTTAAACAAAAATTACCCTCTCCCTAAAATAAATTCTACAACTAGCTTCAAAATAATGATTCATTTTTACCTGTTATGTATATGATGATACACACATATGAAGAAAAAAATTAAATTATTTCTGGATGGATGGGTTTAGAAATTTTATTTTCTTTTTATTAGGCTGTATTTCCTAATTTAACCATAATAAATATGGATTGCTTTTATAATAACAACTTTTTTATGTTTAATTTGTATGTATATTTATATACACATATTATGTATACATGATAAACAAACCTATATAAATATGTTCTCCTTGCATAGTTCCTGCAAATTCTTCTTATTTTAACTCTAAGAAGAACCAGAAGGCAGAATACAGAAACATTTGGTTATCAGTTTTCTGGTCATTCCTAGAACCCGGGGCAATCTACCTTTATGGTTTCTCTCCCATTTTGTCTTAAAAACCTCGTTTGGCATTGAATGACACAGTTAGTTCAAATCTAGATAATATTATATATTTCCCTTTACTCCAGTCAAATACTACAGTCTCCTCTCAATCACTGTGCCTCAGGCAAACCTGACCAGTGTCCTCTAAACTCCTCCCATACCCACCGGTTAATGTCAAAAAATGGAAATATGAAAATTATTCAAGGAAAAATTTTTCTGACTTCTTCCATTAAACTGTCTGAAGAAAAAAAATACTGTAATGAAAAAAAAATTTGACAGCCAATTCTTTGATTTTCATTTTCTATCTCATTTCCATGGTCTAAAATTTAATCCTCAGGGTACACAAGGGAGGTTTTCTCCATCTCTGAAAACCCAAGTGCTGAGAGGATTGCTCAACTGGAAAAATTTACCCTAAATGAGCAAAGTGTAGAAGTGTACTTATAAAATCTAAAGTTATGAATAAATAGGAGGTATTATTACTACATTTCAATACATCCAATGCTGCAGTTTGTACACAGTATACATGAGTTTTCTAGAAAGAAGTGTTACTTGTGCACACACACACACATCTATTTATTTTAATATCATCCTTCCACATAGTGCCTTTGCTATTTATTGTCTGCAGTATTGGAATAATTGGAAGAATAAAGATTTGCACCTTTATCTTTAATCTGGAATAAGTTAATTGTCATCTCTCTTAATTGTTGACTTGTAACAAGTTTATTATCAAAGTGGATGCTAAAATAAATACATAAATTCATTTTTTATTGAAGGTAAAAATAAAGCATGGCCAAAAAAATTTATAAACACTTTAGAAGATGTTTGACACAATTTTATTACCTCTGCAACGTTCCCCTACATGTCAGGTACCCATATCCCAGCACTGGGTGTTTTGTCAGATAATGAAGGAATATTCATCGAATTGAAAAGAGCTGGATACGACATTAGATTACAACTTTTATATCCAAGAGAAGTACATAAGAGCAATGCCTTTTCTTCTTTTTATCTGCTTCCCCTTTCCCTTCAGGCAAAAATATAAATGAAAAATACCTTCTACCTTCAATCAAATACCAAAGATAAAATGCCCGATTGCTTGCTTGACTGCTTACAATGGAGGTCTAACAAATGTTAATCTACTTCTGCAGCCAACAGAGAGGGGCAGCTGCAAAGAGGAGAAGAGGATTAGAAGAGCTTTTCCTCAGTGGCATTTTTGAGACTTCAAAACGCTCTTAGAAGCTACTTAACAACAAAATCAGTTGATCCTATTGTTGCAGCTCAGAATTCTGTTTCAGTATATCGCAGCTAAGTAAGGAAGCTAAGGTGCTGGAGTGGTATTAATGCATCGCCCATGGATATATCCAAAAGCTCTTAATTATAGCACCTTAAAGAAGTCTTACAAAAATCCTCCAGCCTTCCACAAGACCTGGGTCTCCTGGGGCCAGGCTCACCAAAGAGAAAATAAAATCCCAGATCTCTGAGGGTCCCACCAAGTTGTATTTCCGGAACTTCATCTCACTCCACTTCCACCCACCCACCCCTATTCTAATTTCAAGCCCCCTTTATGGTGAGAGTGTGTGTACAGATCCTCTTCCCGTCCTCATGGGGTGTGGATGGCTGCCTGTTGTGCTGCTACAGTTTCTGGTCTCATTCCTTTGATGCAACCACAAGTGCCCAGCTTTGAACATTAACACCTGTGACCCACCACTGCCTCCACTGAGGTGTCAGATGCTGCCCAGCGGCTGAGGAGGAGGAGGGAAAAGAGGGGGCATGTGAGAGGAAGCAACCTTTCTCCCTCCCTTCCTGCTATGGTTAATTGTATGTGTCAAGTTGTCTAGATCATGGCACTTAGTTGTTTGTCCCCTCCAAATCACGTGTTGAAATGTAACGCACTGGTGGGAGGCATTTTGATCACAGGGGCAGATCCCTCATGAATGGCTCAGAACCATCCCCTTGGTGATGAGTGAGTTCTCACTCTGGTAGTTCACAAGAGATCTGGTTGTTTAAAAGAGTGTGTCACCTCCCCCAGCCTTTGCTCCCTCTCTTGCCTTATGATACACTGGCTCCTTTTCACCTTCCACCATGATTGGAAGCTTCCTGAGGCCCCTATCAGAAGCAGATGCCAGCACCATTCTTCCTTACAGGCTGCAGAACTATGAGCCAAAACAAACCTTCTTTTCTTATAAATTACCCAGCCTCAGGTATTTCTTTATAGTAACACAAGAATGGACTAACACAGTATTATTCAAAGGTGATTAACATTTAAATCAGTCCTTTTTGAGTAAAGCAGGTTACCCATCACAATGTGGGTAGTCTTTATCCAATCACTTCAAGGCATTAAGAAAAAAGACTGAGGTTCCCCCAAAGAGGAAGGAATTCTGCATCCACATGGCCTTAAGATTGCAATAGGCAACACGGACTCTTGCTGGAATGTCCAGCCTGCCGGCTTGCCCTACAAATTTCACCGTGAACAGTCCTACAGTTGGATAAGCCAATTCCTTAACATAAATCTCTCTCTCCTCTATTTCTCTCTCTCTCTCAGTCTCACTCAAAGATAGATAGATAGATAGGTAGATAGATAGATAGATAGATAGCTAGCTAGCTAGCTAGCTAGATAGATAGATAGATAGATAGATAGTCATGTGTCATTTAATGACAGGAATACGTTATGAGAAGTGTTTTTGTTAGGCAATTTCATCATTGTGTGAACATCATACAGTATTATATTTACACAAACCTAGATTGGTCCAGCCTACTACATTCTGAGGCTACATGTATAACCTATTACTCCTAGGCTACAAACCTGTACAGCATGTGACTGTACTGAATACTGTAGCCATTGTAACACAGTGATTGGTGTTTGTATATCTAAACATAGAAAAGGATACAGTAAAAAGATGGTATAGAGATTGTTTTAAATGGTATACCTGTATAGGGCACTTACCATGAATGGAGCTTGCAGGCCTGGAAGTTGCTCTGGTTGAGTCAGTGAGTAGTGAGTGAATGTGAAGGCCTAGGACACAACTGTATACTACTGCATTGTAGAATTTATAAACATTGTATACTTAGGCAACACTAAATTTATGTTTTTAATTTTTCTTTCTTCAATAGTAAATTAATATTAGTTTACTGTAACTTTTTTACTTTAAAAACTTTTTTAACTTTTTGATCTTTCGTAATAACACTTGAAACACAAACACATTGTACAGCTATACAACATTTTTTGTATCCTTATTCTATATGCTTTCTTATTTTCAATTTTTTTCTTTACTTTTTAATTTTTTTAAAAAAACTAAGACACAAACACATACATTTGCCTAGGCCTACACAAGGTCAGGGTCATCAATAGTCTTCTCTTCCACCTCCAAATCTCATTCCACCAGAAGGTCTTCGGGGGCAGTAACACTCATGGAGCTGTCATCGCCTATGACAAAAATGCCTTCTCCTGAAATACCTCCTAAAGGGCTTGCCTGAGGCTGTTTTACAGTTAACTTTTATGTTATATAAGTAGAAGGAGTACTCTAAAATAACAAAAGAAAGATAGTATAATAGTACATAAATCAGTAACATAGTCATTTTATTATCATTATCAAGTATTATGTACTGTATATAACCATAAGCGCTATGCTTTTATATGACTGACAGCTCAGTAGTTTCTTTACACAAGCAACACCACAAACATACGGGTAACGCATTGTGCTCTGACATTACAATGGCTACAGCATCACTAAGTGATAGGAATTTTTCAGCTCCATGATAAGCCAATAATAGGACCACCATCAATATGCAGCCTATTGTTGACTGAAACATCGTTCTACAGAATGTGTGTGTGTGTGTGTGTGTGTGTGTACACCA
Organism: Mandrillus leucophaeus; assembly: GCF_000951045.1. Classification (NCBI taxonomy): domain Eukaryota; kingdom Metazoa; phylum Chordata; class Mammalia; order Primates; family Cercopithecidae; genus Mandrillus; species Mandrillus leucophaeus. Next base: position 2,270,591 of record NW_012104343.1, on the reverse strand, counting down.
CTGGTTCTGACTCTCTAGAAAACCCTTACTAATACAATTCTCCAGCAGTCAAAACTTTCCTCTCCTCATGGGACAGCCCATAGGGCCTAAAAGGTGGAGTTGTATGCTCAAGATCCCAACCCCTTCAATGAAGGCATCACCCAACCCTTCACGGGTATAGGTTGTGAAGCCCAATCTTGTGGCTGGACTCTGAGTAACCTTCAGGGCTTTTTACACTGGCCCACACCCTAAAGTTTGAAAGAAAATCAGGTTTGAAAGAAAATTAGTAGCTAAAGAACATTCTCTTCCTCCCACATTCTGCCTCAGAGCCAAAAGGGACCAGGGGAGTTTGCCTGGTCTCCCAACCCAAGAGGATACTTTCCTTCTCTCTCTCCCCTCGGTCATGGCTGCTGAGGAGAAATAACTTTCTGGTTAGCGAGAATTTGGAAGTCAGCAGACATATGTCTGTATCCACCCTACACTTCATGGTGATTGAGCCTTGACACAGACAGGGGTTTTCTTCAAGATTACCAAGAGGATAGAGATCTTCTGTGGACATTATAAGACCAAAATGTGCACCATTCCATTTCTCTGTTTGCCACTGATCTGGAGTTTGGACAGGAGAACAGTCTCAAATTCTACCTTGAGCCTTTCCATTGTTGCTGGCTCCTTAGTCTGAAAGCCAAGTCTTTCTTTGTGAGCATAAATCAAACTCTAGTGTTATCTTTCAAATTGTTTATTAGTAATTCAGAGGCATGGCTCTCCAAACAAAGATGAATCTTCCTGGCCTATCCCCTTTCCATGTGAATTTAATGTGCTTTATTGCCCTTCATCTTGTATGGGTCAAAACCAGTGTCTCATATTTCTTACCTTTCCCATTCTCTCTTGGATATTTTGTTATTGTTGTTTAGTCTCTCCAATATGCAATTGACCTGAATTATTTCAAAAACTGCATTTTCCTTCAATTTCACATTTGCTCTAGAAACCAAACCTCAACATATTTCATCTCTATTCACTATATTTTAGGGATTTCTTCTTTTATATCATGAGTTCATGGACAATCTGAGGAAGCTTGAATTACAAGTAGCCAATTGGCCTATCTACCTCATTTATATTTATTATCTCTATTCACATACACAGGGCACCAAATTTCTCTGGGAAATCAGCTGTGCCACTTTTAAGGTACAAAAAAAATGTGTCAGATTGTCTGAGAGATTTAAAGCTGTCGTCTTAGTAACTGCGAAATTACCACCTAAAACCACTCCACTGAGGCCTGAAACTCAGTTAATTATCACTGCTTAATTAATCCAAGAGGCTCTCTCACTGAATGCCCAGCTGGGTTGTGAAAATAATCACTAAATAACCCAAAGGTCTTCCAGAAGCCAGGAGAACAGCACTTTGGCCTGCCTGTAGAGGCAGAGATTTAATTCATCCCTCTGGTCTCCTTCTGGTTCACTGGAAAGCTGGTTACCACTAAGGAGAAAGGAAAGGTTCAAGATCTCTGAACAAAAGAAATTCACATAGAAAGGAGGCACTCTCTAGAATGTAAGCCACACTTCCTGGAGAAAGTGCAACATCCCATGACCATGAAGCAGAAAGAAAGATCTGCAGATAACAAGCAAGTACCTTGGCTCCAGAAAGAAAAGATAGCCTAAAAAATTACCCTGGTGATATGTATGGAGGTGCCCCAATAAGCTAAAAGTATAGTTTCTGCCCAGCAAGGTGAATAATTTTTAAGAATGCAAGGTACAGAGATAGGCTGAGTTCAAATTCTAACTCGTCATTCACCTGATGGGTCATCTTCCTAAGCGTAACTAAGCTTCAGTGTCTTTATCCGTTAAGTGGGAGTCATCCTAGAATTGTGTTGAGGATTAAATGCGCTCATCTAAATTAAGTACTTAACTAAACATCTACCACATAGTAAATTCTTCATAAATGTTTTAACTGATTATTATATACGAAGAATCCCATTATCTCAGGCTCCAACCACTCCTAACAGTTGCTGAATAATTTGGAAGCAATTGTGACACCAGAAAAAGTCTTGGATTTTGAGATACTGGACAAAAAAAAAACTGAAGGAACTGGGGATAGCATTCTTATATTTAATCCCAGGGAAAGGTAAGAAATTTGAAAGATAAAAGAGGAATGAATAGCAGGAAATGAATAGCAAGTATTATTAGATGGGGACAGAGAATGCAGTTTGGCATCCTGAATGATTGTTCAAATTCTCAAAACAACAGACCCACCTAGCTCGGGAAATGGTTGATCTATAGAAGAACCCACTGTCTGTCAACAGGAGAAAGAATAAACAAATGTTATAGTCACATAATGAAATACTACTCATAATTTTTTTTAATTAAGTACTAAACACACAACAAGTGGATGAATTGCAAAAACATTGTGAGTAAAAGAAGTCAAATACAAGAGCATATATACATATATGCTCAAACGTACACATATATGAAGAAGTTCTGTAAAAGACAAAACTAGTCTAATAGTGATAGAAAACACAACAGTGGGCTGAGCACGGTGACTCACACCTGTAATCCCAGAACTTTGGGAGGCCAAGGATCACAGGGTCAGGAGTCCGAGACCAGCCTGGCCAACATAGTGAAACCTCATCTCTACTAAAAATACAAAAATTAGCCAGGTGTGGTGGTGGGTGCCTGTAGTCCCATCTACTCAGCAGGCTGAGGCAGGAGAATCACTTGAACTTGGGAGGCAGAGGTTGCAGTAAGCCTAGATTGTGCCACTGTACTCCAACCTAGGTGACAGAGTGAGACTCCATCTCAAAAGAAAAAAAGAAAAGAAAAGAGAACCGTGGTTGTCTCTGGAATGGAGCAGGGCAGGAAACTGACTGGAAGGAGGCCCAAGGGAATTTCTTAGGATGATAGAAATATCATCTTAGTATCTTGCTTCGGTAGTAGTTTGTCAGAACATATTGAACTGAACTCTATGTATTTTATTATATCTTAATTATAACTTAATTTTCTAAAATAGTGAGAGCAAGCTAAGATATTTCAGATTAACAATGACTGATACTGAGAAAAAGTTACCATACACAGGATCTTCTTGAAAAAAATACTA
>NW_012104343.1:2266871-2267475 GCF_000951045.1 Mandrillus leucophaeus | reverse complement strand
GGCACATATACACAATGGAATACTATGCAGCCATCAAAAAGGATGAATTCATGTTCTTTGCAGGGACATGGATGAAGCTGGAAACCATCATTCTCAGCAAACTATTACAAGGACAGAAAACCAAACACTGCATGTTCTCACTCATAGGTGGGAATTGAATAATCAGATCACTTGGACAGGGAACATCACGCACCAGGGCCTGTTGGGGAGTGGGGGGCTGGGGGCGGGATAGCATTAGGAGAAATACCTAATGTAAATGATAAGTTGATGGGTGCAGCAAATCAACATGGCACATGTATACCTGTGTGTCAAATCTGTACTTTGTGCTCATATACCCCAGAACTTAAAGTATAATAAATAAATAAATAAATAAATAAATAAATAAATAAATAAAAACAGTCATATTAAATCAGACAAAAATAAATTCAAGGGAGAAAACATGATGTAATGATAAAATGAATAATTTGAAAAAAAAGATATAATAGTCTTATAATAGTCTCTAATAACACGGCCTTAAAATATATAAAGTAAAACCAAAGACTCACAAGGAGAAATGAACATATCCATAATCCTGGAAGGAAGATTTTAACATCTTACAATACTG
>NW_012104343.1:2264348-2266821 GCF_000951045.1 Mandrillus leucophaeus | reverse complement strand
GTATGGAGGTGCCCCAATAAGCTAAAAGTATAGTTTCTGCCCAGCAAGGTGAATAATTTTTAAGAATGCAAGGTACAGAGATAGGCTGAGTTCAAATTCTAACTCGTCATTCACCTGATGGGTCATCTTCCTAAGCGTAACTAAGCTTCAGTGTCTTTATCCGTTAAGTGGGAGTCATCCTAGAATTGTGTTGAGGATTAAATGCGCTCATCTAAATTAAGTACTTAACTAAACATCTACCACATAGTAAATTCTTCATAAATGTTTTAACTGATTATTATATACGAAGAATCCCATTATCTCAGGCTCCAACCACTCCTAACAGTTGCTGAATAATTTGGAAGCAATTGTGACACCAGAAAAAGTCTTGGATTTTGAGATACTGGACAAAAAAAAAACTGAAGGAACTGGGGATAGCATTCTTATATTTAATCCCAGGGAAAGGTAAGAAATTTGAAAGATAAAAGAGGAATGAATAGCAGGAAATGAATAGCAAGTATTATTAGATGGGGACAGAGAATGCAGTTTGGCATCCTGAATGATTGTTCAAATTCTCAAAACAACAGACCCACCTAGCTCGGGAAATGGTTGATCTATAGAAGAACCCACTGTCTGTCAACAGGAGAAAGAATAAACAAATGTTATAGTCACATAATGAAATACTACTCATAATTTTTTTTAATTAAGTACTAAACACACAACAAGTGGATGAATTGCAAAAACATTGTGAGTAAAAGAAGTCAAATACAAGAGCATATATACATATATGCTCAAACGTACACATATATGAAGAAGTTCTGTAAAAGACAAAACTAGTCTAATAGTGATAGAAAACACAACAGTGGGCTGAGCACGGTGACTCACACCTGTAATCCCAGAACTTTGGGAGGCCAAGGATCACAGGGTCAGGAGTCCGAGACCAGCCTGGCCAACATAGTGAAACCTCATCTCTACTAAAAATACAAAAATTAGCCAGGTGTGGTGGTGGGTGCCTGTAGTCCCATCTACTCAGCAGGCTGAGGCAGGAGAATCACTTGAACTTGGGAGGCAGAGGTTGCAGTAAGCCTAGATTGTGCCACTGTACTCAAACCTAGGTGACAGAGTGAGACTCCATCTCAAAAGAAAAAAAGAAAAGAAAAGAGAACCGTGGTTGTCTCTGGAATGGAGCAGGGCAGGAAACTGACTGGAAGGAGGCCCAAGGGAATTTCTTAGGATGATAGAAATATCATCTTAGTATCTTGCTTCGGTAGTAGTTTGTCAGAACATATTGAACTGAACTCTATGTATTTTATTATATCTTAATTATAACTTAATTTTCTAAAATAGTGAGAGCAAGCTAAGATATTTCAGATTAACAATGACTGATACTGAGAAAAAGTTACCATACACAGGATCTTCTTGAAAAAAATACTAAAGGATGTTTCTTAGGAAGAAAGAAATTAAACCTACAACGAAGAAATGAAAGTAAAGAAAGCGAAGAAATAGTTGAAGCATTGACTGTATAAAACAATGCCAAAGGTATTGACTGATCTTGTGCATGTGTGTTTTTAAAGATGGAATTAAATAATATACAATAATAACATGAAAGGAAAGAGCTACTGCTTTTCTATGTAAAGAATAGAGATATTGATTACATTTAGATTTTTTAGGTCAACTATGCATGCAAAAAAGGAAGGTAGCACCTAAAAAGATAGAATAGTATGCAGTGTCTGGAGGAGAAGGTTATATGGGTAGCTGCACAGGAATAAAGAAAACTCAATCAATCTAATAGACCCCATCTCCCCCATACACACACACATGAGAAAGTGAGAGAAGAATCCAAGGGCTATGTGGTAGTTATAAACTATAAAATGAAATGGTAGAAATAGAGACATCAGCAATCACAATAAATATACACATACTAAACTCACCAGTCTTACACTGGTGTTTTGGCACATACACGTTCCAATTATATGCTATTCATAAGAGACACACCTAAAATTTAATTCCAAAAATGTTGAAAGTAAAGAGGTGAAAAATTACATAATGCAGTAATACTTACCAAAATAAAATAAATACAGTCAGAGCCAAGACGGCCAAATAGGAACAGCTCCAATCTGCAGCTCCCAGCGTGATCCACGCAGAAGATGGGTGATTTCTGCATTTCCATCTGAGGTACCTGGTTCATCTCATTGGGACTGGTTGGACAGTGGGTGCATCCCACAGAGGGCAAGCTGAAGCAGGGCAGGGCATCACCTTACCTGGGAAGCACAAGGGGTTGGGGGATTTGCCTTTCCTAGCCAAGGGAAGCCGTGACAGACTACCTGGAAAAATGGGACACTCCCACCCAAATACTGTGCTTTTCCCAAGGTCTTAGCAACCAGCAGACAGGAAGATTCTCTCCCATGCCTGGCTGGGTGGCTACCACACCCACGGAGCCTTGCTTACTGCTAGCACAGCAGTCCAAGATCGAACTGCAAGATGGCAGCCTGGC
>NW_012104343.1:2257383-2259283 GCF_000951045.1 Mandrillus leucophaeus | reverse complement strand
TATATCTTAGAGAAATCTTTAATGTCAATGTCATGTAAATAATGTATAGGACCACAAATAAATCATAAAGGAAATTATCAATATTCAGACTTGAATAACAATAAAAATATTGCATATCTAAATTGATGGATGCAACTCAGTCAGCACTTATGGGCAATTTAGCCTGAAATGCATTTATTAGATAAGAAGAGAGGTCAAAAGGCAATGGGCCAATCTTTCTAGACAAGGCACTTGAAGAGGGAGGGCTTAGAAAGGAACTGGCCTGGCGTGCACTCTGCACCTCCGGCATGTTGTTTCGTATGGAATGGATGCTTCTGGAAGACTTGGAAGACTATTGCCCAGAAGAAAAGATGTTTGGTTTTTCCCAAGTCAAAGATGTACCGAAGTATAGAGGGCTGCTGTGTTTGCAGAGTTAAGTCCTCCAGTTCTCGCTTCACTGACAGTAAACGCTATGGAAAGGACTTCCAGAGCTCTCTGGGGCTGCATGAGACATCTGCAATGCCTGTGTCCTGTTTGTGAAAAGATGGAAGACGTTGCCAGCAGGATCAAAAAATCCTGGATTCACGTGGCAGATGCAGGGCTGGACCCAGTCTAAAGACTACACTGAAACCAAAGAGAGTGAAAACTGTATCTGGGAAGAGGATAAAAAGCAACCAGACCAATGAACTGCAGAAGGAAGGTAAAGATCACAATGATGATGCTCACAGTACCACCTCAAGTGCCTCCTTGTTACAGCAACCAGTCAGACGATGGTTCAGTTATGGAGATGGCTTCTGGTTCTACCAGAACACCAGGTGTTTTCCTTTTTAGATCTCACGGACTGAAAAAGACAGAAGATACGTAGTGGGTCTGTTTATAAAGGCCATTTTGGGGAAGTCCTCATCAGCTCACATCTGTTCAAGCCTTGCCGCAGGAATACGAAAGCAACTACCGAGAAATCCTAAGGGCAGGAGCCAGAACCTCTGCCCACCTCACTCAGGAGTAGAAACGGGGAACAAAAAGCAATTTAAACTTTGAAAAGACCACAAAGCAACTAACTGTTCCTCCTATTTTTAACTTGGATACCTGCTACTCTGCCAAAAAAGAAATTCTAGAATAGTTTTGAATGGGTTATTTTCCCACCAGTCTCACAAATTCTGAAGTCAGTTTCCAGCTTCACAAAAAAAGAATTGTAAATAATATTTAAGATACTGGATATTTCACAAGAAAGCCAAATGCTGCTATAGGTCTTTTTTAAATACCCTTCTAAGGAATGAAACTAGGGGAATTTCAGGGGACAGAGATGGGATTTGTCATATGCTAAATGGTATGTGGTTTTAGTCCTTCTATATTGAGAAGCAGTGGTTGGGCATTTTTTAAGGCAGCCGGCTACACTTGTTTTCCCTCATGATAATAATTTGTCATAACTCAGTAACATGGACTTGCCCCTAGAGGTAGTTGTTAATAATTTTGAAATATTAAGGTCTTGCCAAGGTTCCAACGATTGAAACCTGTACTACTGATTATTAAGCAGGAAAGACTGTGCTTTCTGTTGCAAATACCTTAAAGGAAAAAGTAATTTCTAAATATACAGAAAGGAAAGATGACTGTATATGTTGCATCCTGTGCCACCTCTCTTGATATTAATATTTGATAAAGATTTCAATTTTTATGAAACTTCTAAAGCAGAATCAATGCTCCTCTTGGGGAAATAACAAGTCTTTAGGGTAGCCAAGACCCTATATGAACAGTACCAAAGCATTAACACATAATAGAGAACACATTCTATTAAAAATGTTGAACTATCAGCCGGGTGCAGTGGCTCCTGCCTATAATCCCAGCACTTTGGGAGGGCAAGGCGGGTGGATCAAGAGGTCAGGAGATCGAGACCATCCTGTCTAACACAGTGAAACCCCATCTC
>NW_012104343.1:2251478-2251950 GCF_000951045.1 Mandrillus leucophaeus | reverse complement strand
TTTTTTGAAAGATCGACAAAATTGATAGACTACTAGCAAAACTAATAAAGAAGAAAAGAAAGAAGAATCAAATAGACACAATAAAAAATGATAAAGGGGATATCACCACCAATCCCACAGAAATACAAACTACCATCAGAGAATCCTATAAATACCTCTAAGCAAATAAACTAGACAATCTAGAAAAAATGGATAAATTCCTGGACACAGGATTCAATTTCAGAGCCTGTTATTGGTCTGTTCAGAGATTCCACTTCTTCCTGGTTTAGTCTTGGGACTAAATCTGAATAGACCAATAACAGGCTCTGAAATTGAGGCAATAATTAATAGCCTACGCACCAAAGAAAGTCCAGGACCAGATGGATTCACAGCCAAATCCTATCAGAGGTACAAAGAGGAGCTAGTACCATTCCTTCTGAAACTATTCCAATAAATAGAAAAGGGGGAATCCTCCTTAATGCATTTTATGAGG